>NC_063334.1:26660731-26705787 GCF_021869965.1 Rhincodon typus
TTCTGAAGAAGGGTCTAGGCCCGAAATGTCAGCCTTCCTGCTCCTCTGATGCTGCTTGGCCTGCTGTGTTCATCCAGCTCTACACCTTGTTATCTCAGATTCTCCAGCATCTGCAGTTCCTACTATCTCTGAAGATTGCAAGAGCTGTTTCTTCGATATAGTTAAGGTAAGAGAGAAGCAAGAGTGGACATTTGACTGCTAAACAATGAAACTGAAAAAGTAGTAATGGGGAACAAAGATATAATGGAGGAACTGAATAGGTACTTTGCATCAATCTTCACAGTCAAAGACACCAGTAGCATTACAGAACTTAAAGAGAGTCATGGGAAGAGGTGAGTGTAGTGGCTGTCTGAGGAGATGGGACTAGGGAAGCCGAAAGATCTGAAAATGGATAAATCTACATCCCAGAGTTTTGAAGGAAATAGCTGAGGAGATTATGGAAGCATTATTGGTGATCTTTCAGGAATCACTGGAGTCAGGGAAGCACATGGTAAGATAGGGCTGAGTCAGTGCGGCTTCATCATGGGAAGTCATGCCTGACAAATCGATTAGAATTCTTTGAGGAGTTAATGAGCATGTTAGGCAGAAGACAGCCAGTGGATGTGATCTATATGGATTTCCAGAGGGTCTTTGACAAGGTGCCAATAGGTGGTTGCTAAGTAAGGTAAAAGCCCATGATGTTAGGGGTAAAATACTGACATGGATAGAGGGTTGGCTGCCTGGCATAGAGTGGGGATAAAGTGGTCTTTTCCAGGATGGAAGCCAGTGACTATTGAGTTCCGCAAAGGTCAGTGTTGGGACCACAATTATTCACGTTATACATTAACAACCTGGATGAAGGAACTGAGGGCGTTGTTGCTAAGTTTGCAGGTGACACAAAAATAGGCGGAGGGACAGGTAGTGTTGAGGAAGTGGGGAGGGTGCAGAAAGACTTGGTTAGGCCAGTAGAGTGGGCAAAGAAGTAGCAGATGGGATATAATGTGGGAACTTGAGAGGTTATGCTCTTCAGTAGGAAGAATATAATGACAGAATATTTTCTAAATATGGAAAGGCTTTGGAAATCTGAAGCATGAAGGGGCTTGGCAATTCTAGTTCAGGATTCCCTTAACGTTAACATGCAGGTTCAGTTGGCAGTTAGGAAGGCAAATGCAATGGTAGCTTTCATTTTAAGAGGGCTAGAATACAAGAGCAGAAATATACTGCTAAGGCTGTATTAACCTCTGTCATATTACGTTTGGAATATTGTGAACAGTTCTTGTACCTAAGGAAGGATGTGCTGGCTTTGGAAGGGGTCCAGAGGAGGTTTACAAGAATGATCCTGGCGATGAAGGGCTTGTCATATGAGGAGTGGTTGGGGACTCCGAGCCTGTACTCAATGGAGTTTAAAAGATGAGGAGGATCTAATTAAAACTTAGAATACTCAGAGGCCTGCATAGAGTGGATATGGAGAAGATGTTTCCACTGGTCTAGGATTCAAGGGCCGAGCCTCAGAGTGAAGGAATGACCCTTTAGAACTGAGACAAGGGTGAATTTCTTTAGCCAGAGGTTGGTTCTTCTATGGAACTCATGGCTTCAGGAGGCTGTGGAAGCCACGTCATTGAGTGTATCTAGGGCAGAGATAGATAGGGTCTTGATTAGTAAGGAGATCAGGGTTACAGGGAAAAGGCAAGAAAATGGAGTCAAGAAACACATAAACCATAATTGTATGGCGAAGTAGACTCGATGGACCAAATGGACTAATTCTGCTCCTATATCTTATGGCCTTGTGGAATTGTTGTATTCCGACACTCTAGTGCTGTTTGTTCGTGAACCACAATCAGAGAAAAATATAGCAAACTTTGTTTTAACCGGCAAAAATTATATACCTCAAATACTGAAAGTTTACTGTATTATCATGATCTCCGCAAAGTCAGTTGAGAGTGTGAGTGAACATGTTCTATCCTGATGAGCTTTATTTTAGGCAAATTTACATTATTATTTAAGTGATTTAAGCTGTAAGTAATGTGTACACCCACTGCATTATATTTCTATTACTAAGTGTGTATTTTTCCATTGATTAGTAAAAGTTTGCAGTACTCAGTTTTAGCATTTGCTGCTTTTTAAGCAGGAACACTATAAGATAGTGTTTTTGCCTTTTTCTGGCATTGTACTGCAGGTATTTAAGTAATGAAGATCTCTTCAGAGTTGTTTCCTGGTTTGTCCCATAGCAAGACATATATCTCATGTTTCTTCATTGCTTCTTATACTTTCAGGTCGAAGCCCAGATTCCCCAAGAAGAGTCTGAAGGAACTCGCCAGTTACCTGACCCTGATGAATTTGTTCCACCCATTCCCCCTCCTCCATATTTCTCCACTTTCTGTTCCTATACTCCCAGGATTAATCCACGGTAAGGAAAGTAACCATCTCAACCTTATTAGAGGACAGAATGGACACTTGCTACGCTAAATCAAACTTGTATGGTAATATGCTTTGAATGGTGAGGGTCCAAAGAGAAGTAGAGATCTATGCATATGGATCACCAAGGTGAGGTATAAATCAAAAGTCTAATACAGTTAGAATATAAAAGGAAAGAAGGTTTTTTAGAGCTAAACAAATCTCTGGTCAGACTGCAACAAAAACAAAGTGATGGTGAAACTCAGCAGGTCTGGCAGCATCAGTAGGAAGAAAGCAGAGTTAATGTTCTGAGCCCAGTGACCCTTCTTCAGAACTGTTAGCTAGGAAACAGTGGGAAACGAAATGCAGACTGAGCGACTGCTTTGCAGAACTTTTACGTTCTGTCTGCTAAAATAACTCTGAGCTCCTAATTGTCTGTCGCTTCAACACACCACCATATTCCCATTGCCGACATCTCTGTGCTGGGTTTGCTGCAGTGCTCCTGAAAAGCTCAGCACAAGCTCAAAGAACAGCATCTGATTTACCTCTTGGGGATCCTGCAGTCTGTAGGACTCAACGTAGCATTCAGTAGCTTTAGAGCCCTATTCCATCCTTCCATGTTATTTAACCCATCCCCACCCAGTTTTGTTCTGACGTGTTGCTTTTAGCACAGTCACCCATTCTCATGTACTCCCAGGCCCGTTATCACAATATATGGGTTGCTTTCAGTACAGCTCATCCTGTCCTCTGCTTGGTTTTTATTATCACTTATTCAGCGTTTCTTCTGTCCTGCCCTGCTATCCCTGTTTGCCTAACCCTTTCATATCACTCTGTCTCTGGGCTCCATCTCCACCTATCTGCTCATCTCTCCCCTTCAACCTCCAGTCCCCCCCACCTCCGACATCCTTGTCTTCAGCATAAATATCACTGTTTCCTAGCTGCTAACAGTTCTGATGAAGAGTCACTGGAAAACATTAACTCTGCTTTCTTCCCACAGACGCTGCCAGACCTGCTGTGTTTTTGCCAGCAATTTCTGTTTTTGTTTCAGATCTCCAGCATCCACAGTTTTTGTTTTATTTCTAGTCAGATTACACCTGGACGGCTGTGTAAAGTTCTAGCTTCTGCACCTTAGATAGTATCCATTAGCCTTAGAACAAATGCAACGCAAATTCACCAGAATGTCACCCAGGCTTCAAGAGTTAAAGTACATGAACTTGGTTTCCTTTAGCTGAAATATACAAGGTTGAAGGGTGATTTTATTGAAGTTCCTATGATGGTAAGGTTACCATTAAGATTACCTTCACTTAAATGGGGTTTTTTTTTACTGTACGTATATATATTAAGACGTACTGCTCCCATCAGTTCTCTTGTTGGTTAGCTTGTAACTAGTTGAGATTTAGTTGAAGGCTAACTGTTATTGCTGTCGTTGTTGCAGGGTTCTTAGCAATGATGTAATTCCCCTGACACATATCTATGCAACCAGAATGAAAGGGATTGAAGTGTTTTGTCCTGTGGAACCTCCTCCCCCATATGAGGCTGTGATGAGCAATCCGAACGATGAGCAGGTGAGTAGTGTAAAGGCCCTCTTTGTTTATCTAATGAGCACAACCGAAGAGAATGAAGAGCGTGCTTTGGAAAAAGAGTAAGGGACAGAGATTCGTTTCACAAAGGCCGGTTCGGGGGTCATTGCAATGATTAAATGCCATGCCTCACATTCAGTTCCATTGACTTCAACCTGTTGGGGAGTGGTGGAGCCCTGGCTCCTTACACAACCCTTCTCTCTCTCCGTTTACAGCGGTGGTCCCAGCAGGGATGAGGGAGGAAGTCCAGCAAAGCTAGGCCTCAGACCTTACCCCAGGATCTGACCCAATTTCGGGCAGCAAGGAAGAGGAAATTCCCAGTTCACCCGCTGCCTCCCCTTAACAGCCAACGGCATTGCCAAGGTCAGGCCCAGCCAGCCTCAATGTTCACGGACCCTGACTGACAGGAACTTAACCAGAATTTACACATGCTGCAGTTCCAAAAAGGGGAAGGCGATGGAGTAGTGGGCAAGTAATCCAGAGACACAGGTTTATGCACTGGAGCCAAGTGTTCAAGGTGGCAGATGGTGGAATTTGAATTCAATTAACAAATATGTAATTACGGCTAGTCTAATATTGACCATGGAACGATGGTTATAATAACCCATCAGTTTCACAAATAGCCTTCGGAGAGGGAAACCTCCAGCCCTCACCTGGTCAGCCCTACGTATGACTCCAGGTTCACAGTAATTTGGTTAGCTCTTAAAAAGCCCCCAAACTCGATTGTTTCAGGCCATTACAGAGCCAGATTAAAGGAATGAAATTGAACCAAGTGCCTGGCATCAACCAAGGCACCAGAAACAATATTGGCACAACAGTGCCCTCATGATCCTGCAGAGTCCTCCTTAAAAACATCGGAGACCTCGTGCCTTCGGAGTTTGAGCTGTCTCTCAGACTATTCGTGGGACAGTCAGTAGTCATTTTCACAGATTCATACCACACAATGTCCCCGACACCACCATCACCATCTGTCAGGGGGGTATTGCGCTGGCATACCTGAACATTGACTCTGGACCTCATGAACTCTCGTAGCATCAGGTCAGACATGGGCAAGGAAATCTCCAGCTGATTACTACATTTCCCTCACACCCCAGCACCCTACCACGAATAAGTCAGTGCTCCTCCATGTTAAACGCCCCTTGGAGGATGCAATAAGGGTGGAAAAAGCACAATATGTACTCTGGGCAGGCTCTTCAATGGTCCATCAGCAGTAACATCTTGATAGCACCATGACTGACTGAGCGGACCTGGTCCCAAGGGACAGTCTGGGCCTGCAGTAGGTGGTGATGGAATCAATAAGAGAGAGAACATACTTGACCACATCCTGTCGCAGATGCCTCTGTCCGTGACAGTATTGGTTGGAGTGGCACAGTCTGTGAAGACAAAGTTCTGTTTTTACATTGTGGATACCTTCCAACCTTCCAGTATTTTGTGTCGCATTGCTGTGCTGAATGAGATGGATTTCAAAGAGATCTAGCCATTCAAAACTGGACATCCATGAGGTTCTGTGGTCCAACAGCAGCATTTATACTCAATCAAAATCTCTGACCTCAAGGCTGGACAATTTGCATGCTACCGCTACCATCAAACTCTGGTTCAATGAGCTTTGCAAGAGGGCATGCCAGGAACAGCACCAGGTATACCTAGTGAAACTATAAAGGACCACTTGTGCAACAAACAGCATAAGCAACAAGCGATAGACTTGGCCCAACATTACCAGAACCAACAGATCAGATCTAAGCTCTTCAATCCTGTCACACTCTGTTGTGAATGGTGGTGGCAATTAAATAAACAACTCGTTGGAAGAGGAGGAGGTTCCACAAATATTTCCATCCTCAAAGATGGGAGATCCCAGCAGAGCACATGATAAGGATGAAGTATTTGCAACAATCTTCAGTCCAGTGCCAAGTGGATGATCCATCTCGGCCTCCTCCTGAGGCTCTCTCGTCATATATGTCAGCTTTTAGCTGGGTGTAGAGTGAGATAGTTGTGGTTGTTTTTGGTCGGTTGTCTCAGCTCCAGGACATCTCTGCACGAGTTCTGTATGGTGGTGTCTTAGGCCCAAACATCTTCAATTGCTTCATCAATGACGTTCCTTCCACCATAAGGTCAGACGTGAGATATTTGCTGATGATTGCATGCGTGACTCCTCAGATACTGAATCAGTCCGTGTCCAAATGCAACAAGAGCTGGAGATTTAGAGAATTAAATCATCACCCTTTGATATCCAATGGTGTTACCATTGTTGAATCCCCCACTATCAAACCTGGGGGCTACCATTGACCAGAAACAGAACTGGACCGGCCAGATAAACACAGTGGCTAAAACAAAAAGCCAGTCAGAGACTAAGAATTCTACCAACATGAATTACCTCCATGATAGATGGATTGCAGTGGTTTGAAAAGGCAGTTCACTACCACCTTCCGTAAGGTAATTGGGGATGGTCAATAAATAGCTTAGCCAGTGATGTACTCTCAATCCATGTATGAAGAAGAAAGCCCCAAATATTCTCTTTTCACAGCTTTAAATAATTGATTTTGGCCCTGTGCTATAGTCTGTTAAGAATATTGTACTCTCCAATTAAGGCAGGAACCTCTAGCAAAAAGATTTCCTCAACTTGCTGATTAGATGGAAACTGAAGATTTTCTCCATTTGCTATTATTAGGGCACTTGATAACAAAAGGGGGACACAGGATTATTCCAGGATAATTTCAGAGAAATTTCAAAGGAAATACATACTGATTTACTGTGATGATACTAGGATAGTTTTCTATTGGTGGAAGTATTTAGAGTTTAATATTTACATTGGCTGAATTCCACCAACTAACTGAACAATATGTAATTTGCAGTGGAGACAGACAGAGATGGATTATGTAGTTACAAGAAGGCACTTTAATTGGAATGATAACACTTACCAGGGCCCGCTTCCTCACAAATGAATAGGGCCACATCTTTTGATATATTTTGTTGTGTAGAACAAAACCCACTTAACAGCTGTAGGGTTTTAAAAAAGTGCAAGAAGGGAATAAAGAAATCTTCCACTCAACCCGCTCCCATCATTAACCACCCAATCTTTCAACAACAGATTGCATTTGCATTTACTGTGTCTTAATAATCCTATATGTTTCAATGAGTGAGTAGAGTCCCAACCTGTGTAGCCTTTGCTCATAAGACAGTCTCTCCATAATGGGGATCATCGTAGTGAACCTTCACTGAACTGCCTGCAATAAAATGATCTTTTCTTAAATAAAGGGACCAAAACTGCTCACAGTATACAGATGTGGTCTCACCAGAACCTCGTACAGTTGCAGGAAGACCTCCCTACTCTTATACTCCAACCCCTTAGAAGTAAGGGCCAACATTCCATTAGCCTTCCTGATTACCTGCTGCAACTGTGCGGTAACTTTGAGTTTCATGCACAAGTAGCCCCAAGTCCCTCAGTGTGGTGCACCTTTCTGCAATTTGTCTCCATTTAAATAATGTTCTGTGCTTTTGTGTTCTCTGTTTCAAAATGATGACGTTAAGGGAGACTGGAACCTTCTTTATGACAATGAGGCTGGGTTTGAATATCTTTGCAGCTCCCATTTCTTAGCTTTGTTTTTCTCTTTCTGGTTACTATTTCTAGCTGTTACGTGGCAATGAGCTGGGCAATAGGCTTGTTTTTAAACTTCTTCCCCTGCTTTGGAAGCAACATCTACATCGTAATCTCTTCAGTACAACAGCGGGGGAGGATTGACTTATTCCTGAACACTTCCTTCCTTCAACAGCCAGGCATTGTCCATCCTGATGTGCTGTGTGTCTGTTGTAAGATTATAGATTTCTCCATTGAATGGTTGCTGGTGAAGTTTGATATGAGGAAGGGGCTTGGCCTGTCTGCTATTTGTCACCCGCTTTACTTTTCCACTTTCTACAATTGAAAGCCTTGCTATTGTGTGGAATATATAGTTACCAAGGGTAACAAAGGGAAAGATTTATGAGCATAGGCGGAGTTGAAAGGAAGCAAACCAGTTACTCCCCATCAAATACTTCTTTTGTCTAAAGTTGCTGCCTTTTTGCTGTCTTATAAATTTAGATTTAGGTTTTGTTGTCACATGTACTCAAGTATGCAGTATAAGAGTAGAATGAAAAGTGTACAATGTCGCCACATACAGCACCATCTTAGGTACAAAATCTTACTTACAGAAGTAGAAAAATAAAGAAATATGTTAAGTTCAGCTCTACAGTCTTATTATTATAAAAATAAAGAAGTAAAGTTAAAAAGTCCTTTCTTTAGCTATGGGTCTGCAGACACTCCAAGCTGGCTTTTCCCCAAGAGGGCTCGCTCTCGCCTGTGCTGGGCATGTTATATTAACCTCCAGTACAGAAACATTAAAATACTCATTGCCCCTCCCTAACTGCTGTAAATGGAAAGGTTTGCTAGGCCATTACTGTGGGTGTGGAGTCACATGTAGACCAGACCAGTGAAGAAGGGCAGACTTCCTTCCCTTGAAGGGCATTGGCTCCCAGAGCATTTAGTCTGAGTCTCAGGATTAGTAATCCAGTAATATTACCACCATCTCCCCCTGTCCTTACCTCAATTTGCATGGCACAGTCACATGTTTTGTTGGATTATTTCTCCTCCATAGCACCTTGGAACCCTGTTAAAGGTGCTACATAAATGCAAGCTGTTGTTTGGGTGCACTGTAATGTGCTTTTTTTTTAAACTCCTCAAAGGACATTAGCCTTCTGTGATACTGCATCTCTCCATGTCAGCTGTTTCTGATTTGAAAAATTTATCTCTTGGTAGCATCTCAAAGTTCATTCCAATTTACTCTTCCACTTTAGCTGTGATTGACAACAGCTTGCATAGGGTAACGGTCAGCAATGGGAATCCTGCACCATTTCTTCCTGCTGTTTCTCCAGAGCAAGAAGATACTGAGGCCTATGGTTGGACTGCTATAGATCTATGGCTGTTCAGCCCATTGTGCTCATTCTGGTGTTAGCCTTTCAACCTGTTCCATTGCCATTATCAACATAACTGTGAAATCTCAAAGCTTAGAATGCAGCAAGAATCAAAACTGAGACCGATCTGATTAAACAGGTCAAACTTGGGTCAGTGGTAACACATTCAGCGGGTTGCACTCTCTCACCTCTGAGTCAGTCAAGTCTCCAGAGATGTGAAGACAATGATCTAGGCTGATGCATCCCTTTGCAGTACAGAGAGAGTGCTGCACTGTTCGGGACTGCATGCTTTCAGGTGACATGTTAAACACGAACTTCACTGGCTGTATGTAAAAACAGAATTCCCACTCTCATTATTTCAATGAGGAGCAGGGGAGCTATCCTTGATGTGTTGCCCAACATACATCCCTCGACCAATATTCACGAAAACAAAATCTGGTATTGTCACATCGCCTTCTGTGGGAGTTTGCTGTGTAAGTTGGCTGCTGTGTTTCTTACAATACAACTGTGACTACACTTCGAAAATATTTCATTGGTAGCGAAGCTCTCTGTGACGTTCTTTCTTCCTTTGCACTGTTATTTTCCGCTGAGCCAGGGTTTTCTTTGTTACTTGGGTAAAGTCCCTCAGAAGGAAATGCGTGCTTTTGGCTGCAGAATCAATCAAGGCCACACACGTAGTTGGAAATTACGACTCACTGATCCACATGGAGAAGCAATCCATCCTCCCTCTGTCTTCACTGATGCTGACAGTGATAGCAGATATGTTGGAGGCTGACCTTGCAGAAGTTAATCAAATCATGAGGGACATGGATAGGGTGAATAGGGTGGGGGAGTCCAAAACTAGAGGGCATAGGTTTAAGGTGAGAGGGGAAAGATTTAAAAGGACCTAAGGGGCAACTTTTTCACGCAGAGGGTGGTGTGTGTATGGAATGAGCTGCCAGAGAAGGTGTTGAAAGCTGGTACAATTACATCATTTAAAAAGGTATCTGGATGGATATATGAATAGGAAGTGGTTAGAGGGATTGTTGGCAAATGGGACTAGCTTAATTTAGGATATCTACTCGGCATGGACGTGTTGGACCGAAGGGTCTGTTTCCATGTTGTACAACTATATGATTCTATATTGCTTTTAATCCTTTACTCACTTTACTGGTCAGTTTCTCATGGCATTGCATGCGTAGCCTGTAATGCTTAGTGACATGAGGAGGAATAAATGGGGCAGTGGAAAGAGGGAGAAGTGAAGGATTGGGAAATGGAGAACAAAAAGTGGAGGAGGGAAAAGTGGGATAAGGAAACTATGGAGCTGGGGAGGCTGAAGTGGAAGGCAGGAAATTGGCGAAGGTCGGGTGGCTGGTTGGGGAGAAAATGGAGATAGAGGGGGGCAATGAGAAATGGGGTTGGGAATTTAGTGTGTGTGTGTGTAGACAGGCTTAGGGCAGTGGTGGAGGAAAAGCTTCAGGTGGGGACTGTGGCTGTTGGACGTGGAATTGCCAGTGTTCCAAGCTTTCCCTGGAATTGAAGAGCAATCTTCAGGACGCCGCTGGGAGAAAAAAATCTTTCACCTCCTTTGCTGTGAAAATGTTACGGTTGAAAAGAGAAGGATTGAGGAACAGGAATCATCCAGTTGGATGCAGAAGTCCCTATTTGTTCCCTGTTTGGCCACGGGGAAACAGCGCTGCGATGTATCTGCTAGCCACTGGCAGCAAATTGAGGTGGGGGGACTAGTGAGGAAACCTCCAGGATCACATACAGCTAGTGTTGCTAATCCTACCAGGAAGGCTTTTCCAATGCTAAAAGCAATATATCATGTGTTGCTATCCAGCTGTGTTGGATGTTTCAGTGGCCATATCACACCTGCTGAATGGGGCATGGTGATCGCTCCTTCCACGCCACAGTTTCTAAGAAATTAAGAGCAATTAGATGTGAACAGCAGAAAACTCTGAGCATTCTTTATAAGTAATAACCTGGAGCAGTTAAAACAATTACATGAATGTGACTGACAGTCCTTTAGTCAGAGAATTTTTTAAAAAAAACCTTGTCAACAGCAAAAGAGTCAAAACTACACTGTTCAAAACGTGAGGCACATCAGTGTTCTATTTCTTCCATTATGAGGCTAAGACCAAAGACAGCCAGTTTAATCCACAGGGATATATCATTTTAAAACCAGCCTGTTCAAATATCACACAAAAGCTCTGTGGTGGGTCGCACTTGAACCCAGGCCTTCTGCACCAGAGGTAGGCACACTGCCACCTCCTTCTGCTCAGGGATTTATATTTTCCTGATTTCCTTTCCTCACTTAAAGCACCTTTTTGCAATAATGAGGGTCATTCTATCATTGTTTAGTATTTCCCATTCCCATCACTTGCCATGTCTTCAACTACTGAGCCCTAAATTTCACCCTTAACCCTCTCCTCCACTGTTTCATCCTCAATGACACTCCTTTAAACCTACCTGTTTGACCAAGCATTTGGTCAACTGTCCGTGATATCTCCTTATGTGGCTCATTCTAAGAGTCTTGCTTGATAACATTCCTGTATGAAAGGTGCCATCTAAATGCAAGTTGTTTCCACTAGAGCCAACAGCATTAAAAACAGTAGTAATCTTGAAACTAATTAGATTTATTCTATTGTTTACAATGCTGTAAGATTCAAATATCTTACAGTGCACACATATGCCACTCAGTCCATCATTGCCTGTGCTGGACACTTTGAAAAACCTGTACAATTATTCCTCCCTGCTCTTTCCACAATAGCCCTGGAAATTGTTCTGTATGAACAAAAATAATTTGTACTAATCCTGATCCACATTAAATCACAGTCAATCCACTATCTACCTTTGTCTTAAAAACATTCAATACCATCACATTCACTGTCTTCTGAGGCAGTGTTTTCAAAGATGCACATCCTTTGGACAGAGAAAGAAAATTTTCTGATTTCTGTCCTAAAAGGGTGACCCCTAATTTTAAACCAGTGCCCACCCCCTCCCCACTTCTTCAGTTCTGGACTGACCCACAAGAGAAAACATCCTTTCCGTGTTCATCTTGTCAAGACTTCAGGATCTTACAAACTTCAGTGAAATCACCTCTCACTCTTTTAAGTCCAGCGAAAAGCACAGACTATTCCACCTTTCCTCATAAGACAACCCATTTATTGCAGCTATTAGTCCAATAAAGCTCCTTTGTATTGTTCAAAATAATTTACATTCTTCCTAAAATAAGGACACAGGATTTAAGATGTGGCCTCACCACTGCTGTGAAGCATAACAGCCTAATGTTTTATGTTCAATTCCTGTTGTAATAAAGGATTATTACTCCAATGTCCTTCTGAGTCATTTGCTGTACCTGCACACTAACTTGTTGCAATTCATGCACTAAAATACCTAGATCCCTCTGCAATTCAAAATTCTGCAGTAGTTTTCCATTTAAGTAATACTCAGTTTGTTTTTATTCTTCCTCCCAAAGTGAATGACTTCACATTTATCCACATTATATTCCATTTGTGAGCTATTTGCCTACTCACTCATATGTTGGTCTGTATTGTTGTTAGGTCATCCTCACAACATGCACTCCTACCCACATTTGTATTATGTACAAATTTAGCCACCAAACCTTCAATACCCTCATCTAAGTTATTGATATGGATTGAAAAGAGATGAGGACCCAGTACAGTCTCCTATAGGAGTCCACACATTGCATCCTGTCAATTTGAAAAATACCAATTTATACATACACTGTTTTCTGCCACGCCATATTTGCTACTTCCATGATACTGGAAACCTTTCAGAATCTAACAAATTTTGGAAAGTTAACACCAGTGCGCCTAACTGATTAGCTCCAGCTCCTAAGACCCTAAGATTAAGTCAATTAGGGCCTAGAGATCTGTTATCTCGAGGCTCTATCAATTTGCTTGGTATCTCTTCCGTAGGGACTACTAATTCACCAAAGATCTCTTTTTTTCTTCAACCTCCTGACTTACGATATTACAAGCATGTTTTTGTATCTTCTATAGTGAAGAAGCAAAATGTTTATTTGTTGTATCCATTTCTTTATTATCTATCTTTAACTCTCCAGATGACCAATACTCCCTTAACTTGCTCTTTCCTTTTTTATAACCAGTAGAAACTCTTGCTACCTCTTTTTACATTTCTGGCTAATTTCCTTGCAAGCTCTAATTTATTTTCCCTGATTGGTGTTATAGTCATTCTCTGTTATTTTTTATATTCTGTCCAATCATCTCAATATCACTAATCTTTGTGCAATTATCTGCTTTTTCTTTAAGTTTGATGCTTTCCTTAACTTCTTTAGTTAACCAATATTGGTGGGTCCTCCTCTTGATTTTTTTCTTCACAGTGGGAATGTACTTATTCTGCCACTGCTTTTCTATTCGTCTATCATCTAATCTAATATCCCAGTTCATTTAAGCTGGCCCAGTTTTCATGCCGACATGGTTGACCTTATTTACTCTCAAACCCACTTGTTTCCCTTTCAAGTTAAATGTATAATTCAAACACGTTATGATAGCTGCTACCTAGAAGGCCTTTACTAAGAATTCATTAATTAATCCTGTCACACTACATGATACCAAGTCTAATGTAGCATGCTCTCTGGTTGGTTCCAGAACATGCTGCTCTAAGAAACCATCTTGAAAACATTCTATTAACTTGTCATTAAAGATACTATTGCCAATATGATTTTTACATTTTACATGGAGATTAATGTCTCCCAATGATTAGTGCTGTCCCTTTATTCCAAGCACCCAGTATTTCTTCTTGCATATTTCTTGCATGGATATTGTTTGGGGACTTGTAGATCACTCAAACTAGTGACTTATTTGCCCCACACATCCTCATGTTCACCCAAACTGTTTCTACATCCCTTTCTCCTGAGCCAAGGTCATCTCTAAGCAATACCATCTTTGAATAGGAGCGCTACCCCTCTGCCTTTACCTAGCTTCCTATTCTTAAATTTCATATACTCCTAAACATTTAAAATCCAGTCCTTCCCATCCTGTAGCTGTCATTCCATGAGAAAATCCAGATCATATTTATTCACTTCAATGTGCACGATTAATTCATTTACTGTTTATGAATAGCACGTATATTCAGATACAGACCCTTTAGTTTTCTTATTATCTTTATAGCGTCCAGCCTTAACAGTTGATATATGCTTAGTTTTTTCTTCTCTCTTTGTCTTTTCCTATCATTTTTCACAATATTATTTTGCTCTCCTACATCAACTCTATCCTTTGATTTGTTACACTTGCCCAAGCTCGATCCCTTACAACTCCCCCTTGTTTAGTTCTAAACCCTCTGTACTTCCTTGATAATGCCAGCTTGTGAGAAAACTAGTCCAGGTGGAGACCATCCCAATAGTTACAGATCCAACTTTCCCCCGTTTTGGAGGCAGTGTGTCATGAGCCAGAACCCACTTCTCCCATGCCAGTCCATGAGTCACGAACTCACTTCTGTAATTTTATTCGTCGTATGTCAATTTGCATGGGGTTCAGGTATTAATCCAGAAGTGAAAACCGAAAGAACTGCGGATGCTGTAAATCAGGAACAAAAACAAAGTTGCTGGAAAAGCACAGCAGGTCTGGCAGCATTAATCCAGAAGTTATTACCTTTGACGTTCTGCTTTTGAATTTGACACGTAATTTCTTATACTTCCTCTGCAGCACCTCTTTGCTAGTTCTTCCCATGTTATTAGTGCCAAGTGGACCACGATGGATGGGATCATTCCCTTCCCACTGCAGATTCTTCGTCAGCACAGGGGAGATATCCTGAACCTGGACATCAGGCAGGCAACCCAGCCTGGATTTGTGCATTTTGCTGAAGACAATGCTGTCAGTCTCCCTCACTATACTGTCCCCTAACTATCACGACATTCCCTCTTGAGTGACTTCCTGTACGCCACAGTGCCATGTTCAGTTAGCACCTCCACCCTGCAGCCCTCGCTCTCATCCCAACAAGCTGAAAACAAAAATCCTCAAACCTGTTGGAATATTGCAAAGGATGAGGCTCCTGCATTCCTGCCGTTCAGATCATTTACTGCCTCATTTGTAGTTGCACCCTCCCGTTCCTGACCACTAGCTGGATTGGAAGACCCAACCCTAAGGGCTGTGACCTGGAGTAGTGTCATACCCCTCCCCAACACGTGCAGCTCAATACTGAGCTGAAGTTCCTACAATTACAAACACTTACTGCAAGGTGCTCTAAATTTTGTACCCTGGATAATGAGTTATTCCAATATGGGGTGGTACAGTGGCACAGTGGTTAGCACTGCTGTCTCACAGCACCAGGGACCTGGGTTCGATTCCACCCTTGGGCGACTGTCTGTGTGGAGTTTGCACATTCTCCCCGTGTCTGTGTGGGTTTCCTTTCACAGTCCAAAAGATGTACAGGGTAGGTGGATTGGCCATGCTAAATTGCCCCGAGTATTCAGGGATGTGTAGATTAGGTGGTTTATAGGGGGATGGGTCTGGGTGGGATGCTCCAAGGTTCGGTGTGGACCGGTTGGATCGAAGGCCCTGTTTCCACACTGTAGGGATTCTATGATTCTATAAATATTGAGTACTTCTGAAAATGCTGACTAAGTAATGGACAATATGCCAGTTGATGCACTTGATGTTTCCCTTGAGCCTTTCCAGAAATATGGGTGAAAAGCTTCAGGCCTAGGTCTGTATCATAATACAATCCATCAAGATAATGCTGTAATGCTCCAAAAACAAATAGAGGCTTTCATTTTTATGGTGCCCATCAGGACCTCCCGATGCCTGAAAGTGCGTTGTAGCTAATGAAATCTTCTGCAGAATAGTCACTGTTGTAGGAAACGTAGCAGCCAATTTGAACACAACAGATCCAACGAACATCAAGGTGATGATGATTAGGTTTTTATTTGCTTACAAGCATGTTGATTGGAATATGATATCAAATAGAATACCCTTTTATTGTCACGTGTACTCGTTGTGGGAGTTCAGTGAAAAGCTTTTACAATGTCTGCCTTCTTATAGGCGACATCTTAGGTACAAGTACCTAGGTACAATTCTTGGATACAGCAGAGGAATAAAAGTAGTTACATTACTTTACAGAGTTGAAAATAAGTTAAAAATAGGACATCTTTAAAATGTTGACATTAAAGTAAGGTAGGAAATTTCAAATAGACATTACACTGTAGCAGCTCAGCACAGGGCCTCCCCACGTGGTCTGTCTGCCCACGCCAGACCCCAGTCCAACAGCCATCCCCGTTCCACTCCCAGACCCAGTCCACTCCACACCAGCTCCAGGGAAGTTCCAGAACTGCCTCGCCCTCGCCGGTCTCCACCCGAGACACGCTGCCTGCACGCTGCTGTGGGGCTGCTTCCCCGAGCTGCCCTGAGACTCATGGCCCACGCACTGTGTCAGGACTTGCTGCTTGTGCTGGTCCGTGGCTCTCAGCCCACGCGCTGCACAAGGGCTTGCTACTCGTGCTGGTCCGGGGCTCTCAGCCCACGCGCTGCACAAGGGCTCGCTGCTCAGGCTGGTCTGATGCTGCTTCCCCATGTGTTGCTGCAGGCACTCAGCCCACACCCTGTGCCAGGGTTCGTCGCTCATGCCGGTCCGGGGCTCTCAGCCCACGCGCTGCTCCAGGGCTCGCCGCTCCGGGGATTTGCTGCTGATGCCAGCTGCTGATGCCAGCCACTGCTCCAGGACTCGCCTCCAGTGCTAGGGGGAGAGAAGAAGCAAAAATAGAGAGGAAAAGAAAGAAAAAGAACAGGCGGAGAATAGGAGTTCTGGCAGGAGCGTTCTACTCTGCACACCCCACCCCACCCGCTCCCCAACCCCACCCCCTCCCCAACCCCACCCCCTCCATGTCTATGGGCTTATTATTGACCATTAAGTGAAATTGCCTGGAGTTCTTAGTTTGTCTGTGGTATCTATATGTAAGCTGAGAGAGCAGATAGGGTCTCTGTTTAAACTATCATCTGAAAGAAAATGCCTTAGACTCAGATGCACTGGGAATATCAGCCTGGACTAGCTCTAGTCTCTGAAATTGGATTCAAATCCACAAGCTTCTGATTCAAGATTCAAGACTGTGTCCTGCTAAGCCAAAGCAGGCATTGTTTAGGTCCCTTTTCGAGGTGTGAAGTGGGCCTGAGGAAAACCTCCAGCGATTTATAAAGATCTCTTTGAAATTGCAGCGGGCCGTGAACACATCCTGTTTTAACTTGGACAGTTTTGTGTTGTCAGGTTTCGAGCTTGCAAGCAGCTGCGGGGATGGACGGAGCACCTGAAAGAGCAGCATGTGCAACATCAGATGGTAAAGGCAGCAGTAACGTTGCGTCATTTTTCCCCCCTCACCAATCCAGGGTTGCTAACACTGCTGTGACTTTTCCCGGCGGTTCCCTCACGTGGTCCCCTGCCACCAGACAGTCCAGCCCCTCATGGGTCATCTGACAAGGCTATCTCCCTGACCCCCACTCCCCCTGGCCCCTGCCTTGCCACGACCAACTGGAAAACAAGCAGCAACTTTGGGAGCCAATTAGATTGAACTTGATCGTCAATCAAACAGCCTTTTCTCCTGTGTCCCATGAATAAACAGAAAGGGTTCCAAGGTTTTACTTCCAATATCTGTATGATTTTCCTCCTGGGTCTTTACTTGCAGCAGTGTTCAGCTTTCCTTCCCAGAGACTCCAGGGCTATCCTAGAGAATTGGAAACCCCTCCTTCGATCTCCCCCACTGCTGGAACCAATCAGGGACTCAGTTAATGCCTCAAAGTCTTTGGTTTGGAGATGGAACGTACTGAGGGATGCCCAGGGCAAAGTGTTGACCATCCCTGTGGTTTTAGCAGCAGTTCATTGAATTCTTACCTTGTCCTCACCCAACACCCACCTCAATAGAAGTGTTAGAGGCCAAGACCTTCCTAAACAGGCTGAGTACATGAAGAAGGGTCCAGACCCGAAACGCCAGCTTTCCTACTCCTCTGATGCTGCTTGGCCTGCTGTGTTCATCCAGCTGTACACCTTGTTATCTCAGATTCTCCAGCATCGGCAGTTCCTACTATGTCTGAGTACGTTTCACCCCTTTGTCTAAACAGCCTTGGTCCTGTTATCCTCAACCAACATGCAGCACGCCATGAGTATAGACAGGAGAAGTTTTTTTCTCATGCAGTGAGCTGTGATCACTACTTGAAAAGATCTGAAGCAGATTCTACGGTAATCTTCAAAAAGTAGAATTGGATGAAAGCTTGGGGTGGGCGGGGGGTGGGGGGTGGGGAGGGGGGCAGGAGGAAAAAAGAAACAAAAACACAGCAAGGCAATGATCAAAGAGTGAAGAGGAATGGGAGTATTTGGATTGCTCTTTTAAAGAGTTAGCATTTGACCAAATGGCCTCCCTCTCTGATGCATGATTTAATATAGCAAGTTCTGCAGTTACTGGTAGCTGTTTGCTTGCTAAACTAATAATGGATCACGTGAATAAATACCATCATCAATCTAGAACTAAAGTCAAGTTGGATTTCATCGGTTTGACATGCTTCCAGCAGTTTATTTTGTTGTTTTCTTTTTGCCCTTTATCTTTGTCTCTGTCTGTCCTCAAGGCTGTTGCTGGGGCATAACTCAATGGAGCATCCTCCAAGCCCAAAACTGAAGTGTCCCCCTTTCTTCACCATGAGCTCCTACTGCGAGGGCTAAGGGCCCTTGCTGAGTGAGGCTACGGTCATCTGACTGAATAAATACCCAGGGTTGTCTTCTTCAATTCAAAAATTCATGTCATCCCCGGCTTTCACTGGTCTGTGCCATCGGGGTAAACCAGTCCAGGGTTGCTAACACTGCTGTGACTTTTCCCGGCCTTTCTGTTGCTGAGCTTGTAGGCCCCATAGATCTACCGTTAAAACTTCCATTAGGCTCCTAGGTTTTCCACCACAAGCACGTATCCAAATGTTTTTGAGATGTGTTGGGAGTTTTCACTTTTACCACCCAGCAAGGCAGCAAGCTCCAGATCACCACTCTCTGGATGAAATAATTTCTCCTTAACTCCAGTGTAGTCCTTCTACCAGTCATTGTAATCTGTGGCCCCTGGTTATTGACCTTTCTGTTATGGGAAATAGGATCCTGCCTAATCCACTGTATGTCGACTGTGCTCAGTTCTACACACCTCAATTAAGTCTGTCATCAGGCTCCTCTCTTCCAAAGAAAGCAACACCAGATGAATCAGTGTTTCCTCTTACAAAACTTCTCCTTCCCTGGCAACCTGCTTGTAAATCTTCTTTTGTACCCTCTTTATTGCAATCATCTCTTCCTTCCTATGATGTAATAATTCCATCAGCTTCTGTACTTCTGAGAAAAAAATGACTTACCCCATTTCAAATAATGTTCTCTCCTTTCGTTCAATGCTTATCCTAGGCCTTACCTCACTGTCAGCCTGGCATGGGAGCCTCCATCAGTGCTGCTCCTGAGCAACTCCTTAGAAATGGGGTGAGGTCTACCAAGGTTGATTTACTATCTCATATCGCCCTCTCCAAACCCATCCCAGTTCTTGATAAAACACTTTGCCCTGCCCTACAATAGTAATAATCTCTTGGCACATCCCCACATGCCTTTCAGCTCATAAAGAAGGTTTTGTAGCGTAGTTGCTATGATAATGTATAGCAACTGATATGCACAAGATTTTATAAACCTCTGTGTAACAAATTAGTATCTAAATTACTTTAGTGGTATTGGCTGAGGGATAAATTTTGGCTCAGTGACCGTGGAGTCTTTAATATCCACCAGAGAGGGTGGAGGAGTCTTGGCTTAAAATCTCATCCGCCTTCATCAGGGTTAACATTGTACCAAGACTCTGGAATGAGGCTTGAGTCTATGACCTCTGACTTGAGGTGAGACTAAGCTACATTTTAAAGGAGAAGTGTATCTGGGGTTAGTTAGCACTTTAAATACAGAAGGTAATTATTTTTTCCGTTACTTTGCAGACAACAATCCTCCGGGGGGCTCTGTCAGTGATTCGCTGCAACTGTGCATTGTGCATCCACCCCGGAGCAGGAATTCTGAAACAGAATGCAGCAAGTCAAGCAGGTCGGGTCTGAGGGGGTCAAACAGCGATCCATTGCTTCAAGAATTAGTTATAGAAGGTAACAAATGGAGCACGAGAGAGGGGTTGCTAATGCTTTGAACATTGTCGAACTTTGGTGATATTGCACATACAGTGCTGGTCTCCATATTATAAAATGGCATTCTGGAAGGGACCAGTAGAAGAATGGTACTGTAATAGAGGGCCCAAAATGATTGAAAAGATTGGGCTCTTTTCTCCAGAAAAGCAAAGAAGAAAGGATGATCCGATAGTGGTTTTTAAAATAGTTAAAAGTATAAGGCGCCAGGAGGTTGGTAACCAGCTTGGACAGGATCTGAACTGGGGCAATCAGTACAGAGGCCATTGCTAATAAATCCAACAGGAAACTCAGGAGAAATGTCTTACACACTGCTGGTGAGAACATGGAACCCCCTTCCGTAGGAAATGGATGAGGTGAATAGTGTTATATTTAAAGGGAAGCTGGATAAAGACATGAGGGAGAAAGGAACAGAAGGAGATGTTGATAGGATGTGACGAAGAAGGATTGGGCATGGGAGGAGGCTTGACCGGAGCTTAAAAGTCAGCATGAGTTTGAGGGAATGATGTCCTGTTTCCGTGCTAATCTGTGCAGTTTAAGCCATTGGGCCTGTTGTGCCAGATTCCAAATATCTTGGTTTGACTCACAAAGATTGAAGAATATGATTTCATACAGTCATTCACACTGATCCCTCACTTGCACAATCACTCAAAGAAGCAAAGCTCCCCATTTGGTGAATGTACTCCTCCCTGGAGCGATTTGGGTAATAGTGGGAAAATATGGCAAGTGAAAAGTCACCATAATCTCAACATCAATTTTTTTCCCCATTTTCTTCTGAAGATATAAATGGCAAATTCAGAATCTTGTCATTGATGATGGCTGTATTATTTCCATGTATTTGCATTGGGTTGGCTGGCCTGGCCAATCAGGCATTTGGTCCCACCAGAGCTTAGGGATTTGGGTCCTTGCAGTCTAAAGATTTGAGGGGTATGGAGCCAGTTTTTCCAGCAATGAGACCCAAGGCAGGATTGCGTTTGGTGGAAGTGGATGGAAGTGCAGTTACTGATGATGGATGAGCAGGAGAGATGGCGAGATGGGCTAGTGAGTGAGCAGAAGGCAGGAAGGTGTCAATAGTGCAGAGCGTGAGGTGGATGAGAGCAGCGAGTGGACATGACGCTTACATTAGTAAGAGCCATCGTCCATTAACATTGGCAGGACTTGTGCATAGTAGCAGAGACAGAGTAAGACCTGTCTGTATTAGCAGAGATAGAGTGAATGAAAGCTCTGTCAGTGAAAGGTAGACTAGAAAATATAGTGGCATTTATCTGGACAGGGCACTGTCCATTTTGTATTAGGTGCAGAAGTACGTTTGATCTCATGGACATTGTTAAAGGGATACAGTGCCGACATTTTAGCCCTGGGCTTTAACACACAGAAAATCTTGTAGGGACAAAAACAGAAGTTGCTGGAAAAGCTCAGCAGGTCCGGCAGTGTCTGTGAAGAAAAAAATCACAGTTAAATTTTCGGGTCCGGTGACCCTTCCTCAGAATGGGTCAGTTTTCGGCGACTAGACCCGATTTACTAGACCCGTTAACTCTGATTTTTTTCTTCACAGACACTGCCAGACCTGCTGAGCTTTTCCAGCAACTTCTGTTTTTCTTCCCTGATTTACAGCATCCGCAGATCTTTCAGTTTTTAAATCTGTAGGGGCCTCCTAACCACCGTTCTCCAATTCCCAATCCAAATTGCCATGTTATGATGTTGAGTAGTGCTCAAAAATGTGCTCCTTGAAAGGACGGAAGCAGATTTAATAATGGTTTTCAAAAAGAATTATAGAACAGAACTTTTCCAGACCCTGAACAATGTGGGCTACAGTGAGAACATGAAGAAAATTCCGTAAAATATCAAATCTTGATTTCGAGACTGAAAGGTTGCATTGCCCAACAAAGTCCTGGATATTGAGACAGGATTCTCACCACTGAGCTGTGAGAGGCCCATTAACAGGGATTACCGCACATTCTAACCCTCACTATTACATTGTCTGGCCTCGTTAATATGCACTGTCAAAGCATAACTACCAACATTGGACCGATTAGGTAAACTACAGATTACAGAGGGTGAGAGATAGGAGGATCGGAGATCCAGGTGAGCATTGGAAAAACCAATTGTAGAATTAACAAGGGCATGGATGAGGGTTTCAGCAGAAGATGAGCAGAGGTAAACAGGCGATGTTATGAAGATGCAAGTGGTTTGAATGATGGAGCAAAGATACAGGATTGCAAGGTTAGCTCAAGTGTTGAAGAGGATGGCAAGATTGCAAACAGCCTGGTTCAATTTCAGCTGTTAATTTTCCCCTTTTGACAAAGTCACGTGTCATTGCAAGCTGTTAATCTGACCCAAGAGGTTCAGGTCTGGTTGGAACCAGGAAACTAACACTTGACAGGTTTGTAGCTGCTACCTGAAACCTGAGATTAGGTTGTGACCTTGAAATTACTTTCTTGTGCCTCATTAATAAATTACAGTCTCATTTCATGTGAGGGCTTTGGTTTCATGCTTCTTTCTTTCCCTGTAGCAGTTACAAGGATTAGTATTTGCAATGTCACCATTGTCAGTTTTACCCCCAACCTGCTGAGGATTGAGAATGACTGGCATCCCTGTCTGAATGTGTAGCCATTTTCTGTACCTGCTGATCTAAATTATATCCTCAACTGGTGAAGCCTCAAATTTGAAATTCTGAACCTGGTTTTGAAATTATTCCATGGTTACCAACTCCTCACCACCCCCAGCTCCATAAACTTTTCCACTTCTTTAAGATACTGCTTAAAATCTACCTCTTTGACCGAATCAGTCCTGATCTTTCCTTATGTGGCTAATGTACGCTCTTATGAAGCATCATGGGCTGTTGTACTACATCTAAAGTACCCTATAAATGCAAGTTGACTAATGCCCAATTTACTGGAAGTTCGCCTTGATAATTATGACCTCTGTCACCTTTAAAGGTTGGTACAGACATACAAACCCTGATGAGCAGCCCACCACTCTGATGGGCAGTTTGATATGTTTGATTGCTTGTAGCTTGGTTTTAAACTTACCCCCAAAGAGAAACAAGTGGCCCCTATTGGAAAGTAATCGATCCTTTCCTAGATTGATCACCTTTTACCTCTTCATAGGCCTGTCCTGGACCTGACACGGGGTCACACGCAGCCTTTCTAAGCACATATCCTCTGCCCACACATTGCTCCGAGTTCTCATGTCAGCCTAGAAATGACCTGAGATGTGTTTTCAAAGATGTGTTGTAGGTTGTGGGAAGAGCACAAAATGCAGATAGCAATGAATTATTTCCTCAAGATTGCAAACTCTATTTCAGGAGGTCTGAAGTCTTAATCTTCTGTTGCCAACTGCTCTCACCCATCTCCACCTCCTGCCCTCACCCTCATCAAATGTGATGTGGTCACAGTCTTCATTATCAATTGGATTTCAATGCTCCCTAATATTCCCTCCCTCCCCCCACATATTTGTTTCTGCATCCTAGAGGCAAATTTTCATTTTCTGGATACTCCAGAGCAATTCTGGAGGATTGGGAGCCCTCTCTGAGGCCATAAAACATAGGAGCTGAAGCAGGCTATTTGGCCCATCGAGTCTGTTCTGCCATTCAATGAGATCATGGCTTCTTCTCCCCACCTTCCAAGTCACATTTAGGATGCAGCTTGCGTGGGATCAAGACTAACAAATCTGGGTTCTCCTCAATCCCTGTTTCCTTTTCTCCACCCACAATGTCCCCAAAGTAATACATTCACTTTGACGCTCACTGCCCTCTTGTTTTCCATTGTATCTCACGCTGCCGAAATTCTTTCTGTTCCACTCAGAATTAGTGGTGAGCTGTGAAGCAGCGACGCAAACGGACGAGAGGCCAGATGTGCAGGTTGTGACTCTGCGCAGGGGTCACGGGTCGGGAACTCCCAGGTCAAGGCCCAGGTCACTGGTGGATTACAGCAGCTACAGAGACACCAAGTTACTGGTCGCCAGCTTCTTGGAGCACTCCTCATGCACTATGACCCCGGAGGTGCAGGAACTAGTGGAAAATATTCGATCCGTGTTGCAGTCTGATGAGGAACACATGGAGGAGGCAGTGGCAAGTGCCAACATACTCGATCAAGTAAGGGACAATCATTGCAATTGCATTTTGTTTGTGTTTTGTTACTGTTTCTGGGCTGGTACGTTTTTATATTAAAGAGGCTCCATCGAGCTGTAAAGGATTCAGATGCTACTGTAGATTGATTATATTGGCAGGTGATATTGGCAAATTTCTTATGAGGAAAGGTTGAGCAGATTGAACCCATGCAAACTGGAGTTTAGAAGAATGAGAGGTGACCTTATCGAAACTTAAGAAATATGAGGTGGCTTGACGGGAAGATTCAGAGAGGATGTTTCCTCTTGGGTATGAACCTAGAACTAGTTTCAAATAGTTTCAATGTATATGTCACTCATTTAAGACAGAGATTAGGAGGATCTTTTTCTTCCCACAAGTGTCGTTAGTCTTTGGAACACCTTTCCGGAGAAAGCACTGGAGACTGGATCGTTGAATATATTCAAGACTGAGATAGACAGATTTTTGATTAATAAGGTGTTCAAGGTTTTGGGAGACAGGCAGGAAAAGTGGACTTCAGGCCAAATCAAATCTGCCCTGACTTTATTGAACGGTGGAGAAAGATCAAGGAGCCAATGGCCACCTCCTGCTCCTATTTCTTATGTTTATTATGAGCAAAAGGAAAATAAAATTAGCTAGAAGGTTGAGAGTCAAAAAACCCAAACAATGGAGCCTAAATCCAGGCTGACATTCCCAGTGTAATACTGAAGGAACACTATACTGCCAGAGGTGTGCTCTTTTGGTTGAGACATTACATCAAGACCTGGATGCCCCTGAAGTAGGCATTGAGGGTTTCATGGTATCACTTAGAGTAAGATAAAGCCTGTTCAGTTTGGTAAAATTCTATGTACAACATATTTTTCTTCTGTTGAATACTAATCAGATAGCTAACAATGAATGAGATCGTGGCTTTTCACTTGCGTGGGCTATCAATGGTATCTGTTTATAATGCACAAGGGCATTAAAATGTATAAGAATTTAAAAATGATGAAATAATTGATGAGAATCAGGGGACAATGAAAAGAGGAATTTTTACATACCCTTTACAGTAACTTCAGTGAAACAGAATGTTTCAGGGCAGTGACCTTTCATCTTGAATTAGACCCCACCCCACTTTTGAAAAGTCTACAAAGGCCTTAAGTGTGAATGGAAAATGGTAAATGGAAAAGCCCTGGGGAAAACTGATGCACAGAGAGATCTGGGTGTTCAGGTCCATTGTACTCTGAAGGTGGCAACACAGGTCGATAGAGTGGTCAAGAAGGCATACGGCATGCTTTCATTCTTCGGACGGGATATTGAGTACAAGAGTTGGCAGGTCATGTTACAGTTGTATAGGACTTTGGTTCGACCACATTTGGAATACTGCGTGCAGTTCTGGTCGCCACATTACCAAAAGGATGTGGATGCTTTGGAGAGGGTGCAGAGGAGGTTCACCAGGATGTTGCCTGGTATGGAGGGCGCTAGCTATGAAGACAGGTTGAGTAGATTAGGATTATTTACATTAGGAAGACGGAGGTTGAGGGGGGACCTGATTGAGGTCTACAAAATCATGAGAGGTGTAGACAGGGTGGATAGCAAGAAGCTTTTTCCCAGAGTGGGGGACTCGATTACTAGGGGTCACGATTTCAAGGTGAGAGGGGAGAAGTTTAAGGGAGATATGCGTGGAAAGTTCTTTATGCAGAGGGTGGTGGGTGCCTGGAACACGTTGCCAGCGGAGGTGGTAGAGGCGGGCACAATAGCGTCATTTAAGAAGTATCTAGACAGGTACATGAATGGGCAGGGAGCAGAGGGATACAGATCCTTGGGAAATGGGCGACAAGTTTAGATAGAGGATCTGGATCGGTGCAGGCTTGGAGGGCCGAAGGGCCTGTTCCTGTGCTGTAATTTTCTTTGTTCTTTATGTGCAGAGGAACTTTATTAGCTTTCTGAGAAACTTCAGTGTGTGGCATGACTGGAGAAGCTCAGGCTTTGTTTTCCTCAGAACAGAGAAGGTTAAAGGGATATTTAATCGACACATTCCAAATGTTGAAGGGTTTTGATAAGAGTAACAAGGAGAAATTTGTTTCCAGGGTAGGAGGGTGAGTAACCAGAGGGCACAGCCTTCAGGTAATTAACAAAAGAAGAAAGTTTTTTTACACAGTTTCTAAAAATTTATTCACGGGATCTGGGCATTACTGGCCAGGACAGCATTTCTTGCTTATAACTAACTGCCCAGGGGCTGCTGAGAATCAACCACATTGCTGTGGAGCTGGGATCACACATAGGTTAGACCAGGTAAGCATAAGCAGTTTCCTTCCCTAAAGGGCATTGGCGAGCCAGATGGGTTTTTATGACAATGATGACATGGTCACCATTAGATTAACGTTTTATTCTGGATTTTTATTGAATTCAAATTTCACCATCTACCACAATGAGATTTCAACCAATGTACTCAGAACATTAGCCTGGAGTTCTGGAGTTATAGTCCATTGGCATTACCGCTTTCTCCACAGATTCAACAGTAAACTTTAAAAAGGGATTCAGATAAATATGTAAGGGGGACAAAATTGCAGGGGCATGAGGATCGAGCAAGAGTAGAGTGGGCCTAATTGGAAAATCTTTCAAAAGAGTCAGTACAGGTACGGTGGGCTGATTGGTCTCTTTTAGTACAACATCATTCAATCATTCTAAGAAGTGTTCCATTTCTGATTACTTCTGCTTCTCTCTGGATAGGCGATCATTGGCAGCTCTGAACACAACATCTTGAGCAGGGAGACACCTCAGACACAAGGCCATGCACGACTACTCCATCTGCAGAGCTGCGGAGATCTGAGCACGTTTGCTGGCACTGAGTCGGAGTCGGGAGATGGAAGCAGTGAGCACAAAAGCCATCAGGAGAGACCTCACAGTCTGGTCGGCGTGATGCAAGAGACTGTGCTTTAAACGTGCAGGACTTTTCAAAGTGCGATTCGAGCCAGGACACAGTTTCAAAATGCCAGTAACTAATATTACCTGGGAGGGAATTAGTTTAAGGATGGGAGTGCAATATGAGGAAACACTGACATAGCATCATACTTAACATATGGGAGAACCAAGTATGCAGTATAACTTATTCAGCGATAAACTGCTCAAAATGCACTTAGTTCAATGGGAAATAATGAGAGTGACCCTTTATGTTGTGAAACGTCATGGTGTTTAAAAGTATAAGACTCCTCATCTCATGTTCCTGGTCAGTGAACAACCCCAATGACTCTCTAAACTGCCCAGGTTTATTAAAGCAAATTTTACTTCTGTTCCTGTTCCTTGGGTCTAATCATGTCAAAGGGCACTTTATTTGAAACAGAAAATGAGGAATTGCTAGATCAAGCAAGGTAGCATGACGACGGGTTTAACACTGATGGTTTTCCTTTGTATCTTTTATTGCTCTGAATAACTACATGTCCTTTGCATTTTGTAGTATTGTTTTGTTTAAAATTTAACAAACGATTTAACAGGTTTGTAATCTTTAATGTTATATATGTATAGAGAAAAATATAGATTATATATAAGAAAACCTGCGACTATTCCTATTCTATTCAGACTGTCACACAGCACACCATTATATAAACTTCTGCCACACTCAGTAATCTACTTTGGAGAAGGCTAGAAATTATACTGAAATGAGTGCCCGATCTTGCCCAACAATGAACAAAAATTTCCAGTGGCACTGCTGAAACTTTGTTCTTTAGTAAAGTATATTGTTTCTAGATGTGACAGTTGTAGCTCGGTGGGAAGCAATCTTGTCCATGAGTTGTGTGTTCAAGTCCCGTTACAAATACTTGAGCACAGACTTCTATGCTGCCACTCCAGTGCAGTACTGAGGGAATAACGAACTGTGTGCTCGATATGTTTGTCCCTAGCAGGCGGGGAAGATGCAGTCGAGTGAGGGAGCCTTGGTTCTCAAGAGAGGTCAAACGACTAGTTAAGAGGAAGAAGGATGCTTATATAAGGTTTAGGAAACAAGGCTCGGAAAAGGCTGTAGAGGGATACAAGTTAGCCAGGAAGGAGCTGAAGAAAGGGCTTAGGAGAGCTATAAGGGGACATGAGAAAACCTTGGCAGATAGGATCAAGGAAAACCCCAAGGCTTTTTACACGTACGTGAGGAATAAGAGAATGACCACAGAAAGGGTAGGGCTGAACTAGGATTGTAAAGGGAATTTGTGCACGGAGCCTAAAGAGACAGGAGAGGTCCTGAATGAATACTTTTCTTCAGTATTCACAACTGAGAGGAACCTAGTTGTAGGGGAGGACAGTGTGAAACAGGCTGGTAGGCTAGAGGAGGTTGATGTTAGTAAGGAAGATGTACTAGGAATTTTGAGGGACTTGAAGATAGATAAGTCCCCCGGGCCTGATGGGATTTATCTAAGGACTTTATGGGAAGCGAGGGAAGAGATCGCAGGGCCTTTGGCGATGATCTTTTTGTCCTCACTGTCCCCGGGTATAGTGCCAGAAGATTGGAGAGTGGCAAACATCATTCCCTTGTTCAAAAAAGGGAATAGGGATAACTCCAGAAATTACAGACCAGTTAGTCTTACTTCAGTGGTGGGCAAATTATTGGAAAGGGCTCTGAGAGATAGGATTTATGATCACTTGGATAGGCACAGTTTGATTTGTGATAGTCAGCATGGATTTGTGAGGGGTAGATCATTCCTCACAAACCTTATTGAATTCTTTGAAGAGGTGACCAAACACATGGATGAAAGTAGAGCAGTGGATGTGGTATACATGGATTTAAGTAAGGCGTTTGATAAGGTTCCCCATGGTAGGCTCATGCAGAAAGTAAGGAGGCATGGGATAGGGGGAAATGTGGCAGATTGGATTCAGAATTGGCTGACCCTTAGAAGACAAAGGGTGGTAGTGGTTAGAAAATATTCAACATGGTACTCAGTTACGAGTGGTGTACAAGGATCTGTTCTGGGTCCTCTTCTATTTGCGATTTTTGTAAATGATTAGGATGTAGGAGTGGAAGGGTGGATTAGTAAGTTCGCAGATGATACGAAGGTAGGTCGAGTTGTGGATAGTGCGGAGGGCTGTTCTAGGTTACAAAGGGACATTGACAGGATGCAGAGCTGGACTGAGAAGTGGCAGATGGAGTTTAACCCTGAAAAGTGTGAGGTGATTCATTTTGGAAGGTCAAATTTGAAAGCAGAATACAGGGTTAACGGAAAGATTCTTGGCAGTGTGGAGGAGCAGAGGGATCTTGGGGTTCATGCCCACAGGCTGCCACCCAGGTGGATAGAGTTGTTAAGAAGGCGTATGGTGTGTTAGCTTTCATTAATAGAGGGATTGAGTTCAAGAGCCATGAAGTTATGCTCCAGCTATACAAAACCCTGGTTTGGCCACATCCAGTTCTGTTCACCTCATTACAGGAAAGATGTGGAAGCGTTGGAAAAGTTGCAGAGGAGATTTACCAGGATGTTGACTGGAATGGAGGGAAGGTCTTATGAGGAAAGGTTGAGAGAGCTAGGGCTTTTCTCTTTAGAACGATGAAGGATGAGAAGTGACTTGATAGAGGTGTACAAAATGATCAGAGGTATAGATAGAGTGGACAGCTAGAGACTTTTTCCTAGGGTGGAGGTAGCTATTACGAGGGGACATAGTTTTAAAGTGAGTGGAGGTCGATATAGGGGACACGTCAGAGGTAGGTTCTTTACTCAGAGTGGTAGGGGCGTGGAATGCATTGCCGGAGAGGGTAGTGGAGTCAGCCTCATTAGGGGCATTTAAGTGGCTATTAGATAGGCATATGGATGATAGTATGAGGTAGAGGTGAAGGTTAGATAGACCTTAGGTTTAGGGTAAAAGTTCGGCACAACATCGTGGGCCGAAGGGCCTGTACTGTGCTGTACTGTTCTATGTTCTATGCTGGAGGTGCTGTCTTTGGAATGATATATTAAACTGAGGCCCCATGTGTCCTTTCAGGCAGATGTCAAAATAACCCATTATTTCCATTCTCGAACAAGAGCTGCAGCATTCACCCAAACGTTCTGTCCAATATTTATCTCTTGCCTACAGACCATCAAAATCTTGCAAAAACTTGATGTCTGTAAACTACCTAGCACCTTTCCGACAACAGTAACTACAATTCATTGGTTATTAATGCTGGAGGATGTCCTGAGGTCAAGAAAGGTGCTACACAAATGAAAGTTTTTTCAAAGTTAAGTGCTGATAAGAGAAAGTATTGAACAGGTTGTGACTGCTCTAGCAAAGAGAAGATTGAGGGAAGGTAAAAGGCTATGAAATGGTTTAGATGAGCTGCAGTTGTGAAAGACATTATTAATGCATGTTCTTTCTTACCTTGGGGGGAGAAACTGATGCTCGTCATGAAGCAACACTTTACATTTATTCCCTACACATCAGTTTTTGATACATTGCCTGCATGTACAGCAAACAGGTCGAGTATCAACTTGTAATCCTTTCTACACACAGTTAATGGCACTCACTGAGAGGGGAGAGAGATTCCTGGGCAGCTGGAAAGAACACTAGATCCTTGACCATCATGATCAATAGCTCCGAACCAACATATATGTGGAAGTGTTTGCCACAGTAACCTGCACTCCTTGGTTTGGTGGGGCTGTGTGTGTGTGGTTTGCTCAGTTGGCCAGAGGGGTGGTGTTGTCGGGGTGGTTTGCCCGAGCGGTGGAGGAATGCCCAGTTGATCGGATGGCCATTTATATCAGATTAGTTCCAACAGCATGGACTTTGATCCCAACCTGGCCGGGGTGGATGTGGGACCTGTGTGCCTTAAGTGTGGTGGAGGTTATGGCATTATGAGTTGGATCTGAAGGATAAAAAGATAATGTATGACATATTCCAGTATTCAGCTTTAAATATGCCTCACGAACATCTTGTCTGTCTGTGTCAATGGGATTTTTCTTTCCAGCACATGGGGAGAGATGATGACGTCCTGATAATGTCACTGGACTGGCGATCTAGAGAACCAGGCTAGTGCCGTTTTGGATGTGGGTGGAAATTCCATCAAGACAGTTGGTGCGATTTAAAGTCAATGAATAATAAATCATCAACTATTATAAAAACCTATCTGGTTCACATCTATGTCCCTAAAGGGAAGGAAATCTCCCATTCTTACTTGGTCTGGCCTATATGTCCAAATCCAAACCCACAGCAACCTGGTTGACTTTTAATTGCCCTCTGAAACAGCCTTGTAAACTATGTAGTTCAAGGGCAATAGGGATGGTTGCCCTTAACAGTAATGCTGATATCCCGTGAAGGAATTAAAAAAAACTTCCAACATTTGAATGTGAGACTACCATTTCTCATCAATGGACAATTTCTGTCAATCTCTAACACTGAATCTGGCCCAGATTCAAATCTGACTCGAAGAATAGTGTAGTAACTGATTATGCTAACATAAATGCATATTTTGCATGTTTATTTTCTGAAAGATAGTGACTAGATCCATCCAGGAGTGACATTAAGCTCAGAGTTTCCAATGATGGCAATAGATAAGCGAGGCTTATGGGAAAGTTAATGAACAGTGGTCTCAACATGATCCATTCATAAAAAGTGGTTACTATTGGACAAGAAGCTGATGAGAATGTGAAGTAAGAGAATCATAGAATCCCTACAGTACAAGAAGAGGCAATTCAGCCCGTCGACTCTCCGAGGAGCATCCCATCCAAACCATAACCCCCACCCTATGCCCGTAACCCTCCATTTACCATGGCCAATCCACTAACCTGCACATCTATGGACTGGAGCACCCAGAGGAAACCCACGCAGACACAAGGACATTCTGCAAGCTCCACACAGTCAGCCAAGGCTAGAATTGAACCTGGGTCCCTGGCACTGTGAGGCAGCAGTGCTAACCATTGCACCACTGTGATGCCTAGAGTCTAGATACATGCAGGAGCAGCTAGGTAAACACACCGGAGCAGAGAAAGGAAAAGAAAAATATGCTGATAGATGAGCTGAAGAGGGTTGGAATGAGGTTCATTTCAAGCATAACCATTCACATGGATCAATTGGCCTCTGTTGCACCTATGAAATGGACGAATCTGCACATTGAACTTGATCTTCCAATCGTGTTGATGTGCTCAGACCCCATTGCCAAATTTGTTACTGAAATGGGACAATTACTGTAGTTATTGAAACATGCAATCAATCTTCAATCGTTTTGGTTAGATCTGATTCTTCCCAATAAATTAGGTTAAATTACTTATAAGGATGGTTATAGAAAATTGTGTTTACATATCCTTCAAAGTATACAGGCAGTGACTAGAAAAGGCTGGGGAATCAAAGTTACTGGCGTAGACAGTTAATATAATCAAACTGAGCAAACATTTGTTTACAATTGTGTGGCAGCTAGTCAATCTATGGCTAAAAAAAGATTGTTGTAAACAGATAAAAGGGGCCATATTTTCATATATTTAACGGGATTAGGAAGAGTAGAAGAAATTTACTTAATCTAGTTTTTCTCTGTGTCAACCATTTGCTTCCGTTAGGCACATTGCAAAGAAAAATGTGACAAACTGTTCTATGACTTTGTTCACACCTTCCCTGCAAGCTATTGGTTCTGTGTGTGAAAATGTTTCCAAAGGAGACTGAAGAAACACCAAAATCACCTCACGTCTGAATGTGGCTAGATGTCTGAGAGAAAGTGACTGCAGCACCATTTCAAAATATTTCATCTGAAAGAAACGTTTCAAACTGCAGGAATGACCAGCATATTCCCAAAAATGATAAACGTATTCACACTACATTTGTTACTCAATGTAATATATGGCATGTTTAAATCACTACAGCAGTTTTTAGTCAACTTCAAACTTGGTCTTATGTGCAGACAATTGCTTTAAAAAAAACTCTCACGTCACTGTTTTTATGTGGTTACCACAACTTGCATTTATAATACACCTCTGGTGTAATAAAATTCCCCAACTTCTTTCACAAGAGTGCCATCAGACAATAATTTGACTGCTAGCTACTTAAGGAGATTTTAGCACAGGATCAATGACAGGTTTAAAGAATCATATTACGGGAGGGTGGCTTTAGGAATGGAATTACTGAACTTCAGGCCCTGCCACCAATGGTGGAGCAACTAAAACCAGGGAATGCACAAGAGAGTTGGCTGAGAGCAGAGACCTCAAAAGGGCTGGAACACCGAAGGAGACTGGAAATAAGAGGCAACGCCATGGAGGGGTTTAAAAGATGAGGATGAACATTTAGACCTAAACCCAGCAAAGCTCAGTAAACACAGGGGATGATTGATGTGTTTACAGGTCTTAGTGCAACTTAGGACATGGGCAGCAAAGTTCTGGATAATGTGAATCATACAGAGACTGGAAGATGAGAAACCAGGAGTGTTGGAAAAGCATCGAGTGACCTTTCCTGGAACCTGAGTAGATTCTGACTGTGTAATGATGTGCAGCAATGTGATGGTGAATCAGTAGCCAGCTTGTCTGACATCTCACCCGATCCCGATTTCTCCTGAAAGTTAAACTGGGAAACACTGTAAAGCAAGCTTGCCAACTCACTCTGCCCTTGTTTAAATTATCACATTGCCTCAAACATGCTTCCTTCGTGAGGAGATGAGTGAAAGCAAGATCATGATCAAATGGAATGGCCCCATGTTCAAAAGCCTATCAATGTTCACACTGAGGTGCAACTCTGAGGAATGGTTACTTGGAGGAAGTACTGCAAGGCTTGCAACAATCCTGGCACTATGCCTCAACAATGCTAGGACTGTACCCCAGCATCCACATTCATCAAGCCCAGTTGATTTTAATAGGAGAATTAGAAATAGGAGTAAACCATGCAAGATTTACTTACAAATAAAAAACTGAATCCATTGTTCTTACCAGTTGTAGGATCACCATCCCAAAGAGCTTTCACCTGAATTTCAGCACAATTGACAATGACAGGTTGGATATCTTTAACAAATTGAGGCCGTGAATTCATTGGTTTCTGGTAGACTTTATTGGTCAGAGTTGCGAGACACGTGCCCTGTGCTTAAGGTGCCAGAACACAATCTGTTACAGAGGTAAATACATGCAACACACAGCACGGCAGCTACAGAGAGGCAACACGTGGAATTGTCAGTCACAGTAGAGACATGGGAGGCCATGAAGAACCAATATAGGGAAGGTCAGTAATTAACTCCTGGTGGGTGGTGGGGGTACGTGCCCCTTCCACCTCCTCTAAAGAAACACACTGAATTCACTGTGAAGAGATCAGTTCAGTGCTGTCGTGTGGTACCGCTTTGTCTCAAATACACTGCACTGCGATCTCTGGACTGAAATGAAACAATGCTTTATTTGGTCCTTCCTCGAAAGAACCTTGCCTGAAATCAAAGCCCCACGCCCCACCCTGTAGTCTGCAGATTGCTGGAAACTTGACATAAAACCAGAATATGCTGGACTCTGCTTCCAGTTCAGAGGAAAGGGCCAACCAACCTGCAAATTAACTCTGCTCCCCTCTCTGTCTCCATACAGACACTGCCTGACCTGCTGGGCACTTTTCATTTACACTTGAGAAAACACTTTTGTTCAAACTGAATTGATAGAATGTTGTCAATTGCTGTGCGTTGCCTGCACACACAATGTAGTTTTTTTTTGTCATCACTCTGGTATATCTTACCCGATGCACATTCAAAGGAGGGGGGAGGGATGGAATAGAGACTCATTTTTCAAAGTTTCATTCTCCCCTCCCCCCCTCCCATTCTCTCATTTGCTTTGTACCGTCAAAATACATATATTTTATATCTGTAATATATTATGAACAAACAGTGTGTTTTCTCTCTGAGAGTAAGTTAGGTTTCAATAGGATACAAAGAACACTGTCATTTTGCTCTGCTCAGTCACATCTAAACTCCTTGGGGTTGATGTTAACTCTCTGAAATCAGCCTCACAACTGGCTGGTTTGTGGGCAGCCAAGTCCAATGTTCCCGGAGATCTTTAGCACTCATCGCCACACTGTCAAACAATCTCCAAAGATTGTTCCAACTAGAAATTCAAAGAAAATGTCAAATAAAATTATTTATTCAATAGTCCTCCTCCCCCTCCAATGGTTTCTCAATTGTAGCGGTTACCTGGAGATCAATCTTTGAAGTCAGAGGGTCAGCAACCTCGGGAGTTTTTAAAGACACGTCTTTCAAAAGGCACTCTCACATCCCACCCCCGCCCCCCCAACCCCCCACTGCCTCAGTCAGCCAACTGATCTTATTGAGCCAACTGGCTCCTTTACATATGACCATTGGTATCCTATAACATATATGGGACCCCAGTTGCTACTTTAGAGCAGAGATGGAGGATTCCTAGACTAGGCACTGGTGACGAAGGCGGGGGAGGTTAAGTGAAGGGCACCTCCAAAACTCATAGAAACCATCCTGACTTCCTCTTTTTACCAATGTCCCCCTTTGGCTCCTTTCCTCCTGCACCTACCCGAATCAACGGCCCATTTTACAGCAACACCTTGGCAGCCCACATTCCCCAAATCAACTTAAAGGAAGCTGAAACTTCAAGACAGCTTCAGTCTCTTTCACTCTGATCACCAGACCCAGTTGGTCACCCCCAAAGAGTTAATATCGACCCCACTCTGAAGACAACCTCCCCCCTCCCCAAAACCCAGTTAGAATGTATATATGTATACATATGTATACAGTGTATTTATATATTGTCTGATCGAGCTTACAAACCATTCTTTTAAAAACAGAATAACCAATATTTAACCCACTGCAACAAGTTTTTGGAATTTCTTTCGTTTTAAACATGGAAAAACGGAAACAGGAATGTAAATCATTAGACACGCCACTCTCTTCCCCCTTGCTCCCTTACCCTAACCCCAAAATATATCCTTAATAGTAAAATAAATAAACAAATATTGTAGCTGTATCATAAACACAAAAAAAAATCTGAACTTATGACAAAACAAACACTGGAATAGGAACTACATTCATAAGAAGTGCATTATTCCAACAATCATAATTAACACCCGACACACATTAGTTGACATAACTTTACAAGGAACAGCTTTGTTACACTGCATCATTATAGCTTCCTGATGTTTAATGTTATTTGCTATTGCACCACTGGACAAAAAAGTTATGTTCTAGGGTTGTGTAAGGTATTTACATTAAGTTCACATCGGCAGCTGCAGGTATTTGATTATAAATATTAACTACCCAAGTCACTGAATGACTGAAACCCATTGGTTTGTGCCATGCCACTATAATTACTTCAAGTAATGATGCTACAGAGTCTGACAGGTTTGTAGGTGAGGTTAGCATTTTTGACTTGCATGTAAACAGGGTGATATTGATCTGAGATAGTGGGAACTGCAGATGCTGGTGAATCCGAGACAACAAGGTGCAGGGCTGGATGAACACAGCAGGTCTGCTACCATCATAGGACTAGACCTGCTGTGTTCATCCAGCCCTGCACCTTGTTGTCTCTGATATTGATCTGAAGCAGGAGTGAACCTTGACAATTCCAGGATGCTCATTCATAAACTATTCTGGTCTAATTTAATTCCATAGATGAGGAATGAAACAGATGTTCCATTACCATGATATCAATGACTGTGAAACTAGCGATGATGGGATACGTAACAACACTCTATAAGACCTCATTCTCATCTTAATCAAATGGAAATGAACCCAGAGATAGTAGGAACTGCCGATGCTGGAGAATCTGAGATAACAAGGTGTAGAGCTGGATGAACACAGCAGGCCAAGCAGCATCAGAGGAGTAGGAAGGCTGACGTTTCGGGCCTAGACGCTTCTTCAGAAAATGAACCCAGTGGTTTTAAGTACCTGACACTTACTGCCCAGTTTTGGCTAAACTTATTCTCGGATTGAATTGCTGCACAGATTAAGATTTGTATTTTCTGCTTCTGTGGTGTGTGAAGTCTTGCTGTGAAAAGACACCTTGTACAATTCAAAGTCACTTCTTCTACAGAGCTATCTATGTGGCTAACTAAATGTGTCCTCATCAAATAGAAATTTTAGACCTTAAAGTGCAGGCCGCCAAATAAGGGCACAGCACTGCAAACCTGGCAGCTATTGATCCCACAGCACTGTACAGGCATTTAAACATATTTAAGTAATGAATTTAAGCGGAGTGCTGTCTTTTCTGTGTGAAATCGATGCTTTCCGAGTTAAAAGGATGAAAGAATGGCTGAGTCCTAGCCTTTTCTCCACTTGAGCAACAGGAGTTTGCAAGTAAAATTTGCTACACAGAATTATATGCCCACATCTACCACGTTGGGAGTTAAGTAATGAGATTTTAGGCTGCAAAAATTGTTGCAGAATGTGAAGGTAGGGTGCCTGATGTAAAAATATTATTCACAATTATCATATTTTTAAGTTACCCAAAAAACCTCTGTTCAAAACTATTCTTACCTCCCTCATTGCAAAACACAACATTAGCTTAACTAGAATGTGCCAATGTAGTTTCAAATTAATTTTGACAGAACAGTAGCTACAGATGAAGGGATTATGTAAACATATTTGGTGGGGGGGATATTTGCCTCTCTTTGCTGATTTTTATGCTTACAGAAAAAGAAAGTAGACCCGAGTATAAAATAGTGTTCCCCATTTTATAATCTCAGCTGAAGATTTGTTAAAATTAACAATGATAATTATGTCCCAGAGCCTTTTATTTTATAAATTGGAGTCAATGGAATGATCTTAGCTTCACACAGTGCATCAGTAAATGGCTTTAAAAGTATTGAAATAGAAGAAAACAAAACCAATTAATATTTTCAAAATAACAACTACTTTAAACAACAATGTATGGGGAATGTTTCAGGGAAGTAACCATAAATAAATGAGGAATAACAGTGGGAATGTTTTTTTTTAAAAAATGTTAGCAATGAAAATTTGGATGTTTGAGTCGTTCTTAGTAGAACACACTCCATAATGCAAGTTTCATAACTTTCTAAATGCTCATAGTCAGTTCTTTTAGGTTAAATAATGTTTCCTAATGACATCTTCAATGGTGCTGAAATGGTTACTGTGAAAGCTTCTCTCTTAAATAACATCAAACTTTATACGTGCCCAGTTACTTTGCCTATTTGTGGATTACTGAGAATTAGTCTGTGGGAATATATTTATGTTCATTTCTATATAAACCACACAAAGCTGCATCTCTGAAAGGCATCAAAGATTTTTCAACAGATTTTTGTCAAACCAAGCATGTTTAAATAAAAAATATTGTAGTTTCTGACACTGCAGGAATGCAGCAATGATTAACACAATCAAACCACACAGACATATCCACTTTGCACACTGGGTCATTGTAACAGCCCTTTCAGATGTAAACTGGTTGTTCTTGCGCAGTCAGCAGCCTGTACATGGCAGCAGGCATTGTTTTCATGTGGATCTAGGGCAAAAGAAAGGGAGATTAGTACCACACTCTACATATCCACTGCCCAGGCTATCCAGGACCACTCCTAGATGCATTTCTATAATAGCGGCATACAGTATAAAAACAAACTTTCTTTGCAGATCACAATCAAACACATACATGCGAGATATATACAGCAGACCAGTCAGTAGCAACAGAAAAGATCAAGGTGGAACCAAACAATAACATCCATTTATGTTACATCGTGAAATTGAAATGTCCCATGCTGGGTCACAAGAATGTTAACAGCCAAAACATCCACAACCCGAGCTACAAATCTACTCCAAAACCTTAGAATGTTAACAGCCAAATTTCGACACTGAACCACATCAGGAGATACAACTGAAGAGAGAGGTTTTATGGAGTGTCTTGAAAGGAGCAGAGAGAGATGGACTAGTTGAGGGCAGAAATTTTGGAGTTTATAGTCCAGTACCTGAGCCACAGCCATTAGTGATGGAATGGTCATAAAAGGGGATACGCAAGAAGCCAGAATTTGTGCAGCATGGATATCTTAAGAGATTTATAGGGCTTGATAAAGAAATAAGGAAGTACAGCGTGATTGAAAGACTAAAAAGAAGCTAAGAATTATAACCTATTCTCTGTCTCAAACATTAATCTTCGTATTCCTTGCATTTTTCTTTTAGAACTTTTTTTTTAATCAAGAAAGAGAAGGCCGAAGGGTGACCTAATGGAGGTCTTCAAATTTATGACGTATTCAGTAGGATAAAAACATACAGATGTCAACACTTGTGTGGGTGGCCAAACGTAGGGGCCAAAAACAGGAGACTAATAAATCCAGTAGGGAAATTCAGGAGAAAATTCTCAACCCAGAGAGTGATGAGAATGTGGGATTTACTATCACAGGGAGTGGTTGAATGGAAAAGAAGCTGGAAAACACATAAGGAAGAAAGGAATAGAAGGAAATGTTGATAGAGCGCGATAAATTAGGCAGGGAGGGAGCTCACGAGGACAAAAGGCTGAATGGCTTTTGCATTAATCAAGTGAATTTCTGTGGATTTAGAATCATACAGCATGGAAACAGAGCCTTTGGTCCAACTTGTCCATGTAGACATCCCAATCTGACCTAGTCCCATTTGCCAGCATTTGGCCCATAACCCTCTAAACCCTTCCTAATCATATACCCATCCAGATGCCTTTTAAATGTTGTAATTTTACCAGCCTCCACCACTTCCTCTGGCAGCTCATTCCATACATGCACCACCCTCTGCATGAAAAAGTTATCCCTAAAGATCATTTCTAAATCTTTCTCCTCTCATCCTAAACCTATGCCCTCTACTTTTGAACTCCCCACCCCAGTGAAAAGACCTTGTCTATTCACCCTATCAATGCCCCTCATGATTTTATAAACCTCTACAAGGTCAGCCCTCAACTTCCGATGCGCCAGAGAAAAACGCCCCAGCCTATTCAGCCTCTCTCCAGTCCCAGCAACATCCTTGTAAATCTTTTCTGCACCCTCTCAAGTTTAACAACACTCCTCCTACAGAAGGGCGACCCAAATTGTACACAGTATTCCAGAAGTGGCCTCACCAACGTCCTGTACAGCCACAGGATGACATCCTAACTCCTACTCAACGTACTGACCAATGACAGCAAGCGTACCAAACGCCTTCCTCACCACCCTGTCTACCTGCGATTCCACTTTCAAGGAACAACGCACCTCTTCATTCCTACAGAAATTTTAGAGTTTATAGTCTAGTACCTGAGCCACAGGCATTAGTGATGGAATGGTCATAAAAGAGGATACGCTATTTGAATCTCAATTTATAATTTCTAAAAACAAATCACATTTATACATTGTATCCTATATTGCTGCTCGCTGGCAAACCAAACAAGACAGTTTTTTGATTGCAATTGCAATGATATTCTTAAAGAATAAAAAAACGAGGTTATTACAATAGGCGTAACAGATCCTCTTGCAGATTTCCTTTTCTCTCTCTCTCTCACACACACACACACACACACACATACAGAGACAGAGGGCAGTCATTTCAGAGACATTTGCTCATGACCAGTCTGCGCTTGTTTACATGTCTAGCTTGAACAGAAGGAAATTCAATCCACTGACGTCAGCAGCAAATACAGTTCAGAGGTGCCAATGTTATCCTCTGAGAAGGGAAAAGAAACCTATAGATCCTGCAGAGACATGGCACAGAAACATAACTTAGCAAAGTGTGATGTGACGCACTTTGGAAGCAACAAAAAGAGGTAATTTAAACGAGAGGATTTACAGGAATAGAAAGAACTGCTAGTTCATATAACCAAGTCATGCAAAATGACAATAAAGTTGACAAGGCCGATGAAAAATAACGTATATAATTTTCAAAATATATTCTTTCACAGTGAGTGGGTGCTGCTGGCTAGGGCAATATTTCTTGCCCATCCCTAATTGCCCTGGAGAAGGTAAGGGTGAACTGCTTACTTGAACTGCTGCAGCCCATGGGGTGTAGGTGGACCCACAATGCTTAGGGAGGCATTTCCAGGTTTTTGACCCACAACAGTAAAGGAATGGATGATACAGTTCCAAGTCAGGACGGTGTGTGGTTTGGAGGGGATCTTGACGGTATGCTCATCACTTGCTGCCTTTGATCTTCTAGATGGAAGCAGTCATGTGTTTTTGGAAGGTGCTGTCAAAGGAGCCTTGATGAATTTCTGAAGTACGTCTTGTGGATGGTACACACTGCTGTCACTGTGCTTCAGTGATGGAGGAAGTGAATGTTTAAACAAGCAGAATGCTTTGTTTTGGATGGGTTTGAGCTCAAGGTGGTGTGGGAGCTGAGCTCAGTTTTGCAGATGATGGGCAGGCTTTGGAGAGTGAGGAGGTAACAGAGGGAGCTGGTGAGAAGTGACCAAGTGGGATTCTGGGAGAAATCGGCTCCGGCACCACATAGGCTTGACTGCTCAGGAACCAAATTCACACACCGAGTAGTACCCGGAGAGAGATAAAGTATTTACTTTATGTAGTTGTAATCTGCTAAGAATAGAGAGCAGGAGTGAGAGACCTGAGTTTGGTGACCAGTGAGTAAGGGCTGCGTAACCAGTCCCTGGATTTTTGTCTGTAGTCAATAAGGTTGACTTAGTTGATGAGGTTCGAAATGGCTGGAGAACATAGCCCTGTGGAATGCTCCTCCTGCATCGTGTGGGAAACCGGGGACACTTCGAGTGTCCATGATGACTACATATGCAGGAAATGTGCTCAGCTGCAGCTCCTGATTTGCTGCATGGAGTGCCTAGAGCTACAGACGGACTCACTATGGAGCATCCATGAGGCTGGGAAGGTCCTGGATAGCAGGTTTAGTGAGCTGATCACTCCACCAGTAAGGGCTACACGGACAGAGAATTGGGTGACCACCAAGGTGATGAACAATTAGGGGCAGGCAGCATAGTCCCCTATAGCCGTTCCCCTCTCAGAGAGGCCATTTTGGATACTGTTGGGGGGGAATGGCCTCTCTGGAGAAAGCAGAGCAATGGCACCACAACTGGCACTGTTGCACAGCAGGGAGTGTTGAACTGTAACAAACAGGAGTGATATGGAACTCTATAGTCAGGGGCACAGATAGTCAGTTCTGTGGCTGTGAGTGAGATTCCTGGATGCTATGTTGCCTCCTTGGTGCTAGGGTCAAGGATATCAATGAGTGGGTACAGGATATTCTGAAAGGAGAGGGTAAGCAGCCAGAGGTTGTAGTCCATATTGGTACTAAGGACACAGAGAGAGAGTTGAGGTTCTGCTAAGGGAGTTCAGGGAGTTAGGTAGGAAGTTTAAAAGCAGGACCTTGAGGGCTGTAATCCCGGGATTACATCCTGCACTACGTGCCAGTGAGGCTACAAATAGGAAGATAATACAGTTAAATACATAACTAAAGAGCTGGTTAGGAGGGATAGCTTTCAGCTATGTGGATCACTTGGATGTCTTCTGGGGCAAGTGAGACCTGTTCAAGAGGACAGGTTGAACCTGAAATTGAGGGCACAAATATCCTGACAGGGAGGTTCAGTGACAACACAGTGTGGAGCTGGAGGAACACAGCAGGTCAGGCAGCAGCAGAGGAGCAGGAAATTTGACGTTGCGGGCCTAGACCCTTCATCAGGACTAGGTCCTCAGTAAAGGACTTACCTTCATTGCCCCGCGCCCACACATCAATGAATTCTGTTCACATCTGGATGTTGAACTCTTTTTCCACTGCCTCGGCCCCTATTTCTTTGACCAGGAGTCTAACCCACCCTCGACAAACCCCTTCTCCCACCTCTGACAAACCCCTGACGTGCTGTGTTCCTCCAGCTCCACACTGTATTGACTCTGGCTCAAGCATCTGCAGTTTTTGCTATCTCCTGGCAGGGAGGTATGCTAGTGCTACTTGGGAGGGTTCAAACTAGTGTGGCAGGGGGCAAGAACCAGAGCAATAAAATCACTGAGGAGGAATAAGAGACTAAGGCCAGTAAGGCTAAGAGGAAGAACAGACCAGGGAGATGTTACTGAACATGGCAGGACTGGAGGTCAGAGGTGAATCTGTTTTAATGTGCGAAGTATGAGGGTAAGGAAGATGAACTTCCCTGTAACTGGCAACACAAGTGGATTAGGTGATGAAGCAGGCCTATGGCATGCTTGCCTTCAGCGGTCAGGGTATAACATACAGAAACTGGCAAGTCATGTTCCAGCTGTATATAACTTTATTTAGGCCACATTTGGAATATCAAGTACAGTTCTGGTCACTGCACTAGCAGAAGGATAGGGCACAGAAAAGGTTTACCAGGATGTTGCCTGGTTTGGAGGGTATTAGCTATGAGGAGAGATTAGACAAACTTGAGTGGTTTTCACTTGAACGTCAAGGGATGAGGAGTGACTAGACAGAAGTTTACAAAATTATGACAGGCACAGATAGAATGGACAGTTGGTGTCTTTTTCCCCAGGGTAGAAACGTCAGTTACTAGGGGACATAGGTTTAAGATAAAAGGGGGAAAGTTTAAAGGGGATGTGAGATGCAAGTTTCTTTTTACACAGAAGGTAGTCGGTGACAGGAATGCGCTGACTGGAGAGGTGGTGGAGGCAGATACCACCGTAATGTTGAAGAGACATCTTGACAGATATTTGAATTGGCAAGGAATGGAGGGATAGGGACCACACAGAGACGAAGCGTTTTTAGTTTAGAAAGACCTCATGTGTTGACGCAGTCTTGGTGGGCCAAAGGGTCTTTTTCCTGTTCTGTACTGTTCTTTGTTCTTTATTCTTTGTTCTTTGTAAGTAATCCAATACGAGGTATGGTTTTACCAACTGGGACCGAGTATAAAAAACTAGGTAGCTAGTTTAAATCCTTGCAACTCAACGGTTAGGGCATGGGGTACAGTGTTAAATTCCAGGTCCCACCCCAATAGGAAAGAACATCAGGGCATTTCAGAGGTTTATCAGAATAGTACCAGAATTTGGGGTTGCAGTTGTGTGGAAACAGTAGAGAAGTTGGAATTGTTCTCTTTCAAACAGGCAAGGGAAATTTAATGGAGGTATGTTTAACAGACCCCAGAAGTTGGTGCCATATTTGGGACATCAATGGCAGTGAACACTGCTAGGAGGGTACACCATCAAGACGTGAGACCTGTGTTAATTAGAACCCATATTATTGTTAATCTCATGTAGCAAAATAAAGATGCATTGATAAAGGAACAAAGATTTGACCAAATATGCCTCTACTTGTTGCTCGCCCTGTCATCACAACAGCCAGTTCATTTCACTCCAGGACTGGAGTAAAGATTCAAGCTGAGAACAACACTGCTGCACTGATGGAGTATAAATGAGTATAGTAGTGTTGTTTAGTTGATGGAACATTAAATTGATGCTCTGCCTGCCACTTTGGCAAAATGGTGGCAGGCTACGTTTCTCCATTTGGAGCTCCGCACTGCTCGCTAGTACCCTTTGCTTTCTTCTTCGGTCTGCTCTCTGCAGTAATTCTATCCCACCCACCCCTTTAACTACCCACTCTGGAGTTGGGACGGAATCGAGTCACAACCAGAAACCATGTGGCGGGAGCTGAACACGTGGGCTGTGTCCTTCAGCAACAGTAGATTGAGCGTGGGCCGGAGCGACAGCGGTGGATCAAAAGGGGGCTGGATGGGTGGAGAAAACGGGCCGGTGAGGCAGTGGCGGTGAGAGCGGGCCGGTGAGGCAGTGGCGGTGAGGAGTGGGGCCAGTGAGGCAGTGGCAGCGAGAGCAGGGCCGGTGAGGCAGTGGCAGTGAGAGCAGGGCCGGTGAGGCAGTGGCAGTGATAGCGGGGCCGGTGAGGCAGTGACGGTGAGAGCGGGGCCGGTGAGGCAGTGGCAGTGAGAGCGGGGCCGGTGAGGCAGTGGCGGTAAGGAGCGGGGCCGGTGAGGCAGTGGCAGTGAGGAGCAAGGTCGGTGAGGCAGTGGCGGTGAGGAGCGGGGCCGGTGAGGCAGTGGTGGTGAGGAGCGGGGCCGGTGATGCAGTGGTGGTGAGAGTGGGGCCGGTGAGGCAGTGGCGGTGAGGAGCGGGGCCGGTGAGGCAGTGGCGGTGAGAGCGGGGCCGGTGAGGCAGTGG
>NC_063334.1:26705797-26771042 GCF_021869965.1 Rhincodon typus
GGCCGGTGAGGCAGTGGCGGTGAGAGCGGGGCCGGTGAGGCAGTGGCAGTCAGTGCCAGCCAGCCTTTCGCATAGTGGCGTTGGCAGCCTCCTGGTTGTCCTAGCAATCAGAGCGGTGCCTGCATCATTGTGGAGATGGGACTCAGGACTCTGAGAATCTGAAACCTGGGCTTTTTTTCTTGCTTACCTTTTGGCGCTGTTAAAATCTTTTAATTCTGGTTTTGGTAACCAAGTGGGCGCCAGTGAATGTACTTATGTATTCCTATACTTGGTACACGTGACAAATAAATAAATTTAAATCTAAATTCAGGTCATAAATTTTGAAGAAGAGCAAGTGACTCAGCCCAGGATTAATATTTATCCGTCAATCCATCACAAACATAAATTATAGGCCATTTTCCTGCATTACGAGAGTGACTATATACTTCAAAATACTGCATTGGCTGTAAAGCAATTTGAGGCATTCATGAGGTGCTGAACAGTATAGTGATAGATAAAGAAGTGCTGATAAAACTGGCAGCACACCAGGTAGAGAAGTCACCAGGACCAGATGGGATGCATCCTAGATTGCTGACAGAGGTAAGGGAGTAAATTACAGAACCACTGACAGAAATCTTTCAGACCTCTCTGTCTACAGGATTAGTCCCAGGGGACTGGAGGATTGCAAATATGACAGCATGATTTGAGAAAAGGGCAAAGGATAACCCTGGAAATTACAGACTTGTCAGCTTGATGTCAATAGTGGGAAAACTAATGGAGGCCACAATACGGAATAAGGTAAATATACACAGAGGTACCTATGTTAATACTGGACAGACAACATGGCTTTGTCAAGGGCAGGTCATGCCTAACAAATTTGATTGAGTTCTTTGATGATGTGATACAGCAGTCGATAAGAGCAGTGCTGTAGATACTGTATATTTGGATTACCAAAAAGCATTTGATACAGTGCCACATGGCAGGTTGGTTAGCACATTAGAAATGTTTAGGATTGATGGGTCCTTGGCAGTGTGGATTAGAAGTTGACTAAAGGATAGGAAAGAGAGGGGAGGTATACATGGGCATTTCTCACACTGGAGACAAGTTGAAAATTGTGTCCCCCAGGGATTGGTGTTGGGACCCTTGCTTTCTCTGATTGATATAAACAATTTGGAGATGGTGTTGAGGGCATCATCTGTAAATTTGCAGATGATACTAAGCTAGGAAGAATACTGAATTGTGAGCATAACGCTGAGCGACTTCAGGGGGACACTGAAAAGTTGGCCAAATGGGCAATGTAGAGAAATGTGAGTTAATGCATTTTGGCAGAAGAAACATAGACAGACAACACAGGCTCAATGGTACAAATTTGAGGGTAGTACATGAGCAGATGGAATTCACATGCATTATTCTTTGAAGGTGGTCATGCAAGTTAAAACAGTTGTTAACAAGGTTTATATGATCCTTGGGTTTACAAATAGAGGCGTAGAGTATGAAATTAAGGAAGTGATGCTAACCCTCTACAAATCACTGGTCAAGCCACATTTGAAGTATTGTGTTCAGTTCTGGGCACCTTCTTTAAAGAAGGATGTTAAAGCCCTGGAGAGAGTCAAAGGAAGTTTGCTAGAATGATATCAGGAATGAGGGATTTTAGATACAAGAAAAGATTAGAAAGATTCTCCCTGGAACAGAGAAGATTAAGAAATGACCTTATTGAGGTGTTCAAAATAATGACCAAATCTGACAGGGTAAAACAGGATATTCTGTTCCCACTAGCTGATATGTCATTAACTAGATTGTCAAGATTGTCAGCAAGACAGCTAGGAATGAGATGATGAGAAACTTATTTACTCATAGTTGTTAGAATTTAGAATGTGTTGTCTGGGAGAGTGGTAGAGGCATATTCCATAGGAGGTTTCAAAAGAGAGCTAGATATATATATGTGAAAATTAATAATTTACAAGGCTACAGAGCTAGTGTTGCAGAATGGGACTGTTTGGGTAGTTCTTTCAGGAACCAGTACAGACACAATGGGCCGAATGGCTTCCGTATTGTAAAATTCTATGATACTATGAAAGATGCTAATTAAATGAAGATTTTGTCTTTCTTTATTACTATTGCAATTTTTTTCGAACCTAAACCTTTTTGTAGATGTTAATATTATGGGAATATTGGGTCAATTTCAATACGTGACTAATCCCTGACGTGAGAGGTGAATGATTCTCCTAATAACCTCAGAAGAAAAAATTTAACAAGGGAGGGAGGAACCTCTGTGTAGTGACTGACATGCAGTTTTCATTTCCATTAATGAGAAAGTTATAAACCTGCATAAGACTCATCTCAGTCTGTGGAATTTCTGTTTTAAAGAAATTAAAGGTGACTTCAAAGGCAATTCTGTGTTACCAATCGGGGAGCTAATTATGTTTACTGACAACATTCTAGGGACCAGCTCCAATCACATTATAAACACAATCTGGTCTGAGGGTTATATGTGATAACATCATGGATATTTCCAACACTGCTTACTCAGTTAAGTCCTGCAGTGGATGATTTAGGTTACAACTGCTGATACAGCCATTATTTTGGACTTGCACCTTGAACAACCAGGAAGAGTTGCATTTTTATATGTAACAGATTGAGTTGGACATTTCATTTAATTCATTCACAGGATGTGGGTAGGGCCAGTATTTACTGTCCATCAGTAATTGCATTTGAGAGGAGCCACCTTCATGAATACAACTGAGTGGCTTGCCAGGCATTTAAAAGTCAGCCACATGGCTGTGGATCTGGAATTACATGTGGACCTGACAGAGCAAAGGTGGTGGCTTTCATTTCCCCCAAAAAACATTAGTGGACTAAATAGATTTTTCTGACAATCTGGAAATTTCAAGGGCATCGTTACTGACATAATCTTTTAATTTCAGGCTTGTTTATTTCCCAGTGGCTGCGGTGAGATTTGAACAATCATCTCTCAATTGTTAATGCAGACCTCTGGAATTCTAGTTAGTCATACAACCACTGCATTGCTGATCCCCACGACCTTCCCACGCACCCTCACCCCTTTAAGAACCCCATAGACCATCAGCACATACACATTCAGCTCCCTCACCCACATACTCACTCAGTTCTCCTCATGCACACAAGAAACCCACAAACCTCATGGACAGATGCACCCATCCACATAGCCACCCACACACTCACCCAAATCCCTTAAACCACACAAGAAGCCCATACACAACACCCCACCAGCACTCAAAACCTCATCCACCCACGTACACACCCACAGTCACAGGGATTTTTCTAATCTCTCCCTAATTCAATACCACACACTGTTGTATCAAGATTCAGCATGCTATGTTCTCTGTCTTTCTTAGCCAGGGGTAAGGTATTGTCAAAGTTTTGAAGAAACAGAATGGACTCATGCCAAACAAAAGGATCACGCAAGATGGAATAGACAGGAAGGTGGAATGAACAAGGCAACAAAAATGCTCCCCCTTCTCTATGAGCTCCCCCAGTCTTTGTGTTCCTTACATTTGGTCATTTTTTTAAGATAGTGTGTTGACTCCCACAAGTTCGGAAAACTAGTTTAGATTGGGCCTGGTTTTGAAGAAATGAAAAGAAGGAAATTGCAATTCTGAAACACAATATTTTGGAAGTACTATTTGTTATTGTTAATGATAAGCATGTTTCAACTATGTAAAGATTCTAGTTCCTAGTAAGCATGAGTCTGCATTCAGTTCTGTAGGTAATATCTGTTCACCTTTGAGCCTGAAGGTTGCATGTTCAAATCTCACCCCAGGCTCCTGAGTACATGAATCTATATTGACGCTGTCAATGCAGTACTGAAGGTGCTCAGAGGTGCCACCTTGCAGATCCCATCTGCCCTTGCAGGGAGACAGAACTTCCTGTGTTCGAGGGCACCTTCCTGCTGTGCTCTGATCTTGTTGCCTTTCAAGAGGCGTTTGTTTCTATTATTTTAGAAGGCTGAGACTGGTGAGAACGTGGGACCCACTACCACCGGGAGCAGTGGAGGCAAATCGCATAGATGTATTTAAAGGGAATCTAGAGAAGCACAAGGGAGAAAGGAATAGGAAATATCTCAACAGCACTGCTAATCAAGTATAATGTTTCCCTTTGCATCCTGAGTTTGACTCATTAGGTCCAGAAATTGTACAGAATGTTTCTTTTACAGAAACAGGCCAATTGTCTAACTCCAGTTAGACAATCACATGATCATCATGTCTTCTTGAACCTCAAAGAACTGGTGTCTTGTCCTTTGCACAGGTTTGTAATCACTTACACACAGAAGTTTATGTTCCACTGGTCTCCTCACCTCAACTCACTTTTTGACAAGGCCAGATGGGATCTGAAAGCCTCAGCACTGCACTGATGGTTTCAATATGGATTCAGGTACTCAAGTATCTGGGGTGGGGTGGGGTGAGGTGGGGTGGGCACTTAAACACACAACCCTTTGGCTCTAAAGTGAGGGGGATGCTACCTACAGAGTTGCTGATGCAGATTCACACTCACTGGGAACTGGAGTCTTCATATGGTGGAAATGTGCAAGTAATGAGAAATTAAGGAGATGTACTTCTGAAATATTGATTTGTGTTATGGAATTACAGTTTCATCCCTTCCTACTAGATTACTACTAGACTAATGATGCAAGGGACTATTTTTTAATGAAGCCTGGGAGTGGAGGCCCAGGCCAGTTAAGAGAACTGTGCAGTATATGGCAGCTGAAATGACCGTGTTTTAAATCAACACTACTTGTCTACGTTCTGCCAATCAGCAACCTAGAGCTAATTACTTTATTCACTGTTACCACCGTTACCACATAGCCTGCCACTACACACCCCCTGTTGTTAGTCACTAACAGTCCCCATTAACAACTGCTCACCCTCCCAGCCTGATCGTTACAAACTCCTTTGTCTGTCCAACTGTCTCTCTCTCTCTCTGGGCTCTATCCTATCGTTTACACCCTACCCCACCCACCTCCCTATTTTCTGCATATAAACTGACATTTTCCCAGCCACCATCAGTTCTGAGGAAGGGTTACCGGACCCGAAACGTTAACTCTGTTTTCTCCTTCACAGATGCTGCCAGACCTGCTGAACTTTTCCAGCAACTTTGTTTTTATTCTTGATTTACAGCATCCGCACTTCTTTTGGTTTTTACTTTATTCACTCACAGTCCAGCTTAAAAACTAACTCTACAATCAGACTGCTGCTCCAACCTCCTTTATTTAATGAGGATCAAACTTTTGGATCTTGGTACCAAATGTATGAATTATGGAATAATATAAAGATCAGAAACAAGTCATTCGGTCCTTTGAGCTGAGCCAGCAAGGACACAAAACATTGAACAATCTTCCTTTGTGTTCTTACCATTCTGTCCACGTCTCTGCAGTGGTTCTTTGCTGCAGTCTCACTCCTACCACCCTGCCTTTTCCCCAAGTGCTTGCAATTCCTTTCTGCTTCAAATTTTTTATCCATTTCTTCATTGAAATTGAAGCTGCATCCATCACTTTCTGAGGCAAAGCATATTCTAGATTGTAATTGCTCACTGTCTTAAAAATTTTCCTCACAATGCCTCTGGTTACACTCAATCTCTGCCTTCTGGTTAGCAACACTCCAACCAATGTAAAGCGTTTCTCTTTACTGTTTCCCCGCAAAGCAAGCTGCAAGGTGAAATTTCAAGGCTTTCCCCACAGAAACAAAAAGCAAGAAAAGGCTCTTACTAACCTTCATTTAGCTACATAAACTCTCAAAAACCGATGCTTGCCCTAGCAGCCAGTGCTGACAGAATCAGAGGAAAGGCAAAACATATCCTGAAAACAAAACATGGACAGAGCAACAGGAAGAGACTATTCAGCTCCTCCAATTTGTTCTACCATTCAATTAGATGGATCATGGCTGATCCATATCATAGCTCGATCTACTATCAATCTCTGTTTAATTGACACCCCAGCCTCACCATCTTTCTTTGGGACAGACAATTCTCCACAGCCTTTTGTGTGAAGAAGTTCAAGGTTTAAGGTGAGAGGGGGAAAAGATTGAAAAGGGTCCTAAAGGGCAACTTTTATACTCAGCAGGTGGTGTATGTATGAAATGAACTGCCAGAGGAAGTGGTGGAGACTAGTACAATTGCAATATTTCAAAGGCATCTGGATGGGTACATGAAAAGGAAGGGTTTAAATGGATATGGGCCAAATGCTGGTAAACAGGACTAGATTAATTTAGGATTTCTGGTTGGCATGGATGAGTTGGACCGAAGGGTCTGTTTCCGTGCTGTACATCTCTATGACTCTAAATACTTCCGGGCATCGCCCTGAATGGCGTAGCTCTTAACGTTAAGGTTCCACCCCCTTGTTCTGGGCACCTCACAGAAGGAGAAATAGTCTCTCTCTAGCTAACCTAATAAATCACCAAATAAATTAAGCACCTCACTCCTTAATCACCTATACTGAAAGGAACACAAGCCATGTGAATGAAAGCTGTCCTCTTAACTGTTCTGATGACACTGCACTGTGCCCACTCCAAGGCCAAAAAATACTTCCTCAGGTATGATGACCAGATCCAATGCCACTCAGAATTCATTCTCTATAATGAGCAAAAACCTCTGCCTTCTGATTACTTGAAACAGAAATTAAGACGTGGTCTTGGTTATTTATCAAAACACTGATTAACAGGAAGAACACAAACCCTTACCTCACCAACTGCGTTGGACAAAATATGGACTATCTTTTCATGAGGCGTTGCAACGACACTTTGCCCATTGATTTCAATGATCCGATGACCAACTCTCACACCACCACGCTCTGCAATTCCTCCTCGCATAAGGCTGCATATCTGAAATACGTTTGGAGAGCTGTCATGAATTGGTGCGTGAAGATGCAGCCTCTGAACATGAAATGCACCTTCAATTTAAGGGAAGCTAGGGCCTTTGCCAAACATCAATTGTCTCAGCACGAAAGGGGTAAATGGACAAAATCAGGCTCCCTTTGCGGGTTACTAACGCTCAGGATTAGTCTGGAATCTCCAGGATTTCAGGATTTATCTCATGGATACCGCTCTGAACAAAGAACAACCTGGAGAAAGATTGTTTGGCCGCTCCAGTTTGAGATGTGACTTCAATCTGGTGCTTCAAAGATGGGTTTAAAAGATTTCATTGCAATTAATTTCAATCAGGGAGGCAGGGGAGTTCTCTCCAGTGCCTTTACCAGCATTCACCTTTGATTGAATCATCAAAAACAAACTTTCCGGTCATCACCACATTGCTGACTGTGGGATCTTGCTGTACACAAATGGCTTCTAACCACACAACAGTGCTGCATTTCCAAAATACTTCACTGACTTTGCTATGTTGCAAATGGTGCAATTTAATTGCGAGTCTTTTATTCAAAATATTAATTCACACTCAAATATCGATACAGTAAGCCTTCTGTATCCACGAAATCACGAATCGCGAATTCACCTACTGGCGCGAAAAATTAAGTAACAATAAAAATCAATGTCTGCAGGCATAAGCCGCATATCCATGATTTTTTTTAACCATTTTAACTTATTTTTAACCTATCTTTAACAAGCTCCATACTTGCGGGGCTCTCAGGAACTGAACCCTCACATATACCGAGGAACGGCTATAGTATGCTACCTTTTGAATATCCTGTGCATATTTTAGTATACTGCACACAAAATGACTAAACCATTTCTCTTTTTGCAGATACCCACTTAGGCAAGTATAAGACAACCCCGCTTTTTCAGCCAAAACATCTTACATTCACATAAGTAGTCAGCCTCAAATTCTTACCCTGCCAATGGATGCTTTACCTATCTGTGGGCATGAGGGATCCAAGCTGACAATATGGACTGTGTTGCGAAGAAGTGCAGGAATGTAAGACTCCACATGGTGAATGGTAAGAATGGTGACCACCCATACACACAGCAGCAGCTCACTTTGTACGACTTTGTAAACCAACTCGCTCAGATGTGTCAGGACACACCTCTGGAGTGGGATATGACTAGCACCCACATCTCCTGGCTCAGAGAACAGTTCACTTCTATACTTGGCGTATGAGTCGATCTCGTCTTTGGAGGGATTTTTAAAAGCTTTCAAAGGTCAACCTAGGCACCAATATCTAGAATAAATCTTGGCTGTCCTCACAGTGTCCTATTTTGGAGTAAAGACAGTCGGTTATAGTAAGGCATTGGAAGAATTCCATTTGTCTGGCTTTGATATTGAATGACATGCAATTCGCTTCCAAACAAAATTCAAAAATAACTACTGCCTTTACAGCAACATGATAATTTGGTTCTTGAATCCTCGTTGCTGTTTTCATGAAAAAACAACTCTGGTAAATATTCACTGACTTGGAATGTGAACATGTTGGAACATGATGCATGCGACGACATCACTTTCTGCAAAACCTTGTTGACAAAAATGAAACAAGCCTTCTCCCTTTGCCCTAGGCTGCCTGAACAGTTTGTCATGCAAAGGAAAAGGAAGAGATAGAGAAGCCTGGCTTGTAACTGGAGTTAAGAAACATTTCAATTTGTTTCATGTGAGGAAGCTGTATTTAATAATTTAGTGCACATTTTTTGAGGTGTAGCAGCAGAATTCCACGGAGTATCTGGTCGGAATTTGTTACTGGACAGAAATCACTAAAATAGACTACTGGGTCATTTTTCTCATTGCTGGATCTAGAATGGCAGAGCACAGATGCTGGTGCTGGTACCTGCTGTTTGAAACAATGCAGTTAATCCCAACGCTCTTTCCCTAACTCGGCTTTTTATTTCTTCAAATCCCCGGTGGTCTCCTCATCTCCTCTCTGATTTTTTTTTGCTGATTACCTTAAATCTGTAGCCTCAGGCTACCAACTCCTCCGCCACTGGAACCAATTTCTCCCTACTTACTTAATCAAAACTCTTCAAGGTTTTGAACACTTCTATCGAATCTCCCCTTAACCTCGTTTGTCGTAAGGAGAACATCTCCAGCTTGAGAGGCCTTGCTGTGCACTAATCAGCAGCTGTCCTGCTTAAATACAACAGTAGTCAGTGCTTTGGGATGTCCTTCTCTTGTTAAATGCTGTTCTGTAGAAGTCCTTCTTTCCTCACAGATTAAACTCAAGGGGTTGCATATTGCAAACACCACTGGGTCTAATTTGGGCAAAAGGCTAATCCACCTGATCTCCCATACCCCCAGCCCATCCTGAGCTCACCTCCATAATACAGAGGCTGAGCATGGGCTGAAATCAAAGGTCCACCCACCATATGTAAATAAATGGAGTTAACAGACCCCAATATTATGCTGCCCACACCATAATACAGTTGCCATGAGTAAGCAGGCAGGAATGGGCAGCAATTTTTTTTAAAGTAAGTGCAGGAAGGAAGGGAATACCGTCTTTAGCACATTTGGGGCACTTCCCCCAGAAGGTAGTATCCCTATGTCCCTTCCCCCTGCATGGACTTTAAAACCCAGCCCTAAGGTCATCAAACCTTCCCTATCAATGACCCTTACTCATCTGAGTCACAGTATCATTAGCATCCACTGTGAAGCTCTGGCGCTGCAGGCCAATCTGATTTTCCAGCAGCTCTAGGGTGAGATGTCCTGCTGGTGTGGGGCAGAGAAACACACTTTGCTGTAATTGTGCCCCCACACACACAGTGTTACACCCAGGCAGCAGGCAAGATTCAACCACACTGGTGAGAGTCTGGAGTTACATGTAGGCCAGTCTAGGTAAGGACAGCAGCTCGATTCCCTGAAGGGTATTAATGAACCAGATGTGTTTTTACCACAATTGACAGTAATTTAATTTCAGACTTTTATTGAATTCAAATTTCACCATCTGCCACGGTGTGATTTATGGCCCCAGAACATTATTCTGAATCCCTGGATTGCTAGTCCAACTACACCATCCGCCCACTGTAAATTTTTGCCTGAGGACCTAACTACCTCATTAACTTCAGTTCATCTTCCCACCATCATCAACATTGCTGCATTTCTCCTTTACATCCCAGATGGTCCTTCACCAAACCCAAGGAGCATGATTCCACTCACAATGCCATTCTGGACACTGAAACCCAGCTGATAGCGAAGGTCCGGTCTTCTAATAAGTACTGTAGTGACAGGTGGGCATCGCACAATGTTCAGTTTCACACGAGCTTGGTTCTTCAAACCCTTCATTTGAAACAAAACACACAGCATTGGTTATTTCTTTGACAGACTGAATTCTGGATCAAAGAAGTAGCAGGTAAGACCGAGGCAGATGTAGGATTATATTTCAACTATCTCTGTTTAAGTGGCTTCCTTCCCAGCTCTCACATGTTTGCAGTTCTGTCCTTTTACCTCTCTGGTCATCAATATTATCCTGTAGACAGCCACAGTCCTAAGTAACAGCTTCTCTGTGGGCTCCACAGCTTACAACTACATAATCACCTTTCCACACAGCAAAGTACCAAGTTTGGAAAAACATTGAGCAGGGAGTGGAAAGATTCAGGAGGGATGTGGCCTGAATACACAGATAAGGAAGGTGTGAAAGAGGATTCTGAAGGACAGTGTGATATATTATGTGCATATAAATATTTTGGAGTTTTTTTTTGGAAAGGACAGTGGCATTTGAAATCAGTTAATTTTCTGAACAGTTTGGAAAAAAAAACTAGGTCAGACAGTCCTTCCAAAACAGTGACCTAATCCAGTATATATCAGAAGGCAGGGATCCCCGGAGTGTTAATGGAAGCTTGTTTATACTGTGCTAAATTATGACAGTCAGTGTAAATGATGAAGGCTATTAGCTGGTTTTTGGTTCATTATAATCAAGGATTGATTTCAGCACTGGAAATCCAGAGATTAAAAGTTTTTTTTTGTCAGATTGGAGGAGACTGATTGGGGTCAGAAGAAAATATAGTTCCTCTCCTTAAAAAAGAGCAAAGCACTGTTAAGGGAAAGCAGAGTTACCTCATAAGAAATGTTTAATTCATGCGACTTCCAGACCGGGAGTATGAGATTAGAAACTGGCAGGTTAATAAAATGCTCAGAGATAGTAGGAACTGCAGATGCTGGAGAATCCGAGACAACAAGGTGCAGGGCTGGATGAACACAGCAGGCCAAGCAGCATCATAGGAGCAGAGAGGCTGACGTTTCGGGCCTAGACCCTTCATCAGAAAAGGGGGAGGGGAAGGGGGTTCTGAAATAAATAGGGAGAGAGTGGGAGGCGGATAGAAGAGGGATAGAGGTGAGGATAGGTGGAGAGGAAACAAACAGGTCGAAGAGGCGGGGATGGAGCCAGGAAAGGTGAGTGTAGGTAGGGAGTTAGGGAGGGGATAGGTCAGTCCAGGGAGGATGGACAGGTCAAGGGGGCGGGATGAGGTTGGTCGGTAGGAGATGGAGGTGCGGCTTGAGGTGGGAGGAGGGGATAGGTGGGAGGAAGAACAGGTTAGGGAGGCAGGGACGAGCTGGACTGGTTTTGGGATGTGGTAGGGGGAGGGGAGATTTTGAAACTTGTGAAATCCACATTGATACCATTGGGCTGCAGGGTTCCCAAGCGGAATATGAGATGCTGTTCCTGCAACCTTCGGGTGGCATCGTTGTGGAACTGCAGGAGGCCCAGGATGGACATAAAATGCTCAGCAGGTTTAATCTGTTGACTTTGTAAATACACACGTAACACAACTTCAGTTCTCAGTGAAGAACTGAAAATTAGCTATGTCAAATTTAAAGATTTGATATGGGGGAATAATTTCCCTGGATTTAACTTGTTGTAAAGTGACAATTTTGAAGATTAGATTGAAACATGACTTGGCTGAGTGTTCTAAGATTTACTATTGTGTTCTTTATTTAGATAATCTGTCTTTTTCTGTTTTCATCTTTTGTGTAATAAAATCTATTGTTAAAGAAACTGTTGCTAAAGCCACTTGTGACTATATTTCAATGATTGGCTGCCACATTAACCAAAAAATAACTGAACTCTCAAGCCAGATTTCTTTCTGGACTCTGGCATGTCCAATAGCACCATCAACTGGGATCACAACAACAGGAAAGAAATGAACAGAAGGAGAATGAACTGGACAAATACGTGTGAGTGTCATTGGAAGTGGCAGGACAGGATAGGACAGCAGTTACAACACCCAAGGTTTCATCAATAAGGGCGCAGGATACAAAAGCAAAGAGATTGTTGTAACCCTGTATAAAACATTGGTTTAACCTCAACTGGAACATTGGTCTACACGCCACACACTATAGGAAGGATGTGAAGACATGTGAGTGCAATAACAATTCACTAAAATGGCTCCACGAATGATGAACTTCAGTGATGTAGGTAGAGCAGAGAGATTTGTATGGAAACAAGGCATTGATAACTCTGATGGTGGGTGGGGGGGTGGGATTTCACATGATGACTAAATGGACTTTCAACAGAAAGATAAGAGATCATCTAGGATATCCAGCTTTAGTCAATGGCCAAAAGAAGCTGTAATTGTCTGTCTTCCTATGAATGACTGACAGAAGCCTCCCAGTATTAAGGTATCAAAATGAACTCTTTCAATTGAAAAAGCATAATTTTGGATGCGAGAGATCTTCTCAAGGTGGGACCGATCCCAGCTTCAACTCAAGCTCAAAACAATGGAATCGTCTGTCACTTTCAAACCCCTGTCTACATGAGGGAAAAGCACTTCCTGATATTTTATCTGATTCAAAGGCAAAGAACTGAGGGAAGAAGATCGCTGTTAACAAACAAACAAGAAACTGTCACCTCCAGCCATGGAGATCAGCTTCTCAAGAGTCATACAGTATGGATACAGATCCTTTGGTCCAACTTGTCTATACTGACCAGGTTCCCCAAACTAAACTAGTTCCATTTGCCTATGTTTGGCCCATATCCCTCTAAACTTTCCTATTCATGTACTTGTCCAAATGTCTTTTAAATGTTGTAATTGTAAACGCCTACCAATTCCTCGAGCGGCTCATTCCACATATGACCCACCCTCTGTGTGGAAAATGTTGCCGCTCAGGTCCCTTTTAAATCTTTCTCCCCTCAAATTAAAATTATGCCCTCTGGTTTTGAACTCCCCTACCTTAGGGAAAAGGCCTTTGCTATTCACCTTATCTATGCCCCTCATGATTTTATAAACCTTTATTAGGTCACCCCTCAACCTCTGATGTTCCAAGGAAAAAAGTTGCAGCTTATCCAGCCTCTCCTTATAACTCAAACCCTTCTATCAGTTTATATGATTGAGAATGACTACACCACTCTGACAGAGATGCCAGCGACAGCCATGAGGTCAACAAGGCCCTATTACCACATCAAGACCAGTAAATTATTTTCACTTGTTGTACATATTTTATGCCTGTTTAGATCATTTATCATCTTCTTCCTGTCTATTTAACTTATGCAACATTTGTAAACCCAATGTTTCTTAATAAACTTCCCTTAAACTGTACACCAATTCTCAATGGCCTATCTCAGGCAATCTGTGACTTCCAAACCTTAAAAATCTTATATTCTGTAACCATTCTATGATTCTGCAGTGAGGAAGGGTTGTCTGAATGAACGCCTAACTGAACAGTGAAACAAAGGGTGACACACAGGGAGTAGGTAACTAGGTTAGGTCAGGGTTGCAGAGATATGTGGAAGAATCCAAAAATAAAGCCAAGGATTCACTATGCTGGGAGGCAGCAGCCAATATATCGGCAAAGAGGTCTCCATAGGTTTCAGGTTAAAAACAGCCAAGCAAGTTATTTGACAGCATTGAGGTTGAGGCTGAAACACGAGGCACAGTGTTCCACAAGTGATCTTCACGACTCAACAAATAAGCGATTAAAGCGTGGCTCCAGACTGAATAGGAGACCTGGACTGCAAATGTTTGAAGTGTACACGTGCAATGCTTCATGACTTTGCGTGCCATCCTTGCATGGGGGCTTTGCTAATGCTCTCTATATCATCTCAATTTTAGTATACATGGGGCTGTATGCACATGAATCACAGAAAGCCTACAGTATAGCCCATTGAGGCTGCACCGACCCTTCAAAGAGCATCGAATCCAGACCCAACCTCCCACCCTATCCCCGTAACCACAAATTTACTACGTGTGAGCATTCTTGTTCGTGTCTGCGGAAAGACTCAGGAGGCACGTGTGTAGCTAGGAAGGGCGATGTGCACGATGATTAAAGTGTACTGCTTCTAACTCATGTTTGCTACTGTTGAATTGAAGATCAAGCTCTGCCTCAGGCGACGCACACAGATGAGGAATGGGAATTGGTCACTGAAGATATGTATCTCATAATGCAACAAACAGAAATGGATTCATGACAGTGTGTTGCCACAGAGGTGGACCACAAAGAAGCAATCAATCAAGTAATGCTAGAACATTAGCTGAGGTTTGGGAAGCAAAGAGTCTGTGTCCAACTCAGACACACTGTAGAATTCCTACAAGCATGGGAGCAGTGTCTGGTTGATCTAAATGTTGGGACATCCATCAGGCCAGTAGTTTTTACTTGCTAGTTAGCAATAAATCTTGGCTCCAGTGAGATTCCCTAGCAAGGTACAAAAGCTTTGGTAATGCAGTGGATAGGTATGTTGCTGGACTAGTGATCCAGATGCCCAGACTAATGGTTTGGAGTCATAAATTCAATTCCCACCACAGCAGCTGAGGAATAAACAAGAAGTCTCAGTCAACAATGACCATGAAACTACTGGATTGTCATAAAAGCCCATCTGATTCCCTAATGCGTGTGAGAGAAGAACATTTGACATTCTGGCCCATAAGTGACCCAGGCTCACAGAAACATGGTTGGCTTTAATGGCCTAGCAAGCTGGTGAGTTGTATTCAGCAAGTTAGCTCACTACCAATCTCCCAAAAGCAACTTAGGGATGGGCAATAAATGCTGCCTTGAAAATGATACTCACATCCAATGTCTGAAAGAAGCAACACCAAATTTGACCATGGCCATGGAGATACAGTCTGAAATATATTACAAATACCAAACACTGATACACCCCTTTCCCCAACATTATCATTGCATTTTAAGAGTGGATAATGTACCTTTATGATGCTCTGACAGGTAGACAATGGAAGTCCCACCAGGCTGGTGCCATTGATAGACATGATTTGGTCCCCGATGTTCAACTTCCCAGATTTTTCTGCTGGGCCTGCGTGCATCATGTTTGCAATAATTACAGTAGGCAGTATGGAGCCCCAGCCAGACTCAACAATGACCAGACCCAATATTTCACCTTTCTGCTTATCAACGTGAACCTGCCAAAAGAAACACAAGAAAGGGGTTACATCAACACCTGCCTCTATTTAAAATACTAAAGACATTGGAACAGGAGGAGGTCAATCAGTCCCACAAGCTTGTGCTAACATTAGCATCATTTGTGACCTAACTCTATCTACCTGCCTTTGCCCCATACTTAACATCTTTAGTTACCAAGCATCTAGCACAACTCAGATTCAAATTCAACAAATGAGCCAGAACAACTGCCTTTTTTTCTCTTTGTGGAAGGATTCCGTATCTCTCCTACCCTTTATCTATCCAAGTGCTTCCTAATTTCACTCCAATAGAGTCTTATTCTAATTTTGGCTACTGAGGCAGTTGGAAAATTTCCTGTTTTGCAGAGTCCACCTCAGTAAAATAAAACACCACGACAAAATGCATGGTTTATGCACTCCTCCCACTGCTGCCCCCTGCAACACGCCATAGGAAGCCACAGGAGAAGCCGAGGGATGACGTAGCTTGTTTCTCACCGTCACCTCAGCTCTTTGGCGCTTTGTGCCTGTTGTTTAAGAGGATGTCAGGCCCACTACCCCCTACACCCCTCCAATTACCCACCCTCCCATGGTCCTTCATACCATTCATGACAACTTAGTGCTAACCCCGGTTTCACATCCTCTGTCACAGTCCCTCCTGTTTCCAATCCACTTCCTTCGCCACTCACCCAGTATCCGGCCACAGGTAGACCTCACAAAGCATGTGGAGATGGAAAGATGTCTAATAATCAAAAGCAGCTCTCATTCCTACGTAGCTGATACTGAAAATATCTCCCATTCATAAAATCCAATCAAAGCTTTTAAACCTTCATGCCAATCCATATAAAAATAAATATCAAAGATAGCGAATCCTTTTATTGCCTCATTAAACTGTCAATTGAACTGTGAACTCAGAAGCTCCTTAATCGTAGATTTTGAAATGCAGCCAAGAATCCATTATGATATCTTAGACAATTGTCCACAAAGAGCTCTATTCAAACTGTCCAACAAAATGTCACTATTTTTCTAACGTGTGCCTGTCAGGGTTCCATCCTGTTTCACCTCAAGTGCTTTCTGTGGTAGAGAATTCCACAGGCTCACCGCTGTGAGGAATCTTCTTCTCATCTCAGACCTAAATGCCCTATCCCTTATCCTTAGACTGACCTTTGGTTCTTAACTCCCTGGTCATTGGGAACATCCTTTCTGTGTTTATCCTGTCTAGGCCTGTCGGAATTTTACAACTTTTATGAGATCCTCCCTCATTCTACTAAACTCCAGTGAATTTAGTGCAGATCGATCAAGTCTCTGTGCCCTCCTTTGTGAAGACAGCATCAAAATATTACAATGTAGGCCACTATGGTTCTCGTGTGCCAAATAATTTTGAGTCCATGACGTGGAGGTGCTAAAACATAGTCAGGCAAAGTTTGAATGGGAGGATAACAGGCCTGACAGTGGGTTCACCAAGCTTTGCAAACTATATCATTCTAGATTGTCTCCTTTGGGATATTTTTAAAATTCTGAATGTGAAAAGGTTATAAAACTATAAAATGTTTCATCCAATCTTTTCACCAGGTCCAAGATGGCGGCGGAGCAGGGCTCCAGTACTGGAGGTCCTCCGCATCATCTGTCTTTTTTTTTTCTCTCTTTTCTCTTTTCATGTTTTTCTCCCTTTCTACTTACCTCCCTCCCATCCTCAGGTGGCAGCGGGGGCATACAGTTGAGCCAGCACTGACTCGATGTGAACCCCAAAACAAACTCGAGGGACTCCCAGCCCCGAGTTGAAGCCCAATGCGGATTCCCGGCCCCGAGGTGAAGCCCAATGCGGATTCCCGGCCCCGAGGCGAAGCCCAATGCGGATTCCCGGCCCCGAGGTGAAGCCCAATGCGGATTCCCAGCCCCGAGCTCCTCTGCTTTAGTAGGACTGTAATGCTGAACTTATAACTTTATTTCTTTATTTTTCTAATTTATACCTAAGATTTTGTACCTAAGCAACTTTGTATCTAAGATGACACCGGAAATGGCGACCTTGTACACTTCAGTACACGTGACAATAATACTATATTCTAATTCTGATACTTGACCATCACGTTATACAATAACGTGCAGATGTTGAAGCAATTTAAGCTCCATTCCCCTCTGATCTCATCTGGTGTGAACTGTAAACTTTCCACACAGTACTTTACAATAACTTCAATAACTACAATACAGTACTATAATCAATAACTTTACAAATCAAAATAAACGCTACAGCACTAAACCACACACATGCAATGCCCTTTTCTGAAAGAGAAGATCATAAAATCAGCAGATGTTTCAAAATCTCATCCCCCCACCACCTCTTCATCAAAAGGAGAGCTCCTACTATTATGGGAAGACACACGTACTTCCTTGCAGTTTTCCGACTTAGAAAAGTGAATCAGGTCATCATTGTACATGTCCTGAGTGTTGAGGAGATCACTGTATTCTTTCTGGCTCAAATCTTCTGGATTAATGCCGTTCGCTCGCAAGAACTCCTGGTAAGCGACACTAAAGGCCTGGCCTATGGACTGAGCTATTAACTGGGCCTACAGAGAAGGGAAAAAAAAAGGAAAGGAGCATAATTACACAGGATCTGCGCCAAACTTTGCATAATTAGGACTGCAACAGATTTAACAGCAAGATGACATCGGTTTTGTGCTTTTCAACAAGGAAAGCAAACATTTAAAAGTACCATGGTAGTCTCTTCCCCGTCTTTAAACAATGATTCTCAAGAAACCTTCAATCAAAACTAGCAATAAATAGCAAGACTTCAGTGACAATTTCTGACATCTGCCTGTAACACTGTTTCACGTAGAGAGTGTGCTAAGTTTATTTATAATCTTGCCTGTAGTTTTCACGGGGTGGTGAAAGGGGAGAGAGAAACAAAATAGAAATTTGGCAAAGAGGAAGCTGCAAGTTATTTTAGAAAAGCGCTGATGCCATGGAAACCATGAAATATCCACCACCTCACACAGAGTGCTCCGTGCCTAGCGGCACTAACAAGTGGACATCATAGTCAGGAGATCTGTCTCTGCAGAGTGGGTAATGAAGGAGCGAGCTGAGAAAGAGAGAATTGGAAGCAGACATTTACTTGGTGGGAAAACGCCATACAGGGGAGTCTCTCACAATCTCCTGGTGGCTCGACTGACGTGCCCCCACTCCATTCTATTCCCCCACCTCTCCACCGACTCAAATTAGTCAAGAGATTGCAACAATAAGCTGCATTTATGTAGCACTTTTAATGTAGTGAAAGGGGCTTCATAGGAGTGTTCAGAACAAAAGTTAACACCAAACCCCATTAGAAATTACTGCAACAAGCAGAGTTCACCAGACTTACACTCGAGATGGTGGGACTGTCATATTTTCTGAGACGGTGAGGTGACCAGGCCTGTATTTGCTGGAGTTTAGAAGAATCAGAGGCAATCTTACAGAATCCTAAAAAAATTATTAAAGGAAGAGACAAGGTAGATGCAAAGACGTCAGTTCCCTTGGCTGTGGGGTTTACAACAGGGAACCTAGCTTCAGAAAAAAAAAGAGACTTGCCGGTTAGTTCTGAGGGGAAATTTCTTCACTTAGACAGTGCTGTGGAAGGACAATCATTGAGGAAGTTCAAGACAGAACTTGATAGATTTCTAGATACTAACGACACCCAGGGACAGAGGGGTGTATTGGGAATGAAGGAGATGTGGTTGATGATGAGCCATAGTCTAGAATGGCCGAGTATGCTCAAGGTGCTGAATGACCCACTCCTGCTGCTATGTTTCTAAAACTTGGTCAAAGGGGTAAGTCGCCAGGATCCCTGCGTGTTGCGAGAATGAGGGCTGGAGAGGTGGTGAGGATCAGGGTGGGAATTCCAGAGTGTAGGTCTCAAGCAAGGGCAAAGTCAGGGATGTGTCGGTCGTCTGAACTGGAGAAGATACAGAGATCGCACAGGGCTGTGGGGCTGGAGGAGATTACAGAGGCAGGGTCATCACCTGGTTCGTGTAGCCCAGTGTAATCCTGTGTGGTGTCTTCACTAACACACTAGGGAGTTAGGAAGTTTCTTTATTTGTCTTGGTCCTTTATCTTGGCTCTTCTATGTCCTGTGCATTTTCAGGAGTATGAGCTTTTCTTTCACATATACCCATTCTTTCTTCTCTCCCCTCCCCCTGCCAACTTCTAATTACACAGATTTCCTTGCCAACACAAGAACTTGCAATTGTATGCCACCTTTAACAAAATTAAGCATCTAAACGTGCTCCACAAGTCATTATAGAGCAATACTATGTGATATTAGTTAGTTTTCAAGAAGCATTGAGAACTCTGTGCATAAAAGTCCAGTAATGGCTGTACCAGTGACAAGCAACATTCAAGAGAGAATCAATGCTGGTAGATGGCCAGGGGATAGGCAGCCCTGTGAGCTGGGTCTGTTCCCAGCCTATACTAACAGCCCTATAATTGGTGTTTGCTACAGCCCCCTCACTCACAGGTCAAGTTAGTAAAGTTAGGTCACATGGGATTCAGGGTGAGCTTGCCAGATGCATACAAAATTGGCTTAACAGTAGGAGACAGAGGGTGGTGGTAGAGGATTGTTTTTCAGATCGGAGGCTTGTGACCAGAGGTATTCCACAGGGATCGGTACAGGCTCCATTTCTGTTTGTCACTTATGTAAATGCTTTGGATGGGAATATAGGAGGCATGGTTAGTAAGTTTGCGGATAACATTAAAATTAGTAGTATAGTGGATAGTGATGAAGGTTATCTCAGATTATAAAGAGATCTTGATCAATTGGGTCAATGGGATGAGGAGTGGCAGATGGAGGTTAATTTCTAATTAATTAATTTCTGGTTACTAAGGTTTTGGAGTAGATCTGTAGCTCGGGTTGTGGGTGTTGAGGTTGGTTGGCTCACCGAGCTGGTTTGTTGTTCTGCAGACGTTTCGTTACCGTGCTTGGTAACATCCCCAGCGTAGACTCTGATGAAGCGTCGGTGTGTTTTCCCGCCTGGTTTTTAAACTCTGGGGTCCGTTGAGATGGATTGCCTCACTTCTGGGTTTCCTCCGTAGTGGAATGTATATGGGGTCGAGTTCAATGTGTTTATTAATAGCATGCTACGTGGAGTGCCATGCTTCCAGGGATTCTCGTGCTTGTCTCTGCCTAGCCTGTCCCAGGATCTTGGTGTTGTCCCAGTTGAAGTCGTGGTTCTCCTTGTCCATGTGGATTGAGATGAGTGAGTATTGATCGTGTCTTTTTGTAGCCAGTTGGTGTTCATGTACTCTTGTTGTTAGTTTCCTTCCTGTTTGTCCGGTATTTATGGAGCCGGTTGTGTGCGTCGTTTATCATTACCCTTACCATCTTGCGGCCATTTTGTTCTGCTGTTTTTCGGGCCTGTGGGTTGTTGATGGGTGGTTTGTACTTCACACTGCATTTCTAGTTAATTCCTCTCTGGTAGGCATTGCATTCCAAATTCTAATCACTCGTTGCACAAAGAAGCTTTTTCTCTTGTCATTTCTGATTCTTCTGCCAATCACCTTAACTTTGCACCTTTGAGCCATCGGAAATAGTTCCTTGCGGTGGAATCTTACAGGAGTCTGAGTGACATCAGCTACAGCACCATTTGTGGTAGAATTGGGGAAGTAGTCCAGTGTGGCTCATCCCAAGGTCAGGAGCATCTCATTCCATTTTTCATACTTTTCCTGAGCAGCTTGGTGAGTTTCACACTAGGCAGTGACAAGTTGTCGATTAAGGGGGAACTATTGCCTGTTTGAGCACCTTGTTAACGGCCCAACTCAACTCATTAACACTTGGTGTCCCGTCTTAACAAATGCACCAGACAAGATCGATGTCAACAAATTTGCAATGGAAATCAGAGCCTGGCAAATACAGCTGTTTGTTTATCCAACCCTGCTCCATGTTGCAAAGGACAAAACAGCATCTCAGGGTATGATCCACAGTCAGAGGCCACGTGCCCTCTTCATCCATGGACACTGCCATCCAGCATCTGACAACCTCTTATGGCCTGCGTGATGCAGGATGCTCAAGAAGCAAAGATCTGCATTGCAGAGCTCACCAGCAACTAGCATTGAACAGATAGAGCAAGGACTCTTGGCACACACGGAGGCACCAAACTCATAGTGTGGACCAGGCTACATCTCAGGGCTGCTCACTTTCTCTCTTAGCATTTGTACACTCAGTGCTAACCTGCATGATCATAGCATCCCTGCCTTGGCAAGTTCTGCTCTGTTAGTGCATTACTGCCAAACTGACATGCTTCTTTGCGTGCGCGCGCAAACACACACACACACATATACACACACACACACACACACACACACACACACACACACACACACACACACACACACACACACACACACAGAGCAGGGATCTGTCTGAAGGTGGGGGAAGGGTCACCTTGTTATATGGCACACACTGAGACATTAATCTAACACCAGCAGCATGTGCCAGCAACCTGCGCAGCAAACCCACTGCATATTTATTCAGCCAAATGGATAGGTCAGAAACTGAGTGGAGGCTGCTGCTTAGTCCAGTCAAAGGTGAGGGGGTGCTGTCTGTTGAGTGGGGGAGGGGAGGGGGGGTCCCAGGACCGTTGGTCATGGCCACAGTCCTCAAATATTCCAGGGGCTTGGTCATCATCAGTTGTCCACTCGGGCTGCTCAGGGTCAGGCGGTCTGTCTGACTATATTCCAGAGAGTGGATAATCCTTCTGCAGGAGCAGTGCCAAGCATGAGGCCAACTACATATTGTCCATCAGGGAGCTGAAACAGACTGTGGTCAGGGGTCTGATCAGTCATGCCTAGGGGTTGCTCATCAACATTAGACAGTGTGTTAAATACAGTCAGTCTGTTATTCAGATGGGTGCAAGGGTGGTCTGTAGGGTCAGCTGTGGGGGAATCATTGCCAAAGATGGCGGAGAAAATGCACTGGTGGGGACAAGGACAGTGATGTGACAGTGGGGAGAGTAGGGAAACTCCAGGTTCATGCAGGGTAAGTGGTAAGTAGTGGAGGGCATGGTGGGCTGCAGGAGAGGTTTAGTGGCAGTGACCACTACTCTGGCCTCCACAGGGGAAGCGCAGAGCTGCAGGTGTACTGCTGGGGCTCAGGGCTACCGAGTTCTCTTGCAGGCCAGGTTCAATGTGGTGGAAATGGGCTCTCCATGCAGTTGTGGTCATCACACCAGAATTCAGATTGCACTGTGACAGGTAAACTGCAGCTTCTGCTCATTTTGTTTGTGTTGTTTTAAAATAAAAGTGTGCGTCTGCATTTGTCTGAATATTTGCCTGTACATGAGTTTTCCCTGCTGGACAATGACAGGTACAGGTTTACAGTGGGCACTGGGGACAGGGTGGCACTGACTTAGAGGATGTCCAGATGGGGCATAGCTAGGGATAGGTGAAGTGTATGTTGTTAAGGTTAAACAGTTATAAGGCTGGGAGAATGGGCTAACTTGGACTCAGCCAAAAATAGTTAAGATTCAGCCCCTCTATTGAAAAACAATTAACGATTTTGAACATTTCTTTCAGACCTCCTCTTCACTTTCTCTGCTTTAACAGTTCCAGCTTATCTGATCTATCCATGCTACTGACATCCCTCATTCCCTGGAATAATTCTGGTAAATCCCTTCTGGAAAGACACAAGTGCTACATACGTCTTCAGACTCAAAGACGTGGCAGATCATCTTGTACTGCCTCTTCCCATCATGGGAAGGGTGAGACGCTTCCACACTGTCCTGGGAATTGGATCGAGGCATGCGTCGACGTGCCATCAGCACAACAATATTCCCAATGTCTGCGATGTACGAAATAGTCCGTAAGGGATGGTCCATCATAGTTTCCTAAGAAAAGGAATGGGAGAGTGACAAGGTAGAAATTGAGCAGAATGTTCAACAATACCAATAATGCCAGAACTAAAAATAAAATGTTCAAACAGTTTGTTGCAACATTCAGTTGTTTCTCCACTCTTTTCAAACTGCTCACCAGTAAGCTCTGAGGTTAAGTCTGATCTGCAATTTGAGGCAATTTACGGTAAAATCCTTTCACGCAGAAAACAATGTGTCTGTGGATCATCAGCAAGGCTATTGCATTTTTAGTGTCGAGTATGTAATGTACAATGGCAATATATTGCATTCAATAACCATCAGTTTCATAAGTTGGGAATGAGTTAGGACGTTTTTATAGGATTTAGGTTGCTCATGCTCAGGAGCATTCCATCACACACAATTTTAGCCTTACGTGCATCATTAGATAAGTAACCCGCCAACAGGCAACATGCCTGAGCCCAACACATAAAACACAAGCACTATCTCTTACACTGTCAGACATACAAACATGCATGACCCCACACACTCACCTACAGCAAGACACAAAGGTGCACAATTATACCCACCACACACACAAACATATACTCCTCCAGCCATCACTCAAACACCCACCACAAACATACCTATACACACACCAATGTACAGACACTCACCCAGCCACCGACAAACATCCACATTCACATACACACCCACCCACCAACATACACTTACCCAGCCACCACACACACACACACACACCAACAGCTACCCACCACAAACATGCACACCCACACCAACACACACGCCCACCCACTTACACATCCACCCACCAACATACATACAAACATCCACAAACACACCTAGACGTTGCCACAGACTCACCTACGCCCACTAACATAAGCACACATATACAGATGCACAGTTACACACACACACACACTCCGTATCCCCATCATACACATACTCTAACCCACACCAACAAACATATACACCACCCTGCACACCCGAACTTTGCCACATACGCTGACACCCACACCCAAACACAAATTGTCACCGACATTATAGGTACAGAACTACACCCACACACACCCACCTCTAGTCCCAGTGCATCATGTACTAACCAAAGCAGTGAACAGAAATTATCCCAGATTCCAGCACAATTTCACAGACATGCGACCATTAGCTAAATGGAAAATGCCAAAGCCTGTAAATCAAAAAGCTGGGTCCGGTGTACAAAATAATCTATCACAGAGGAAAGAGGTGATTAGCTGTCACTGGCCATGGCCACAACTCTCTGTTTATAGCTCACTGCTGAACCGCCCGACTGATGTGTTGAGACTGCCTTCCGTCAAATCCATCCAGTGGAGCCTAACTGATAGTGGCATGGCTCTCAGCAAAAGTACAAATAAAGCATTAAAATTTCCATTTCCTATAATAGCTTGGAGCTGGGTGGGAATGTCTGAGTCTCTGACCTCTTCCTGACCTTACACTGTCAGTTTGGACTGTTTGAGTGAGATTGTTTTGCTGAATAATTTGGTAATATGAGGCCATTTGGTCCATCATGCTGGTGCCAGCACTTTGAAAGAGCTGAAGTAGTCTAACCCCTCTCCTGCTTTCCTCATGCAAATGTTTCCCATTCGAGGATTTGTCCCCCTTCCTTTAAACAACTACCACTGAATCTGCTCCCACTGGCCTATCAGGCGGCAGGTTCACTCCTCTCTCCCTGCGCTCTACAATGGAAACTGCTTCTTTCTTTACCTGACAAAACACTTCTGTATTTTGGACAACCTTATCAAATCTCCCCTGAATCTTTTCACTGTGTAACTGGACCCTTATCACTGGGCACTGGCTGCAGTTAGTCTGCGGATTTGCTGTTTCAAATCAGTGCCTGCAGAAACTTTGGACTGGATTTGGATTTTAAGCCCCCTCCTTTGAGATTGATCTCAACCTGGTCAGCCCACTGGCAAGATGGCAAACACTGCGAGGTGGGCATCTTTTAGGTTCACCAGTTGCTGACCCACTCTCGCTAGAAATGAGATGGGCCAGGCAATAGGCTCCCCCAGTCTTTATTCCCAAATCCACCGAGTCCCCACCATATCAAAACAGGGTATCCCTCCTCTGCCAATGTCTTTCACTTTGGGTTATGCATTCATACAGGCTGAGGAGGAGGCCATTTGGCCCACTGAATCCACCTCTACTGTACAGCAATCCAATCAGTCCCACTCCCCAACCCAGCTCTGTACTTCTCGTTCAATTTCCATTTGAAACCATTCACCATTCTCCTTTCAACTCTTGTCCATAACCTTAAATCTCCAACACCACAGTCCTGTAATTTCAGCGAACGGGAGCAGCTAGTGTCCAGGGATGTGCAGGGTTACAGGGATAGGGTAGGGGAGTGGGTCTGTGTGGGATGGTCGGTGTGGAACTCAATGGGCTGAATGGCCTGCTTCCACACTGTAGGGATTCTATGATTGTCTACCTTATTTACACCTGGTCGCAAATTGAGAGGCGGTAGACCCATTTCCTTATCATGGTAAAATTAAACAAAGGAACATTCAAACAGGTTGTTTTATTTTTGCAATCAATTTGAAGTTTTGTTTTCAATCACCAATCGCTTTTGAGGATAAACACAGAACTTCAGTCCTGTCACTTACCTGCGAGTCAGCATTCAGCACCTTAATCCTCTGAGTCGAGATGAAGAGATCAACTTCAGTCATGGGCTGGGCCTCTCCTTCAGCTGCCTTTAATAGGAAAGTACACAATTCAAGAGATCATCACTGGGACACAACTGATATATGCAATCACTTGTAAAACACTCCTGACACTGCCAAAGCAAAATCACTGAGCATCCTTCAATTTTACTTTGTGTGCAAGTTTTCTATCAGTAATACTAACACAAAGGGAATATGCCTCATTCCGAACTTGGAAATTAGGATCTTGCAGGGAATAGGGAGGGGCCTTCAACTTCTCAAGTTTATTCTGCCATCTTATCGTGATGGGTCTTTCAACACCACCTTACAACCCTTAGCTCCTGAATATCCTGCTTCTAAACAAAAATTGCAGATTTTTCAATTGATTTCCTGCCCCAACAGTTTCTTTAGAGCACAGTGTTCTGGGTTTCCATTTCCCTTTGTGTGAACAAATGTTTCCTGGCTTCACTGCTGAAATCCTAGTTTTATTTGTTGGAATTATGCCCTTGCGTTCTGGACTTGCCCTTACATTAAAGCAATAAATCTTACTGCACTGAGTCCATGACATTGAACTGACAGGCAGGCAATTACCTGGAGCTTTAGTTAATACGGACTGCTGTGTCAATTTAATGCCAATCGATATTAAATTTGCACATATAGTGAAGAACGAGACAGAGATCCACATCAGCCAAATGTTCATGTATTTTAAGCTCAGTTAATGCGATTCGTTTGGATTGTATTTAAAAGGATAAAACGAAAGCGAGCTGGGTTTTAAATGTACTTTGAAAAGTATACATATACAATCCAGACAAACAAAAAAAAAAATTAGGCATGCAATATGTGTTTCAGTTAACATGTTGCATGACAAAATATAATGGATGTATCTTGTAGCTTATCAACAGGAAGCAGAAGTCAATGTTAAATGCTACCCATCAGAAGGCAGAACAAAATGCAGGCAAGTCACTCAGTGTTGGTTTTATGCATAAAAACAGGAAGCAGGCTATTCAGCCCCTCAAATTCATCCTGTCATTCAGTACGATCATGGCTGTTGACTCTGTCCACCTGCCTTGGTTCCAGTGCAACTTCATGCCCTGGTCTAGGAAAAATCTTTCTAATTCAGATTTAAAGTGGTTAATTGAGCTATCATCAACTGCTTTTGTGGGAGACAGTTCCACACTTTCACCACCCTCCGCACATAAAAAGTTTTTCCTAACTTCTCTTCTGAATAGTCAACTCTGATTTCATTGTCCCCTTATTCTAGATTCCATCTTACCAGCAGACAATACGTCACTCTAGTACTGGATAAACTCTTCAGGTCTGGCAGCATCTGTGGAGAGAGAAACTGTGTCCAATAGGACTCTTCTTTGGAACTCAGTTAACTCTGATTCTTTCTCCTCAGATCCTGCTGAGGTTCTCCAGCGCTTTCTGTTTTTAGTTCAGATCACCTGCATCCCCACTATGTTGCTTTCATTTGAATGTTTCTCTCTATTTAGCCTTTCAAACTAAACCTCAAACAAATCATTCTTTAAGTGTCTCTAGTCCAGGGGACGCAAGTGTTTTTTTTGCCATTTCATCTTATCACCTGAGCCTGGGATTCCCTAAGAGTTAAAAGAGCAGAAACAGTTTAAGTATATTGGTAAGTTTCCTATCCACACTGCAGGAATGATCATAAGCTGAAGAATGAGGGAGAAAATTTTTAAAAGATAATGACAAAAATGAAATGAAAACTTAGTTGAGATAAATCTAATGTGATAAGTTCAGTATTTACACTCAATTTATAGCATAAACTCAAGCCATTCAGCCCAATTGGTCCATATTGGCCTTCACCCAGTTACCTTATCACTCTACCCTTCTATTTCTTTCTCCCTCATATTTATCCAACTGCTCCTTAAATGCCCCCAATTTATTCAGCTCAACCATTCTTCATTTCAAGGCATCAACTCAGGAAGCAAAAAGGAGCTGATAAACAAAAATTACAAAATAAAAACAAACAAAAAACCTTTTTATAAAGTCTGTTTTGCGTGAGCATGAAATGCACACAATATGTTACATTCGAGAAGAAATAAGGTGGTAATGTTTTGCTTTGCTAGTGTCACTGGAGGGGAATGCAGGAGGTTTTAGAAAATAAAGTGAAACAAAAACCTTTGGAAATCATCCTTTTCCTGAGTTTATTTGGCAGTTGACAAAAATAAAGCTTTCAAAAAAAAACAAAGGTTTATTTCAAAGAAGTGAGAGATGCAAAAACATACAACCTCACATGAAAATATACTTTCAACGAAAGCAGTGAAAAGTGTCAATTTTTTGTATCTTAAAATAATATGCAAACTTTCTGCATCCAGCAATCTGCAGAGAGTCAAAGCTGGGGGCTAGTGGGGAGGATTGACTTCCTGTCATGTGAGGTACCTGGGAAGTGGGGCTGGGATGAGAAAGAAAGGGAAATGAAAGATTGATCTGTAGATATTGCTAAATGATAACAAAAAACAGTAGACTGCTTGACAATATCAATTAAAATGTCACCATTTAAATATGGTGCAATTTCAGTTGGCACTTGGTAGACTCAAAAGGGAAAAAAAATAGCTTAAATGAAGGAAGCAAAGTGCTGATTACTCAGTGTGATTTGAAAAGCACAATTGCCCTTTCCAAGTCCTTCAACTTCCTGAAACTGCGAGGCCATGAAATTTACAACAGCACGCTTGAGAAAGTTGTATCAACTAAAGGTTCAATGGTGCTTAACGTGGACTCCGGTAGTCACCTGCAAGCAAGAAGCAAACAAGGTGACAATTGACTGAAGTGTGCAGGTCTCTCTGGATGCAGAAATGTAAGCAAAAACTTTCTTTTTAAAAAGAAACAGAAGTTTTAATGAGTTAACAAAAAAAAGCACATAACAAAGCAAAATGCAACTGGCACAACATCAAACTAATGAGGTACTACACCTTCTTCCTGTTTTTGGTCAATTTCTGGGCCATCTGTTTCGCATGGAATAGACAAGAGATAGGAGAATGGTTAGAGTCAAACTGGCAGACAAACTTGTTGAGAAGCAATTACAGGTTGAAGAAGTCTGATTGGCACACAGGACGGGACACGCAATTGTAACAAAAATAAATAAGAACATAAGAACACAAGAACTAGGAGCAGGAGTAGGCCATCTGGCCCTTCGAGCCTGCTCCGCCATTCAATAAGATCATGGCTGATCTTTTCGTGGACTCAGATCCACTTACCCGTATTCTCACCGTAACCCTTAATTCCTTTATTGTTCAAAAAAAATCTACCTTTTCTTTAAAAACGTTTACTGAAGTAGTGTCAATTACTTCACTGGGCAAGGAATTCCATAGATTAACAACCCTCTGGGTGAAGAAATTCCTTCTCAATTCAGTCCTAAATCTGCTCCCTCTAATCTTGAGGCTATGCCCTCTTGTCCTAGCTTCACCTGCCAGTGGAAACATCCTCTCTACTTCTATCTTATCTATTCCCTTCATAATTTTATATGTTTCTATAAGATCCCCCCTCAATCTTCTGAATTTCAATGAATATAATCCCAATCTACTCAGTCTCTCCTCAGAAGCCAACCCCCTCAACTTCAGAATCAACCTAGTGAACCTCCTTTGCACCACCTCCCGTGCCAATACATCCTTTCTCAAGTAAATCGTAGCAAGTCTTTTGATTGTTGATTTTCACATGAGAAGTACAAATGTTCATGGGGACATATATCTTCCTTTGTAAGCTTTTAGTTAAATGGGAGGCAGAAAATGTTGGATTTGAGAAAAAAAAAATCACTTTCCAAATATAACTTTCACAACATCAAATAAGAGAAACAGAATCCAAGATTATGTGACACTGCCCCACAAATACATTGGATTATGTAGTCGTACCGGCCATTTGGCCCAACAGTCTATGTCAGTGTTTACGCACCTTAAAAGCCTCCTCCCAACCTGCTTCATCTCACTCTATCGACATATACCCTTTGATTGCTTCCATTCTTTCTCCATCATGTGTTTATTTTCTCCCCCTTAAATCTACCTACACTGTTCACCTCAACCACTCCTTGTGGTATACACTTCCACATTCTCAAGGCTCTCTTGATAATGGTGCAATTCTCCGCCGCAATGCCTTGACCAATCAAGTTAATTTGTCGGCTTGGAATTTAAACAAAAGCTTGGATGCCAAATGCTTCCCCATGCATTCTCCATAGCAACATCTCCACCAATAGCATCAGCACCCTCTTTGCATGCAGTATAAATTGTTGCTCCCTTCGAGATTTGGTATTCTTGTGATTCTGCCCTGATAAGTGCTGGTCAAAAAGCTTTGATAGCATGTCTCTTTTTGTTTTACAGCAATACTAAAGCTCTGTACAAACGTGTAACTACCTCTCTTGAATTCCTTAACAGTGTTATTAGTGTCCATCCTATACTTATGGCCCCCTAATTCCAGTCTTACCCATAAGTGGAGACATCCTTTCCAGGTGTAGCCTATCAAACCCCTCATAGTCTTAAGGACTTCTAGTAGGTCATCCCTAGCCTTTGCTTTTCTAGGAGAAAAAGTCTCTGTTTAGACATTTTCGATTGGAATAACCACTTCATTGTAGTATTATCCTGCAAAATCACTTTTGCAACTCTCTGGCATCACTAAACTCTTTTTAATAACATGGATATCAGAACTATACAGAGTATTCAAATGGAGTCTAAGCAAGGTTCGATACAAGTTTAATATAACTTCTCAATTCTATCCCTCCAGTAAGAAACCCCATTACTTTGCTTGCCTTCTTTTAAATGGCCTTATTAACCTGTGATGCTTTTTTTTTTGTGATTTGTGTATCCAAATCAGAGATCCCTTTGTTTCTCGACCCCACTGAGACTCTTGCTTTTCCAAAGACTACGTGGCCTCCTTTCGTTTCCACCCAAATGCAGCACATCAGAACAATCTGTAATCAAATCAATTTGAGAAAAAAAGAAACAGACAGCTTGAGCGGTTGGTAAATGCCCTAACAACCTGGCTGTGATTGTGATTTTCTATTTCTCAAAAGTAGGTCACTCTTTATTAGGAATGCTTGTGTGTGGAAGAGGGAGGAAGAAAACAGTTTGAATTCTTGGGCAGTTTTATGGTAACTGATGCCAATACTGAATGGCTGGCACCTCACATGCACACTGAGGACTGAAAGAACATAAAGAATGGAGTGTTCAGATTATCATCAAAGAGGATAAAGGCTTCACGAAGCAAGAACAGCTCCTAATGTGAAAGGCACATTTAATCAACAGCTCAGTTAATGAATTAAATGCTGCAAAATGAAACATGTGAAATTTCAACATCATAGCTAAATTTACCAAATGTCAGAATCGCCAGACAACCTGATCTGCCACCAAAGAAAAGTTTTAGCTACATATTCAAGCATAGCTGAAAATCAGCCAGTGAAGAACGCTTTTGAGGAGTGTAAAGGCAATACTGTTAATAGTTGCATGAGATTAGAAACAAAAAGGACACAGATTTCAGAGAATTAGCAAAAGAACAAGAGGGGAGATGAGAATTCTTTTCTCAAATACAAGTGTGAATTGCTGTGATCTGTAATGTACTGCTTGAAAGGGCAATGGGAACATTCAGTAACAGTTTAGAAAAGGGAACTAGGTATAGATTTGCAAAGCAAATATTTTGAAGGTTAAAGGCAAACAGCAGGGGTGCTGGAACAAAGTGGATAATTCTATCAATTTGTATTCAAGAAACGGCTGGATATAGCACTTGTGGCAAATGGGATCAAAGGTTATGGGGAGAAAGCAGGATTAGTTTATTGAGTTGGACAATCAACTATGATCGTGAAGAATGGCAGAGCAGGCTTGAAGGGCCAAATGGCCTCCTCCTGCTCCTATCTTCTATGCTTAATGAACCAGCAGGGTGGACTGAATGGCCTCATTCCATGTGGTATCATTCAATGATTAAAATAATAGAAGCTTATTTTATGTTTTAACTCAGTCCACTCAGACTGTTTGAAGCAGTGTTTGCAAAACTTCCAAAACCTGTAGCAAATGGAACTAGACTTGGAAAAAATTTCTTTGGTTTGAATAATCACGGTAATACCATAATTTTGTTTTGTTCATCAATAAACTAAAAATAAATCTATGATTAAATATTCTTAAAATGCACAATGCATCATTTTACGGCAACATTTTTTTTAAGAAGTGACAAAGGCAATTGTGTATGTAAAAGATATATTTAACTTCATTATGGAGAAAGCACATCAATTTTGCAATGCCTCAATATTTTAAATATGCAGGAAGCATTAACCATATGTGAGAAAATTGCGGTGGAGGATTATGACGTGGCAGCAATCTTAATTGTCAAGCAGGTGATTCGGACATGACTGTTAATACATAACACAGGGGTTCCAAAATTATCTTTAAAACCCTTTAGGGTTTAATGCAAACAGATACAGCCTGTCCACCTCATATTATGTTTATTGCAGCCTTTGTTAAACAATCTGCAGCTCTTCGAAACAATTAAAACATGTAGAACTGCACTGAATGTACAGAACAAAACTAGGCCATTCAGCCGTACCATGTTCTGCTGTTTACATTTTATCTGAGTCCTCTCCTACTCTATTCAACATTCCCCATCAGCATATCCTGTTTCCTTTCTCCCTCATGTGGTTATCTAGCATCCCCTAAAATGCATCAATGCCATATGCCTCTTTCTGTGCCATGATTTCTACATTCCAATTCCTCTCTGGAAAAATAGCTTCCCCTGAATTCCCAATTGGATTTATTAATGACAATATTATTTTGATAATATTTCGTTTAGGACTCTCCCACAAATGAAGACATCTTCTCACCTCCTACCCTACTGCACCCATTCATAATTTTAAAGAGCTCTGTTGGAGGACCCCTCAGCTTTCATTTTTTTCAGGGGGAAAAAAACATCAGTCTGTTCAGTCTTTCATACAAGTTCCTTTCCTCCCAGTTCTAATCATGGCGTTTGTCTAGCATCACCATCAAACTGCATAAACTCCAGAAAAATGAGAAGTCCATGGAGGAGAACATGAAACAAGGGTCAATTTTGTTTGATTTGATGACTGGATCTGTGGAAAACAAATTGTGTCCATGATGATGGATGTTAAATGGAGCAGATGTTTACCATTAAAAAGAAAAATGCAGCCCACAAAAACTGTGAACATTCATACCCAGTCCCCTATCTAAATTAGGGCAATGTAGATTATCTGTTGATACTATTTTACTTAGACATTAATTACAAAGGCCCAGAGATTCCTATTCAAATCACAGAAAATTTAATAGCAATAACCCTACTGATGTCTTAATCACCTAACAAATTGTGCTATGGCACAGATTCCCTGGGAATTGCAAACTGACACAAGTTGCTGAACATATTGCCAATAGCTTTGTGAAAATATCAGCCTGCCCTTCACCTCTCTGAGAATTTGATGAAATTGCTAAACTTTAGTTAAATGACCTATTAAACACACCGCAGGAAGTCAGGGACTGTATTTAGCCCATTTAAGGAGGAGAATTTTTGTTTTCCAATACTACTCAACCTGTTTGGCACAAAAGAGAGCAGTTTAAACTGTGGATTCTCATTCCTGAAGCTAGTGAGTTGTTGGAGATTTTTAAAAATACTTTCTTCTCCTTCCTGTCCTTGATCCAATTCTTACTAGTTCTTCTGTCTCATTCTTAATTTTTAAATCTCATTGACAGATAAGGATGCTGATTCTGTCATTTTTGTAAATCTCAGATATTCTGTTTCCTGTGTTGCACTGTTATCAGCTCATGCACCTAGTAATTATGGCTGAAAACATGTTAAGAGTTAAAGGGTGAAGGGGAAAAGCCTAACTAATAGGCATTACGTTCCAAGAAAATTCAGACAGATATACTTTTCAGGAGGTGAGATGGGACACTATCTGGATTAAAGACTGACTACTCTACATGTGAAGATTGTCCATCAGATTCTGATCCTGTGATTTTTCCAATTGCAGTGTACAATACAATTGATCCACTACGTTTTCAAAAATGTGTGGTGCTCTCAATTGTCACAAATAATTTACCAATGCAAAACAATTGAAGGTAATTCAACCCCTCAAGCATATTCTGCCATTCAATATTAATCATTAGATTATACATATGTTGGGTCGACTGCCAACAGTTGGTAGGCCTGCTCATTAAACCGAGAACATTTTAATCCCTCTGGGAAAAAATGATCAACTAAATCCACAAGAGGATTAAAACTAGATTTTTAAAAATCAACTGCACTGTAATTTACAATATTGACTATTTAATGGTTCACAGAATATCCTGAAAGATTCATTTCACAGAACTGTGCACAGTTGGAAAATGCTATTGCTTGCAATCATGGAGTGTCTGAAAGGAAAGCAGGTGCATTTCATAATTAAATCTTTCAGGCAAAAAGCTATGAGGGAAATAAACAAGTAGTCCTCTGCATTCAACTGGGATTACACAATAGAGACTAAATGACTGATGAATTTTAAGAGGTTGTGTCTGAAGTTGTCCAGACACTTCAGTCAAGAACATTTCAACTCAAATTTATGAACAGTATTGCCCTTACTGTAGATGGATCTAATGATTGGAAGGCACCTCAATAACTATGGATAATCCTTGCCACAACCTGAGGAAACACATAAACTAAGAGCAGGCATAGGCCATTTGAGTCTATTCCACCATTTAATATGATCATGATTGATCCTCTATCTCAATTCCTTAATCTTGCTTTCTCTCCACACCCCTTGATGCCTTTAAAATCTAAAACTACCTATCTCTATCTTGAATATATTCAGTGACTTGGTCTGAGCTATATATGGAAAGGCTGAATAGGCTGGGGTTATTGTCTCTGTAGCACTGGAGGCTGAAGGGTGACCTTATAGAAGTTTATAAAATCATGAAGAATATGTAGAAGGTGAGTAGCAATCGTCTTTTTCCCAGGGTTGAGGAGTCCAAAACTAGAGGGTGGTACATGTATGGAAGGAGCTGCCAGAGGAGGCGGAGGCGGGTACAATTAAGACAGTAAAAAGGCATCAGGATTGGTACATGAATTGGAAGGGTTTAGAGGGATATAGGCCAAATGCTGGCAAATTGAACTGGATCAGTTTAGAATCTGATCAGTAAAGATGAGTTGGACCAAAGGGTCTGTTTCTGTGCTGTATAGCTCTATGACTCTACAGCCATTTGTGGTAGAGAACTCCACTCTTTGAGTGAAGAAATATTGCCTCATCTTAGTCCGAAATGGTCTACGTTCTATTCAACGAAAACAGCCTCCCTGCAGCTAGTCTATCCAGAATCAAAAACAAAGTTGCTGGAAAAGCTCAGCAGGTCTAGCAGCATCTGTACAGAAAAAAATCAGAGTTAACGTTTCAGGTCCAGTGACCCTTCCTCAGAGCCGGACCCGAAATGTTAACTCTGATCTTTTTCTTCACAGATGCTGCCAGCCAAGCTGAGCTTTTCCAGCAACTTTGTTTTTGTTCCTGATTTACAGTATCCGCAATTCTTTCGGTTTTTAGCTAGTCTATCCAGATCTGTTAAGAGTTTTACACCTTTCATTCTCGTACATAAAACAACACTTTCTTTCCCTTACTTTGTTTTCTCATAAGGAAAACTGCCACAATGACACCGAATCATAACAGTGTGCGGACAAGAGGAAGACAACACTAGGGAAGGGGCAAGAGAAAATGAGAGAGTAAAAGAAAGACGGCAAGACGGTCAGATAGAGAAAAAGGGGGGGAAAAGATGAGAAAGAGAGCATGTTGAGTGAGTGGAAGAGAGATCCAGGAGAGCGAAGAAAGAAACAGAAATGGAGAAAGACGGGCTAAAGAGAGAGGAGAAAGAGAGGAAAGAGACAGAAAGACTTACACTTCTATAGCACTATTCCATGATTGTTTACAATTTACATCAATGATTTAGAGTTGGGGACCAAGAGTAGTGTGTCAAAGTTCACAGATAACACTAAGATCAGTGGTAAAGTGTGCAGAGGACTCTGAAAGTTGCAGAGGGATGTAAATAGTTTAAGTGAGTGGGCAAGGGTATGACAGATGGAGTATAATATTGGTAAATATGAGGTCATACATTTTGGTAAGAATAATTGCAAAATGGACTATTATTTAAATAGTGAAAAATTGCAGCATGCTGCTGTGCAGAGGGACCTGGGTGTCTTTGTGCATGAATTACAAAAGGTTGATTTGCAGGTGCAGCAGGTAATTAAGAAGGCAAATGGAATATTGTCCTTCATTGCTAGTGGGATGGAGTTTAAAACTAAGGGGGTTATGCTGCAGCTATACAGGGTGCCGGTGAGGCCACACATGGCGTACTGTGAAAAGTTTTGGCCTCCTTACTTGAGAAAGGATGTACTAACACTGGAGGGGGTGCAGAGGAGGTTCACTAGGTTGATTCTGGAGTTGAGAGAGTTGGCTGTTGAGGAGAGATTGAGTGGATCGGGACTATACTCATTGGGATTTAGAAGAATGAGGCGGTGGATCTTATAGGAACATATATAATTGTGAAGGGAATAGATAAGATAGAAGTAGGGAATTTGTTTCAACTGGCAAGTGAAGCTACAACTAGGGGGCAGAGCCTCAAAATAAGGGGGAGCAGATTTAGAACCGAGTTGATGAGGAACTTCTTCACTCAAAGGATTGTGAATTAGTGGAATTCGCTGCCCAGTGAAGCAGTTGAGGCTTTCTCATTGAATGTTTTTTAAGGCAAAGATTGATAGATTTTTAAAGAGTCAAGGAATTAAGGGTTATGGTGAACGGGTAGGTAAGTGGAACTGAGTCTCAAAAAGATCAGTCATGATCTTATTGAACGGCAGGGCAGGCTCGAGGGGCCGGATGCCTACTCCTGCTCTTATTTCTTATGTTCTTATAACTGCAGGATCTTACAAAGCACTTTGCTGCCAATGAACTAACTTAGGGAGTGCAATTACATCTGTATTGTAGGAAACCTGGCAACCAGTATGTCACTCTGGGCAGTGAGTGCTAGACTGGTCTGTACTATTCAGAGTAACACAATGTGAGAATGAAACCACTTGTTCTTTGAGATAGTGGTTCTGCTGAAGGCTGAATTAAACTCCACCCAACCTGGTAGTATCATAAGGATTTGGGTGAGGAAAAGTAGACCAGTCTGGCTCTCGAAGGCAATAGACCTACCGCCTTTGTCTCATTATAATTTTTGTAAAATTGTCCAGTATACCTATTTACCTTTTAGCTAGTTGCTAACATGCAATAAACTATGCCTTGTTTTAGACAAAAGCCTCTTCTTGTTAAGACTACCCAGTGGTTTTTCTCTACCACGTTAGACAAAACAGTGCCTATATATCCCAATGTAAAAGGAGGATGGTGGCAGAAAATCTACATTATAGTGACCAGGAGTCCAGCTGCCTCCTACAACACAAAGCCAGCAGTGGCCATTTGAAAATATAATTTAGCTACACCATTATAGCATCGACAGCAGTGTGCATTTACCCAGTAAAAATGTCCCAAGGCATTGCATATTCCTGGTCATCAAACAGAACTTTAACACCAAGGCACATAAAGAAATATGGGAATAGATGGTCAAAGCTTACTCAAAAAGGTAGAACCAGAAAATCTGCTTTTACATCAGCCCGAGAGGGCAGAAGGATTCTCGGTTTTAATGGCTCATCTTAGAGACGCCCGAGTCATCATTAAGCAAAGCCATATGTACACCCAGTTGAATCTTGGTGAATAAGTCAAAAAATTGGAAACAAATTTTCCTTTTGGTGCTGGCTTCCATCCTGCTGTTTGCGCAAGTAAATTCTCGTCAATTCTGAAAGTTTAAAGTGCGGATAATAATCGTCAAAGACGAGTTAAATGGCCACTGGCTTACTATGCAGAAGGACGTTATCACCTTGATTCTGCTGACTGCCTCCTGGGCTTGCATCATCCGCACGTTCTTGGATGGGGTTTTGTCCGAGAGCAGCTGGGTGGAGCCCAGGTAGTTGGCTGCAAAGATGATGCCATCAATCAGATCTTCCGGGTCACATGGTCCAGGTACTGCAAACAAGCAAACAAAAACAGTTAACCTCTCCAGTGAAAAACTGTAATGAGAAAGAATTTTGATGGATAACTTTTGGGCTAGGTGGCGTTAGGAAACAGAATTCATGATGTCTTTCTGGGTCAGTCTTTAATCTTGGCGATAAGTTTTCTTTAAAAAGAATTACTGTAATAAAACTAAAGCGTTCCCAGAAACTTAAATGCTTTCTTTATGATGCCCCTCAAGATTTTTTACCAAACTATTGTTTGTGGGAGTATCCAAAAGGTTAGTCTTTCATTTTTAGGCACTTCAGGCTAATCCTATTGGATATCCACAACTGCTGCCCTCTGTTCTCCACTGAATAAATTAAACCAGAAATAGTTTACAACAGCCCCTTGTCATCAAAATGTCATACTTGATGGTTCTACCTCTAGTCTATTTCTTATTTAATCTTAACAACAATCTCACTGAACATTTTGACAGCACAAATGTATCACAATTAAAATTATTCATCTACCACTTTAGTCGTTGCATATGAATCATTATTCAACTGCCTAAAATAATGCCATCTGATTGTCACCCCGGAGTCAGACAATAAAAAGTATGCCCCTGTATTCTTTATAATCCTGGACAATTAGTTAACAGATGGCTACACGGAAGGTACAGACCAGAAACAGACCATTCGGCCCAAGTGGTCTATGCTCTTCATGAGCCCCTTTTCACTCCCTTTGGGAGCAGACCACATGGTCTGTCAAGCCTGCTCCACCATTCAAAATGATCATGTTTGATTCTGGGCTTCCCCAACTCCATGTTTCCACCCGCTCCCCATATCCCCAGCTGAGCAACAATCCTTTTATCTCAGCTTTAAGTAAAGTGGATAATGGGACAATCTGCTGACATGAGGAGGATTCCAACGATTCGCCAACTTTCCAACTTCTCCTCCTGTCAGTCCTAAATATTTATCCCTTACCCGGAGACTGTTGCCTAGTGTTCTGGGTAGCCCACATGGGGAAGTAACCTCTCCGTGTCTAATGTTCCATGAAAACAATGTGCACACAGTTTTCTTTTCCACAAATTACAACTGTCAGAACACAGAAACAAGAGTTGAAGATTTAGACTTTGCAGCCTGCTCTGGTCCTTTTATTCCTTTCTTCCTAATGTTTCTCTAGCTTCTCCTTAAAGAATTTTATTTTAGTCACTGAGCTGTCATTCCCCATACAGCTTTATATCTAAGAAAACTCTTCTAACCAAACTATTTACACAATTTACACACACCAAATGCTTCCTTCCTGCATGTCTCTGTATATTTCAGAACCACCACATCTGAAACAATAATATAATTGTTCAGGAGAATCATTGAACAAATATTACTTTCTTGACTTTAAAAAACTTCTTTTCTTAGGATGTGTATATTCTATTCTTTTTTTAAAACCTTTCCCCTCACTGGGACTAAACATTAACAAATCCTGGAAGGGTTTCTATAGCAGCTTTCAATGTCTCAGGAAATTCCAAAAGGCATTACGACCAATGCAGCACTTTTGAAGTCCAGTCGCTGGGTGCGATGTAGAAAACAAGACACTTTACACACAGCAAGTTCCCACCAATAGCAAGGCAAAAATACAAGGCGAGGTATCTTTTTTTGCCTTGTAATTGACAGTCTTGGCATCTTTTCAATCCAACTGACAGGTTTAATCATTCATCTCAAACATGGCACCTCAGACAACTCAGCACTTCTACAGTACTGGCACTGGCTGTGGAAATCTCAATAGTGTGCTTGAGTATCTGAAGCGGAATTTGACACCGCGACCCTTGAGACTCTGGCCTTTTTTTTAAAAACGTCTATTAAATAGTCTTAAGGGAGAAAATGTTAGGCCTGTGCTGGGATGGGTCAGCAGGGAGGGGGTGGGCACAGCTTTCAGATCTGACATCTACACCCCCATGTGCACATGTGGTGGGCAGGCAGTGCATGTGAACATTGTCCAGGGGCACAGTGAGTGGGCATTGCCAGGGAGGGGGACAGGCTTTGCATCTTTGAAGGTGAGACAGAGGGAGCAGTGTCACAGATGAGGGAGGGTGAGCATTGTTGAGTTGTGTGGGGGAAGATTTGTTTTTAAGATTTTTCCAATACAGCCTGCCCTACACCTAAGATTAACAGCAGGAGAAGGTTTAGGTAATTGGCTGAGTACGTATCGAGTGCAAGCCTCCGAAACGAAGATATTCTCGGAGGGACCTGGACAGCACAGTGCTTCCCATCAGAAGTTTAAGCTTTCTGGGTAAATATAGCACATGCACAGTAAGGGACTTCCTCATGGTCCCAATGCAAAACAGTAGCAAGTGTCTCAATATTCAACACTTCTGTCATTAGAAAATCTAGACCGATTTATCCAACACTGCGCAAGAATACATACACAGTTGCATATAAACAAGCTTCAAAGTGATAAAGAGCAATTTCTACAATCAATAACATTCAAACTAAAAAGAAAACAAAAGCAGAAATAATTCCCCCAAATTAAGGGCAAAAGTCTTGTTCACATTAACAGTAACTGCAACACAGAGATTTCTCAATTTGCTCTAAAATAGTTAGAAAGCATCTTACCTTCAACGTAAGTTGGAAAGGAAGCCAAACACTTTCTTGACTGAAAGTAAGACAGGAAAACAGCTTCAGACACCACACACTATGCTCCATATAAATAATTAGCTTTTTTCAAAAGCATTTTAATCCAACATGATGACACCACTTCACATGCAGTACTATAAATCCAATTAGTTTCACAGACTAGAAAGCTGCAGGGCAAGAGCCATTGTCAAAATTCATAGCACGTTAAATGAACAATAATTTTTTTGGAAACAATTTCAATTGAGGTGCTTATAATGCTACGGGGTCAAAACAGTAAATGGGAAGGAGCTATTTCTGTTAGCAGAGAGGTCAATGACTAGAGGCACTGGTTTAAAGTAATTAGTAGGTAGTTTAGAGGGAGTTGACGAGATTATTTTGTCACCTAGAGGGGCATGGTGCTTCTTGAATTCAGTGCCTGAACGGGCAGTGGAAGCTGAACCATTTGGCACATTCATAAAATACTTGGGTACGCGCTGCTCATGGCGCAACATTCGGGGTTATGAACCAAAAGGTACAGAGTGGGACTAGACTGAATAGAGCTTTGTGAACTGGCAAAGACACAGTGAGGTGAATGGCCTCTTTCTCTGCTGTAAGTTCCTCTATTTCTACTTTCAACTTTTGATGAATTAACGTCGAGGAAAAGAAATCACCATGACCGTCAACTTGAAACATTAACTCCCTTCCTCCATCCACAGATTCTATCTGACAAGCTGAGTATTTCCAGTAATTTTTGGATGACTGAATGTATTCCCAAAGAAGTTGCTCAAAGTTTGTTGTCTTTAAAAGCGTATGTTCATTGGATAGCCAACAAACGTGAATTATAAGATAAACCATAAGAATAAAAGAACTGGAGGAGGCCATTCAGTCCCTTACACCTGCTCCGCCATTCTGTAAGATCATGGCTGACCTATGACCCAACATTGTATGAGCACCACCGATCCAACAAGAATTTTTCAAAATGTAATCTGCTGTTGATAAGTAAAGGTAGATTAAAAATAATTAATTATGAAATACAGGGTAACTAGAGGATAAGGACTTTACTAACTGGCAATAGAGCCCAAGAGTATAATTGCTTTATGCAGTGAGATCCTGTGATCTGGAATGTGCTGCCTTAAGCAGGTTTAATAGTGTAATTTTCAAAAGTAAAGTGGATAAATAGTTGAAGGGGAGAAAACTGCAGCGTCATAGGGATAAGAGTAGGGAAATCTGTATTTGAGAATTTTATCTGGTATAAATTATGCAATTGTCTTCAACAACAGTGGACAAATGTTTGTAAAGGTGCTCCCTTCAACTCGCAATCACTTTAATGAAATTTTAAATCAATGTCCCAACAACGAGCATTCTGAAGAATTCAGTTCATTCATTAGAAAAACATAACAGTTTAGAATCAGGCATGCAATCTTTAAAATGACAGATCAGCGAGGGACTACTTTAGAAACATGAAAGAAAATTATAATATATAAAGATACTCTGAAAAAACTGAGGGCAGGAAGCTCGAGACTCCAACGATAGATAATCAACAACTTAACAGGCAATGAAACTCATAAGACAAAGCACGAGACCACCCAGTAAATTAAATCCTTTATGGTGCACATCTGAAGCATTAACCCAAGAGTAATAGCACTTTTAAAGATAAACTCATTGACCTCTGGGCACAGCCTATAACATGCTGACTTGTGTTTCCAGGATGTCTTACGGTTTATCTTAACAAACTAATATGTTCAACTCATGCTGCATGAGTTCATTCTAAACAACACAAAACTGATTTTGTTCTAAAATCACTCCCTGTGTTCTATTCATGAAACAGACAGGAACACCAAGACAAATGGTATGTTAGTCACAAGGAGTTAGATAACAGGACTATAAGAAACAGGGATAGCAGGAACAAGAGCAGGATTAGGAGATTTGCACACACCCCTCCCACCACTCCCCAGCTTGCCCCACCGTTCAGGAAGATCATGTTGAACAGATTATTGCATTAACTCCTTTTTGTTGTCTGTCCCCCATAACACTGGACTCCCTTATCAATCTAACTCAGCCTTGAGTATATTCAAGATTCCAGCCTCTTCTCAACCCCAGGGTGGAGAATTCCAGACTCTAAATAGCCTCAGAGAAAATAATTTCCTTTTCATCTCAATCTTCTTACTTTTAATGGCTTCCCCTCATTCTATTCAAAAGGGGAAATATGGGCTCAGTAATTAACCAGTCAGGCCCCTTCAAAATCTTATATGTTTCAACAAGAGCACCTCTCATTCTTCTAAATTCCAATGCATAGGCTTAACCTGTCCTTATAAGGCAGCCTGTATTTCCAGGAATCTGCCAAGGAATTTTTGTTGAAATGTTTCCAATTATATTGTGCTTTAAGTAGAAGACCGAACTGCACATTGTAGCCCAGATGTGGTCTCTCTAAAGCTTTCTGCAACCGTAGTAACACTTTCCTACTTATATACCTAATTCCTCTTGTAGTTAAGGTGAACATTTCATTTGCTTTCTTAATTATCGGCTGTACCTGTGTATGTACATTTTGTGATTCATGTACCGTTTGGGGGTTTAAGGGTAAAGAGTTTCGGGGGAAAGAAGTCAGTGCTGCTGTTGGACAGGGCTTTTGACCTGTGTGCCAAAGGAATGATGTACTTTGTTTTAAGCTTTATCCTTTCATGGGATCATGGTGATGCTGCCAAGGCCAGCATTTGCTTCTCATCCCTAAATGCCCTCAAAATGATTGGCTTATTTAGACTTTTCCAGTGGGCAGTGAGGAGTCAGCTACATCGCTGTGGGTAGGAGGCACATGTAAACCAGAACGGGTGGATTTCCTTCCTTAAAAGACATGAGTGAACCAGCTGGCCTTTTGCAACAATGGTTGCCGTTAGGCTGGCTTTTATTTTCAACATTCAAATTTCACCATCTGCCACGGTGGGATTCAAACCATGTCCCCAGAACATTTCCATTCCAGTGACATTCCCACTGCCTCACCTAATACTTGCCCTGAGGAGAAGCAACAAAGATTCACTGAATCAGCTTCTGGGATGAGAAGGTTGCCCCTCAAGAATGGATTGAGCAGAACAGGTTGATACTTTCTGCAGCTGAGAAGAATAAAGGTATGGCCCAACTGAAACTTAAAATTCTGAGGGATGTTTTCTCTGGCTACATCAACGGGGTTGGATATTAAGTACTCCTGCTGGGTGTGCCTTGGGACGGAGGAGGCTATGTACTGTGAAAGGGGGAGTGGGAATCCCACCAGCTTCCTACACACCCCTGAGCTCGCCCACAATATGGGGAGTGGCTGCCCACCAAAATCAGAAGCCCACCTATGACATGTAAATAAACATTTGGGGGAATTAAGGGCTAATCGGGATCAGACAAGAAAGTCACACTGACGTTGTAGCTCAGCCATGATCGTGGTGAATGCTGGATCGTTTTTGCTTCCCAACTCTTCACTGTTACGTTCTTTCTGATAGGAAGGGTTTTGGGATGAGTCGAACCACTAACAAGCAAAATCATTTCAGAGAAGACAGGTCATGTTGCCTGCAGAAAGCTACCCATGTGGCCAGACTGACAACCCTCAAACAAACTGATCAGGCAGAGAATGGCCTCTTCAACACTTCAGGTCCAATCTTTCTTTCTTCAGTTTGTCACCTTCCCAACGGCTGGTGGTCACTTTAAGATTGACGGTGTTTGAAGAGAAGCGTTCAGTCCACTCGCGCAGCAGGCATATCTGTATGGCAAGGCTGGTGGGCGAAAGCTGAACAGGACTGGCAGAGATTCCACCAGAGGACACTGCCCTGGCATTAATAGCAATAGTTGGGTTGGGGGAGGGGGAATGGTTAGAGTTTCAGTCCAGTTTAAATCCAGTTTCCATCAGAATCCTGCATCGGGAAGGTTTGGGGTCACGGAAGGCAATTCCTTCCCCTGCCTAGCAAACTCCTTTCTCGGGCAGAAAGCCTGAATGTTTGGGGCACTGGCTGTTTCACTCGACGTAGCCAAGAAACCAGTAGCAAGTTAAATCGATGGAAGTCTCGTCCATATCCAGGCATCAACAGACACAGGATGTGTAAAAGAAACAGTACGTTTGTGCAATCTTGCAGAACTCTCCCAAGTAATCCGCACAAATCCTAAGAAATCCATACTTGTAATTGAGAAATTTCTGAAGAAGTTTGACTGTAACATAACTGGCCCTAAGCTGCTGAATCAATCCTTAAACACACTTTCACTTATCCTAATTTCTCCTTACATGCTTCAATGCCATAACTCCTAATATACTATTTAATTATTATGTGGAAGCCATCATGTAAAAGCAATTTTTTGCAGTAATGAAATATCCCAAAATCCTTACACAGAAGTATTAACAAACAAAATATGATACTGGTGCATGTTATGAGATAATTGTGCAGATGACCAAAAGCTTGGCAAAAAATGTAGGTTTTAAGAGTGTTCTAAAAGGAGAGAGACAAAAGTAGGGAGTGAGGGAATAATGGAGGGAATTCCAGAGCTCAGGGCCCAGACAGCCAATGGTGGAGCGACCAATTCTAAGGATGCACAAAAGATTAGAATTGGCAAATATCTCAGGAAGTCTATCAGCCTGATTGAGGCTATGGAGATTGGGAGGTAGAGATATACACAGGAAATCTACCAACCCATGAGATCAGGTCCGAGAGTAGGGTACGCTGTTCAGACTCTCAGACAGAGAATGATGGAAGCCAAAGGAAGGAGGAAAGCAAAAGTACCTTAGAAAGTGCTATCAAACCACGGGACCAAAAAATAAACTATGCTATCCTGAGATGATATTACTTGGTCACACTTGTTCAACTGTACTCAATTGCTGAAACCTGACTCTGTGTTAAATTGGAAGGAAATGGGACAGCTGGCTTGTCAGTGAAGAACTCTGTTCTATTATTGCCTTTACAGCTCCAAATAGCAATGCTGCTAGTTTGACTCAGCACTACTGGGTAGCACAATATCACACTGTACCTGCAAGTATCATGTCTGGCTGAAGTGATTTGGGAATAAGGAAAATGACGTATGCATATTAAAATGCTAGGCTTAGCTAACCTTCTTTAAATGATCTTAAAATGTGACACATTCACAGAAAAAACATACACTGATCAGTTCTCCTAAAAAAATTATAGCCAATTCCATTCTAATTTTTTTTTCAACTGAATTTGCTTTTTCATGTATGTTTATTTACCTAATGCATTATTGAAGCATTCAATTATATTTATTGGTATGATATCTTAAAATGTACAATCTGTTCAACTGGGGCTGCACAGCGGCTCAGTGGTTAGCACTGCTGCCTCACAGTGCTAGGGTCACAGGTTCAATTCCAGCTTCAGGCAACTGTCTGTGTGGTGCAGGTTAAGTGGATTGGCTGTGCTAAATTGCCCAAAGTGTGCAGGCTAGATGGATTAACCATAGAAAATGCAGGGTGACAGGGTAGTGGGGGTGGGTCTGTGTGGACTCAGTAGGACAAATGGCCTGCTTCCAGACTGTAGGGAATCCATGACAGAATCATACATTGATACTACTCAGGAGCCATTCAGCCATTGAGAGTTTGCTGGCTGCTTTGAAAAGGAATCCTTTCAGGCCCCACTTCCTTACTCCAATCCTCATATTCCTGCAATTGTGTTCCCTTTCCATCTTTTATCCAATTCCCCACAGAGGTTTATCATCAAACTGATATCCTTCACCTCCACTCACCAATCAACATAACACCCTACTCTTTCGTTACTGCTTTTCAGCCATTGGAAATTGTACCAGTTTACTTCCCGTTTCTAAACATTTCACGATTTCAAACTCCTCAATCCAAACTCCACCCAGCCTTCTCTGCTCTAGACTTTAAACCAGCCATGAGTTCAATGAATAGCAGAACAGCTTGAGTACTAAATGGCCTCCTCCTGTCCCTGTCTTCCCAAACTGTTTTTTACAGCTATCAAGTTAAATGGGTAAAGATATTCTAAGTGTCATGTCTGTGTATTGAATCCGCATCCAGTTGCCCATTCTAGCTGTCGGTTCCAACTTTCTTTGTGCATTGATGCCAAAACAACAAGATGACAGTGTATTTTTACCCACAGGAGAACTTAGAATCTTACAGACAAGGGGGCCACCATTTGGCCCACTGGCATCTGCTGGCCCTTTGAAAAGCCTGTTCCGTTCTGTTCTGTCCAGTGTCCCTGCAAATTGATCTTCTTTCAGTGTATGTATGGGACCTAATTCCACCACTCTTTCAGGCAGTACGTTCCAGGTCATAACCTTCTGGGTGAAGAAAAGTATCTTCGTTTTCCCTCAGGTTTTTTTTCTGCCAACTATTTTAAAGCTACCGCCTCTGGCTACCAATTAATTTGCCAGAGGAAGCAGGCTCTCCAAAAACTGTTCTATCAAAACACCTCTATTCTGAGCAGCTCAACAAAATGTCTCCTTAGCCTTCCTTGCTGTCAGGACAACACAGCCAGCTTCTCCAGTCTCTCCACCGAGCTGGAGCTTGTCCATCCAACCACTTTTCTTTCTTCTTTTCTCGCTTTTTCTTTCTTTACGTTTTTATCCCCCCGAGTTTTGTTTCTCTCTACTGATCTTCTGGAGGGAGCTCAGTAATGGAGGCAGGGCTGGCAACGGCAGCGGCTGGTGACCTGGCCGGGGGGGGGGCATTGCTGGTTGACCACGAGGCGGGTGGTGTGCCCAGGAAGACTCTGGCATTCGCCGGCATGGTGGAAGCAGCTGGGGACTGGGACGGCACCGGGGCAAGACACTGGCAGCCTGTGGCAAGGCAGCTGGTGAGCCCAGATAGTAGTTGGTAGTTGCACAGAGGTGCAGGGCTTGAGATCAAGCCCAGCACGGGAGAGAGATCGAGCTCTCATGGGGAAAGCCCAGCGTGGAGAGACTTGCAGGCCCATGGCTAAAGATGGACTGTAATTTGGAACTTTTAACTTGATTTCTCACTTGCTACTTTATACTGACAAGAACTGTAATGTTGAACTTTTAACTTATTTCTTTTTTTTTATTCTTTACTTCAGATTTTGTACCTAAAATGGTGCTGGGAATGGCAACATGGTAAACTTTTCACTGTACTCCTGTATCCCTGTACTTGTACAAAACCTAACCCTAATTTTAATCACTGAAGTGCCTCATACCAGGTATAATCCTGGTGAAACTTCTCTTCGAAGCCTTAACATGCTCTTCAAAATGTGATGCCCGGAATTATGCACATTTTGATAAATTTTAGGAAAGTAGCAGGGACAAATCACACAACTGTACTCCATGGGGAAGAAGGGTCCAGACCCGAAACATCAGCTTTCCTGCTCTTCTGATGCTGCTTGGCCTGCTGTGTTCATCCAGCACTACACTGTGTTATCTCATTGTACTCCAAAGTGGTATGTTTTCCAATGTGAGAGAGTAACAATGAGGTCTAAGATTTCAGCAAATACATCTTTGTAAGCCACTTGTTAAGTTGTCAACAGGGGGCTCTGAATTTAGGATTCATGCTTGAAGTTTCAAGGAAGAGCTTAAAATATTTATTTTCCCCACAAAGGATCGTTAGAATAAGAGACTTAGCGCATCAAATGTGGCCAACTCTGTCTCAATAACCAAAAAAATTCCAAAAAAAAGGGAAGAGGGAAAAAACAGGGAAAATGAGATTAAAATGATACTTCATTGAAACCAGAACTGTACAAACACAATAGGCAAATGGTCTCCTAGTCAGTTTAACTGACAACCCTTAATGATTCACTCTTTGTGCATTAGTAGAATGGGGATAGATTTCTTTATAGAGATTGAAACCTGTTATCCGTTAAACCAAAGATGATTTATTGCAGATATTTGTAATATTCTAGGCACGTCTTTCGCCTCTCAGGAAGAATTGACGAGGATGCAGCTTCAAGGTTTGAGGAGCAGATTGAACTGAAGGTCTTTGAAAATAATTCTGACCCAAGGCTGAGCTGATTAAATTGATGGAGTTGATCAGACAATACTTGAGGTGGCACCCTTTTCAAAAATAAAATCCTACTCGGCTGTCAGCGATCAGCAAGATGGATGTGAAAAATTGTGTTCATCAGATTCTACAATGTACAATTTTAGACATGGGACATTGATTTAGTTTCAGAGGCCTGGGTCTCATTGGAAAGGCTGGCATTTAGTGCCCATCTCTAGTTACCAGACTTTACTGCAATTGAGGGGCTACAGGGACTACTTCAGAGGGTAGTGAAGTGTCAATCAACCAGGCTGGAGTAGGGCTGGAATCACATGCAGAGCAAATTGGACAAAAGTGGCAGATTTCCTTTCCCAAAGAGACATCAATGAAACCAACTGAGTTTTCAATTGACAATCTGACAGAATGTGCAGAATAAGGTACCATTTCCATTATTATGTGGATCAATCAAACTAATCACAGTTTACATTTGCAGTACTTCATATTTTGAGCTATGGCAGGAGAATTATACCTGTGGAAACTGTCCAGACAGAACTCTACACAATATCCCTCAACCCACTGAGCAAATAATCAAACAAATTCATAAGATGAAAGAATATGTACAAAAGGCTTGAAGAAATCCAATACAAAACAAGTATAAAATAATTACCTGAGCCTTAATTAGAGAAGGCAATGATTAAATAAAAAAGGAGAAAATAGTGTTAAATAGATGTTACACTTTTAACACAATAGGATTCAGGTCGGCATACACTAAAGTTTAGGTACACCACCCACACCACTTACAATTCCTCTACTTCCCCCATTTTTTATGGTCAGTATAACGTTTCCAGTGACTTGAATTTTGCATTTTAGAAGCAGGCATGCAAATTATCAGAAAGAAAACAAATCAGAAAATCACTCAAACAAATTCCTAAAGTTCACAAGAAACATCGACTGCTCCCTTTGGAGGAGTGACTCGTTTCAAAGCGAACAGAAATCGCTTTAATTTAAGGATAGCAACGGTCCAAACCACAGACAACAAGCAAGTTTTTAACACATGCCCTCAACAGATGGGCTGGTTCTAGATTGGAATTGGAGCAGAGATTCTATCGTGTGAGTGTCTTTCTCATTGACACTTGGGTCATGTTGCCTAGGCAGGTCTTGTCAGTCTAAGGGAAATGCAGAGGAATAGTGGCTTATTGGCCTTTGGATTGTAGCCTGAGGATAATCCATGGCTGTGGGGTGATGGGGTCTAAGAATCCAGTCACGATGCTCTGTCCTTTATGGTGCGCATGGACTGGCTTGATGCAATAGTTAGATTTTTTTTTCTGTCTTTTGTTTTCCTTTGTGTATGGACGATTCTACACATCTGTCTTTCAGATTACTATTAATAAACTTTGTCTGCAAACTATTGGCCCAAATGCGCTGGCAAAATTGGAAAGCAACAATGGGGTCCTGCAGCATCAGGAAAGTAATGTGGACTTCCTCAACAGCCTACAGATGAATGGGCCAGGAGTCTGACACTTGGCTTATCCTTAGCCAGCTGATCTTAGCCCAGCAAAAGTCAGGGATTGACACTGCAGGCCGAGTTTAGAAAGGAGAACTAAAAAGAGGGAGAGATGAAGTCAAAGCTTTTCGTTTTGCACTCATCAGGACAGTCACAGTGCAACAACGTCTTCTGTATGATAAAAAGGGGTGCTGATTATCAGTTGTGCTCGTAATTCACCTACGCTTACAAAAAGCTACATCATATATAGGGGCCTGTTCTTTATAGGGAAATTAATTATGTGCTGACATTGTGCCTGTATTGAATTGAATTAAGCAAAAGCTGGGGAGCAAACATTCCTTGGTGCATTTTCCATGGCAATGCCTCGACCAATCAGAGTCAACTCAACCAACCAATCAGTAGCCATGTTCTCATGCAGTATATATTGTTGTTTGCTTCAAAATTTGGCATTCTTGCATATGTCCAGAGGAGGGCTGGTTGAAAAGCTTTGATACCATGTCTCTTTTTTCAAGCAAACTTATGTTCTGTACTACCAAGCAAACTATTTGAAAATTAAAAAGAGCACAAGTGGTCTTGGTCTTGAGAGCTGCCCAGAAACCCACCGCTATCATAAACTGTGAATGCGTGCGAGAATGTGAATGTACACTCGTGTGTGCATGCACATTTTAGTGAGGAAAGGCGAGAGAAGAGGAATAGACCAGGCTTATTAGCATCCTCCACCACTGATTAGCTCGCTGGCACATCTTGAGGAGATTCACTTACTGAATAAAATGGGCACTGTGTGTGATTACTTGCCATGAAAGAGGACTCCAATAGGGGAGACAATTCCTTCAGAAGAGGAGCGGGCGAGGGTAAATTGTGGGGGAAAGAAAAATAGTTAGCAAAGTTATATAATGGCACACCAGCAGCAGTTACAATTCTGGTTGCTGTCCTCACATTGCTCCCCTGGCTTTTAAAACGTAACTTGATTATCACACGTAGTAACCAAACATTCCACATTGTCACAAAGTTTGGTCCCAAATGCCAAAGACAATACCTTTGCACCTATACTGAAAAGAGAAATTTACTTCATTTAGTCAATTCCTAAGAGATTGCTTCAAGCGCAGTTAGTGTGTCAGACAGGCACCTTTTTGAAGATACTGCAACAACAGTAACTTGTGTTTTTATGGGATCTTCACTTGTACAAAATGCCTCAAGCCACTTCATAGGAGCAATCATCAGACAAAATCTGACAGCGCCCCCCTAAATGAGACATTAATGCGGTGACGAAAGGAGGTAAATTTTACAGAGGGCCTTGAAACATGGAACAGAGGTAGAGAATGAGAGGATGGGAGAGTATTCAAGAGCTTTGGGTCAAAGCAGCTGAAGGCATGGGCACTTATGCTGAAACAATTAAAATCAGAGTTGCTCAAAGGGCTAGCATGAAAGGATGACATTTCTCTGGGAACTGTACGGCAAGAGAAGCTGACAGATGTAGATAGGGAGGGTCATGCCATGCAGCAATGACTTAAGATGTTGCTGGATTGGGAAACAGTGTTGATCAGCGAACACAAGGGCAATGGCTGCACAGACTTGGTGCGAGTAAGGACATAGGGTGCAAAGTTCAGGATATGCTTTAGCTGATGAAGGCTGGAAAATGGGAGGTCAGCAGAGAGAACATTGGAAAAGGCGAGTCTCAAAATAAAATAGGGTGGCACAGTGGCTCAGTGCTTAGCACTGCTGTCTCACAGTGCCAAGGACCCAGGTTCGATTCTGGCCTCCGGCAATAGTCTGTGTGCAGTCTGTACGTTCTCCCTGTATCGCCATGGGTTTCCTCCAGGTGCTCCGGTTCCCTCCCACAGTCCAAAGATGCGATGGTTGGGTCGATTAGCCAGGGGAAATTGCCTATAGTGTCCAGGTATGTGCAAAATAGGTGCGTTAGTTATGGGAAATGCAGGGTAGAGGGATGGGTCTGGGTGGGATGCTCTCCAAAGGGTCGGTGTGGACTTGATGGGCCGAATGGCCTGTTTCCACACTATAGAGATTCTAAGGATTCTATTCTTTTAACAAAGGCAAGGAGAGGACTTCAGAAGGGAATGAGCTGGAGCTGGGCCCGGAACACAACCAGGCAATGTTACGATTGTGGGTACACAAGGACTGGTGATGAAGTAGATACGTGATCTGAATTGCAGCTCAGTTATGACACGAAAGTTGCAAATGATGTAATACAGTCTCAGGTAGTTGCTTTGGAGAAGGTTGTGGTCAGCAGCTAATGAATGGAGTTTGTGGGAGGAACTGAAGTCAACAGCTTCAGTTTTCCCAATATTTAGTTGAAGGAAGTGTCTAGCTCTGGATGTCGGTCAAACACCCAGATAATTTAGCAACAGTGATGGTAACAAAGGAGATGGTGGTGAAGTAAAGCTGGATGTCACCAGGGAGGATATGAAATTGAGGCTGCATTTCTGAACAGTAAGAATGAGAAATAGAAGTGCGGGAAAAAAAAGCTCCTTAGAGGACAGCATAAGTTACAGTGGGAAGAGAAGTGATTGTCAGTAATTCTCTGGCTATGAGTTGACAGATAAAAATAGAGCCAGTGAGAGTAGATGGACGAGAGTGGAAAGGCATTGATGAGGAGGGTGTGGCTGTAGACAGCTCGAGAGCAAGTCTGCCTTTGGCGCAATCATATTGGTTCCCACTTACGGCTTTGACAAGAACCGTCTTGGTACTGTGACGAGGTGGGAAGCTGATTAGAGGGATTCAAACACGGAGTTCCAGGAATGAAGGGCATGGATCTGGGAGATGACAGGATGATCACGGTCTATTGAGAGGAAGGGGAGTTGGAGATGCATTCACTTGGAGGAGAGGGATGATGACAGCAGATTTAAAGGAGAGGGACATACCCAGCAAAAGAGAACCGTGAACAACTTTTCTGGCGAAATAAAATCTTCACAGGTGAACAGCATAGCTTGAGGTTTCAGGGGTGAGGGAAAGGTAACCACAAGGCATTGGTTGTAATGTAAATTCAAGGCTGCTAAGTGCAGTGTGTACCTCTTGGTTCGCTGATGTTTCTGCTGCATCATGTATATCGGATCGATGCTGCATCATTGCTGATTCTGCGCCTCGGGGGGAAGAGGAACCAGGTGAGGCTGACTGCTGAATATGGGTGAGGAAGAGGGAGGAGATAGAAAGAGAAAACACATTTACAAAACTTCACTCATACCACAGCCACTCTAATAACTCCAGGCGGAGATTCCCTGCTGGTGCCTAAAACACAGTGGGAAGAAATCATCAAAGTCCTGAGATCACAGAAATGACTCCTGTTAGAATACACAATGGGGATAAACACAAAAGTCAGCTGAAAATTTGTACAACTTGAAAATAGAAACAACTTGGACAAATTTTAGCAATTGCTTGCTTCAGGATTTTCCAATTACGATCATGAAAAAGACAGTACTTTGCAAATGGATTTGATCTTCTAAGAGCAATGCGCTTGTTTCATCGATAATATTTGTGAACGGAAATATTATTAAAAATTGCTCAGTTACTGCTCGAGTCCTTAATTGTAATAAATCTCAAAACAGGGGAAAGAAACTAAAAATCCTCAGACTGTAAGCATCTCAAGTCTGCTACAAACTGATGCTCAGGCTCCTCCAATTCTGACAAACCTCTTCATCCCGATAATCTACTGGAAAGACCCAGAAGTTTTCCATTCAGGTTACAGTCAAAGCCCCTTTCTGTCTGGTCTCCTGCTGCGGCTCTCAATCCCCTGTCAATCGTCAATATCCTGTGCGGGGTTCGGCAGACAACGATCTGGTATCATAGTACATTTAGAACCTTGAGCTAGCGTGACTTGTAATGGGATAACCCATTGCCTGTCAAGTTTTAACCCTGCACTGACTTCCCATCCCTGTGCAGTGTGTGAACTGACAAGCAATTTCCATCAGATGGAATTTCAGCATGGATTAGATGTAGTCACCTGAATGATAATGACGACGACATTTGAGTTGCTATTTTCAGGCTGAACACGCACTCTATTTTGCTTTAAGAATGGGCTCGATTTTAATGTGAACTGGAAGCTTTAGACGTCATTTTATGAAAACCTACAAACAATTTACAGCACATGTGGTCGTTCAGCCCATCCTGCCAATACCAATGCTTTTTCTGGAGCAATCAGAAAGTAATCCCAGTGTTCCACACCTTCTACCACCTATCCTTGCACTACCAACTTCAAGTATGTATCCAATCCTCACTTATAAGGTGCAGTTGCCAGCAAACTATCTTGTGCTTATGTATGTGAGCAAAGCTTCAGCATCCTAGGCAATGCAACCACAGGAGTTAACAGCTGTGGTCTGCAAATGTTTGTGTTTTATCAATGCTCCGCAATATTCTTTCCCTCACAGATCTGTACTTTTAAATACAAAGGAAAGACTTACATTTATATAACATCTTTCATGACCCCAGAGCACTGTAAAGCACTTTAAATGGATCAAATGCTTTTTAACAGCATGGTTACTGCCGTAATGGAGAAATGCAGCAGTCAATTTCAACACACTAAAGCCCTTACAAACTGTGATGTGATAACAACCAGGTAATCTATTTGAGATATGAATATTGCCCACAACACCAGGAGGAAGGCACTTCTTCTTCAAAATAGTGGCTGTGAGATTCTGTCATCTCCAATTGAGTTGCCCTGTGAGACCTTAGCTTAAAGCCTCACCTGAAAGACAGCACACCTGACTGTGCAACTCTCCCTCAGTACCCCACCAGCAGCGTCAATGCATTATGTGCTGGACTCTCTGGGGTGAAGCTTGAAACACAATTTTCTGAGCCCAGGGTGGGTGGAGAGGTACCCACAGAGTGACAGCTTGAAGCTGATTGAAAATGAAAAATAATTATTAAGCCAATTTATTTTTTCCATAACTGGGTTTGGCTTTCCCCAGATAAATCAGAGTGGTCATCAAACCTTGCACTTGTAATCCCAATGTCAGCAACACTTCTCAACCACTCACCTCAAACCTAGCTCCATTTATTTTGGTCTAGTACAGTGTTGTAGCATCACCCTCCTCCCTCTGTCAGCCCTAAAAACTTCTGAGATCTCTGCATGCCTCCAATTCTGACCCTTTTTCGTTCCTGTACTATTGATGATTGTATCTTTGCCCGTCTGGGTCCTAACCTTCTCTGGCTACCTCTTCTACCCGAATTTGGAGCTTAAAACCTTCCCCTTTGACCAAGCTTTTGGTCACCTGTCCAAATAACATCATCGGTGGCTCAGGGACGTGTTTTGTCTGATGACACACTTGTGGGGTGCCTTGGGACGTTTTGCTACATTAGCTGAGCGACGTGAACAAGAGTTGCTAATGTCGCTCAGGGGGTTGAATCCTGAAGTCTTGTAACTTAAAACCTGCATTTCTAAAGATATTTCCTTCCAAATGGGTGAAGAGATACAAATTGAACATAAGGCAGACCTCAGCGGGTTAAACTTAGGTTCCATAATTGGATAAGTCAAGGTGCGCAGCAAACAAGGTTGTACTCTATAAATAACTGATGAAAGCTTGAGCTCAAAAAATAATTCTCAATTCTAGACCCAGCCACCCTGCATTTCTGAAAAAGCCCCTTCCCTGTCAAACATGATTTAGTTAATACAACCCAGACTGAATTTTTGGTTTAACAAAACACTGGAACAGGAACCCTTCACTCTTCTGGCCCAAAGACTGGCTGTGTTTCATCCTATTGTTCTGGTGAGCAAACACCTACTCAATTATTTAAAGAACAGCTTAATTGGTAACAGGCATGAATAAAGCATAGGGTGGAAAATATGTGGGGTTACAGGCGAGGAATGACTGAGGTATTACTTTAATATAATGAAGCAGCTGACAAATAATTTCTGACAGCCTCGATCATTTGTAAAAATAAACTCCTGAACCCATTATTTACTCCTGGATAAAACTCAGCCGCTCAATATGCTTCTCAATAATAGCAGCATGCAAATAAATTAACTCACCACACAGTCTGCACTCATCATCAAGAATTAATCTCCACCACACTGCAACCTATCAGAAATCCAGAACAAGCAATATATCGGCACTTTCACTGTCTGACCCTGGACCGTGTGTTCAGAAATAATGGTGAAAAAGATCTGTGAAAAGACTATAAATTTTAATAATTTAGGTTCTTAAAAGTGCATTTTGGAAGGTCAAATACAGGTGGAAATTATACAATGAACAGCAGAACCCTTAGGAATATTGAAATGTAGAGGGATCTGGGTGTGCAGGTTCACAGATCACTGAAGTGGCAGTGCAGGCAGATAATGGAGTGAAAAAGGCTTACGGCATGCTTGCATTCATTGGAAAAGGCACTGAGTATTAGGATAGATAAGTTATGCTGCAGCTTTATAGAACTTTAGTTAGGCCACACTTGGAATACTGCATACAGTTCTGGTCACCACACTACCAGAAGGATGTGGATGCTTTGGAGAGGGTACAGAAAAGGTTTACCAGGATGTTGCCTGGTATGGGGATATTTTAGCTATGAAGCAAGACTGGATAGACTGGGTTTGTTTTTACTGGAAGGCAGGAGGTTGAGGGGTGACCTGACAGAAGTTTTTGAGATTGGGAATAGCACGGAAAGTATGAGGCTTTTTCCCAGGGTGGAGGGGTCAATCACTAGGGGACACAGGTTCAAAGTGCAGGTCGGGGTTAGTTTAAAAGAGAGATGTGCGAAGTAGGTTTTTCACACAAATGGTGGTGAGTGCCTGGAACGTGCTGCCAGAGATGGTGCTGGAAGCAGACACCATAGCAGCATTCAAGAAGCACCTGGACGAATACACGAACAGGAAGTGAATAGAGGGATACAGATCCTGTAAGTGAAGACAGCTTTGGTTTGGAAGGGCAAAATATGTCGGCGCAGGCTTGGAGGGCTGAAGGGCCTGTTTCTGTGCTGTTTTGTTCTTTGTTCTAAGTCAAATAAATTAAACAGTTGCTTGGTAGTACAGAGCTTAACTTTTGCTGATGGTAAAAATGTCACGTTGTCAAAGATTCTCATCTTGCACTCAACAGGCTAAACTCAAGGATGTCAAAATTCAATTTATACTGCATGAGAAAAGGGCACAGATTGGTTGGCAAGTGCTTGATGATTGTGTGAAGTGCAGCCGTGGAGAAAAACACCAAGGAACCACTGCACCCCACACTTTTACTTTTAAGAAGAGACACAACATTTGAACTTGAACTTAGAGGGGACAGATTCTGACGTATGTATATATACATTTTTGGTCAAGGGTTAGTGAGCCAAATTGTGAGTCTGACTGAGAATCTTGAGTTGTTTTTAATTGTAATTATTAGCACACTTGGGATTGTTCACCAAGTGCTGACTTCTTTATTCATTTACGGGATGAGGGTGTCGCTGGCTAGGCAGCATTTATTGCCCATCTCTAATTGTCCAGAGGGCATTTAAGAGTCAACCACATTGCTGTGGGTCTGGAGTCACATGTAGGCCAGACCAGGTAAGGGTGACAGTTTCCTCCCCTAAAGGACATTAGTGAACCAGATGAGTTTTTCTGACAATCGGCAATGGATTAATGGTCATCATTAGGTTCTTAACTCCAGATATTTATTGAATTCAAATTCCATCATCTGCCGTGGTGGGATTCGAACCGGAGTCCTCAGAACTGGGTCTCTGGATTAACAGTCAGACTAAATGTGGAATTACATCAAACGTTATTAAATTCTGCATTTCACAAGCATGGGCTGGTTAAGTACAGTCAATTTACAGAAGGGATGTGCTGTTGATGGAATTCATCAGTTGTTGAAATGTACAACCCATGTAACTGGCAATACACAGGCACTGAAATTCAGATACCATATTTCTCATTTGTTTGAGAACAGTATGTAATTTAGACTTCGTTATTAGGAAGTGGATTCACCACAGCACGTAGTTAAGGGTTTGTAGGAATGTTCTATAACTAGGAACCTTTGGAACACTCTAATCAGCATCTGGGTGCTCAGTTATTGAATATACATTCAACAATATAATTGGGCAATTTTTCAGCATCGAGAAAGTCAAGGAGTAGAACACAGTGTAGGAATGTCTGTTTGAGGTAGAAGATCAGCCATGATCTCTTTAACTGATGGAGCAGACTCAAGGGACTGTATGGCCATCTCTTATTGTTTATATTCTTATAATGGCACTAATTACTGCATATTTTATACTTATAGAGCAGAAGAATAGTTCATTCAACCTATTATGCATATTCTGGCTCTTTTAAAGTCCAATTATTCCTGGTCCCTATAGACCTGCTATACATTTAGTTATGGTATATATAGTCAGCCTGCGTTATATGGTTGGGTTTTCCAACAATGCTACACATTTCATCATGACCCAGATTGCTTACTGCTCTTGCATCACCTTGTCTAATGTTTCATTCTGTACCAACCCACAGGTCAGTTATTTATTTTCCCTCTTGACCACTGAGCATCACTCTTCCACCTTCAAAGCAAAAATAACTCCGACAGCAGTAATGCTGACTAAGAGAAAACAAAACTTACTCTGCCACATGACAACCATAAATTGCAGAGACAGGGCTGGGAGATATGGGATGGTTTATTGACAGCAACAGTAATTGTGAAAGCTCTCTTTTTGGTTGATAAAAGGAAACCACTGCTTATTTAATTTTGTAAGTAAAGAAAGGCTTTAATGCCTCTCAGGTATTAGCTCTACATAGATGGATTTCAGGGAATGTTAGATAAACACATGAGAAAGAAAGAAAGGAAAAGAATGATACGCTGTGAGGATGAAATGAGGACAGGTGATATGAGACTCGTGCAGCATAAACACCAGCATGAAAAACAGATAGGCCTAATGGTCTTTACATGTACAACTCACACCACAGATAATGCACAGGACAACAATTTACATATAACCTGATAGCAAATTGTCCCATGAATCCTACTATCTTGCCAGTTTATCACAAAGAATCTAATGATGACCGTGAATCCACTGTTGACTGTCAGGAAACACCTATTTGGTTCATTAATGCCCTTTAGGGAAGGAGAATGCCATCCATACCTGGTCTGTGACATGCCCTCTGGGCAATAAATGCTGCCTAGCCAGCTTCGCCCCTCATCCCATGAATAAATAAAGGAAAGAAAAAAACCTCCTCGCCAACCTCCACCTCCTCCTCGCCGCCCTCTCCCTCCATCTCCTCCTCGCCGCCCTCTCCCTCCACCTCCTCCTCGCCGCCCTCTCCCTCCACCACCTCACTGTCTGGCCCTCAATCTACCACCTTTCCCCCCATCCTGGGAATGCAAGTAGCCCTTCCCAGAGCTGGGTAGCCAGGGATTTTCCTGTTGGATCCCAGCTCCCTCTCATGCCTGCCAATCACCCTTCAGAGGGGATGGAATGATTTAGGCCCCTGGGTCCTGAATCCAATTATTCACATTTCCAGTTCTGCCATTTCCTTTCGGTGACACTGGGTCATGTCTAAGTCCAAATGCACTCTGTGTGCCAACTAGATGAGGTGTTTACACCAGACACTGGTGTTTAACTTTCCAACTGAATGACAAATCTGATGACAGTGCAGCACTCCCCCAGCAGCTGTACGGGAAGGGTCAGCTTTCACGTGGCACGCAGGATGATTTAACTGGTGTAGAACTTAAACCTGTAGCTCAGCTGTGAGAATATGGCCACTGAGCTAGGACATGAGAATGAGTCAAAAACTCAACTAGCACAAAGATAAAATCAAAGCAGAGAAGCTAAATTCATCAATGATTTCCAGCTTACAGAATTTGTGATGTGATCAGAGATTTTGACAACTCCAGTTCGTTATAGCTGCTGATAAAACTGAAAAATAACCTTATGCCAAGAAGCTATTAGAGGCAAGTCTTCAGAGATTTAATGTATAGGCAACTCCAGTTTGTTCATATTTTTTATGACACTGCCTGTAGGTGTTTCTGGTTCAACAATAATTTGAAAGATAATCTATCTTCCTTGCAGGATATTACAATTAATTATTCACAAAGAATCTTACTGCTTCAAGCCCCTGTCCTAACTAAAGCCGCAGGCATTTTGTCCCAAATACCAGCCTCATAAAAAACAGGAGCTGGAGCTGGCCATTCAGCCCCTCAAGTCTGTTCTGTCATTGACAGGATTACGACTCACCTTCCACCTCAAATCTACTTTTCTGCACTCTCCCTGTATCCATACAGGGCAACTTGGCTGTGAACAGAAGGACAAATTGTCAGATTTCCCTCCACTCAATTCATAATCCAACAATAAACCTAAAGCAGCTTATGCACCTTTTCAACAGACTCTTGTGCTGAAACCAAAATCAAACGCACTGCTTCCTCTTCTTAAACCCACTCTGAAACCCTTGTTCTGTTCTGTCTCCCTTCCAAACTATAGTCTGCAGCCTTTTAAAACTAACAAATTAGTACAAGTCACTACTTGGCTTCACATGCCACCTTTTCCACATGCTAACTTGCATTTGCATTGCACCTTTAACACAGTAAACATCCCAGTGGCACATCATACAAGTGTCGCCCGACAAAATTTGGTCCTGAGCCGTGTGAGGTGATATCAGGTCAGGTGAACAAAAAGTTGCGTCAAATAGGCAGATGTAAGGAAGCATCTTAAGGGAGGAGATGGAGGTACAGAGGCAGGGAGGTTTAGAGAAAAAAATCTAAGTTAGGGACTGCCACTAATATCTTCTAAGTGTATGGATTTCTTAGGGGCTTCAATGGTTTAGTGTGTTCGAGGGTAGTCACCACTGGGTCTAACTGAAAGAGCCTTGGAGAGTAAACAAGATGAAGTCTATCATCATTTAGTAGTCTAGAACCTATTTTGTTGAGTTGAAACAGTAGCAGTGCGCACACATGTTCTTATTCACTCATGGAAGCCCTCGCATCTGCACTGCAGCACTACATCACAGCAATCTGGGCCTGCCACCGTTGTGTGGATCAGTAGTCACTGAACTTATCGACTTGAGCAGTTCCGTTCAGTTTAAATGGCTGCCCAAGTAGATGGTGTTGCCATGGGATCCCCACTATGCCCAGCTCTCGCAAACATCTTTGTTTCCTTCCACACAAAACTTGTCTTTGAAGAGTTGAGACATCTTGTCACAGCTGTACAAAACACTGGGAAGGCTACATTTGGAGTCCTGTGTACAATTCTAGTCACCCTGCTATAAGAAGGATGGTATTAAATTGGAAGGGCGCAAACAAGTTTTACAAGGATGTTACCAAGACTAGAAGGTTAGAGTTATAAGGAGAATGTGAGGCATTGCATTTTGGTATAATACAATTAATGGTAGGGCCTTGGGTAGTGTTGGAGAACAGAGGGATCTAGGAATTCAGGTACATAATTCTTTAAAGTTTACATCGCATATAGACGGGGTGGTTAAGAAGGTGTTTAGCACGGTTGCCTTCATTGCGCAGACTTTTGAGTATAGATTTGGGAAGTCATGCTCCATGTACCCCACAAAGAGACTGGTATAACTAGGGCCATGCGGGTACCTATTCCCATCCCTCTGACCTGAGGGAAGTGAGAGGAATTAAAAGAAAGGTTGTTCAGGGTTTAGACAGATATGGACCAAACGCAGGCAAATGGGGCTAGTGCAGTTTAGGAAACCTAGTCTGCATGGATGAGTCAGGCTGAAGGGTCTGTTTTCATGTTGTATATCTCTATGACAGAATGACACCGAACCTTCTCCCTCTTGCACATATCTCTTACATTTAGATCCTGTATGCTATATTTGAATCTGCAGCTAATGGGCCACTAGTCTGCATTCAAATTCAATTCTGAACGGAACAGTGAAATGAGATCCCTTTCCTCAACTACCTGATTGAGATAACAGCTAGGGTGGTCTCTACTATTGTCAACTGCAAACCTACCTTCATTAATCAGTATATACATTGGGATTCCTACAGTTCCGTGCACTGCAAGATTGTCCTTATCAGCAACCTCATAAATAGGGCCTGAGCCGTTTGTACACTGAGCAAACATCAAAGTCATCCTGTAAAAAAGCAGCCACCCTGATTAGCTCATTTCTCACTGTATACTGAGCAAACTCAAGAAAGGCCTTAAAGCAGTCACGTTTGGTCCTATCTTTTGCCCAGTCCACCTAATTACCCTGGAAGGAAAGGTATTTCAAAACCTTTTTGAACAGCAGGCGAAGCTGGTGGGTTTGGTTCATCGAGCATGTCTACAACCTCAACCACAACCCGAGCTACAAATCTTCTCGAAAAGCGTGGTATATGAAATTCACTGCTGGTGTGATGCCAGTTATGTAGTCCGTACGTCCCAGAAACTGGCAAATCATATCAAACAGCATATTCCTTTGATTGCTTGCAACAATGAAGGCACTAACCAGACTCAACCAGCCCATGCTTGTAGAACTCGCAACACAGTAGCCAACATTAGAAGTGATTCAGCAAAATGGGACAGCACTTGCTGTATAATCCTGAGTGTGTGTGAAGAATTACACTGACAACCAATTTTGGTTTATCAGTTTGGCTCATGGCGTGGTACACTTGCATATTCCAGAACTACAAATATTAATACACAGGGCCTTGATCTTTCCAGACAGAAAGAACATGTCCTCGCACTGCATCTATTTCAATTCAACAAAATAGATGATAGTCATGCTCTGATGAATGAGTCAATCTGCCTGGCTTGAAATCTAAATAAAGCCTGGCAGTTAACAGTCAATGATCATTAACTGCCACATTCTCTATGGCAACACCTCTACCAATCACAGTCAACTTGACTACCAATCAGCACTCTCCTGACATAGAGTCTAAGGTTGGTTTTCATTTAATTGGCATGTTTGAGAGTTGCCCTGATGGGTGCAATACAAAACATGTTTTTTCTCAGCAACAGTCAAGATACGTCTTAGTTTAGTGCAATTACTTATTGGTTATAATAGGTTCCAGATTATTATGATGACTGTTGGGAGGGTCAACCCTTTGATTTGTCCCTTTCGAGGTCCTACTTTAAACTTCCCATCAAACCCTCATCACATCACCATAGTAAGATTGTGCATATTGCAGTTAATCAACAATTAACTCTTTCAGACCCATAAAAACCAGGGACTTGACAGGTGAAGGCATGGGCACCAATGAGGACGGGTTTAGGGCTACGGAGGTTACAGACACAGGAAGGGGCAAAGCCATGATGGGATCTGAACAATTCTGACATCAATGTTATACCAGATTGGGCATCAAGCTTTTTTTTTAATCAAAGTGCCCTAGAGAAAATAGTAACAAACTGATTTCTTCGAGCAGGGATACTCACTTGCTGTTAGGGAGGGTATTCCAGGATTTTGATCCAACGACAGTTAAGGAACAGTAATATGTCACTAAAACAGGATGGTTTAGAGGGGAACTTGCAGGAGGTGGTGTTACCACGTAACTGCTGCCCTTGTCCTTTTAGATGGTAGAGGCTGCAGGTTTCAAATGTGGACTGCTTCAGTATGACTGGTGTTGAACACTGTGTAATCATCAGCAAACATTTCTAACCTCATGATGGAGGGAAGACCACTGATGAAGCAACTGAAAACATTACACTGAGGAACTCCTGCAGAGATGTCCTGGAGCTGAGATGACTGACCTCCAACAACCATAACCATCTCCCTTTGTACTTGGTATGACTCCAACCTGTGGAGAACTCACCCCGTTTTCCATTTTGTTTTGTTATATTAGGATTGATTAGAATTCAGTTTTGTTAGGATTCCTTGATGCCACACAGAGACAAATTTTGCCCTAACATCAAAGGCAGTCAACCTATGAAGAAGGGTTATCTAAAACATTAATTTATTATAGCAACTACATAAAATCTTGATATTTTAGAAGAGGACACTTTTCAAAGCAAAAAAATTGGCCACAGCAGCAACAATGTTGTATTTTCAAAAAACACAAGCTACCTGAACGGAGGCAATGAATCTGCAACATTTCCAGTGAGAGACCATGTGAACCAGTTTGTGGATCTGAAAAAATTATCAGTTTTGAGCATGCTCAGGGAACCCCTTTTATAGGGCAACAGCCTCTGCCCTCTCTCCATTTTTCTGAATCCCCTCTCATCAACATTTCTGAGGTGACAACTCACTGGAAGACCTCATCGCTGTAATTTAAGGGTTATAAAAGAAGCCAATCTACATCATTGTCTCCATTCAAAAACAGAATGTAACCAATTATAACTGATCCAAGAAGAAACTTCAGTGACAGTAGCTTGTGGGAAAAGTGACTGTGGCTGTAGGCCAGCATTTTGGCAAACAACGAGAATGCTGGAGAAACTCAGCAGATCTGGCAGCATCTATGGAGACAGAAACAGTGTTATCGTTTTGAGTTGAGTCTGATTCCTTCTTCTTCAGACGAGAGATATTTGCAGGACAGTGTGTGAATCAGTATTTTTTTTCTGAATGTAACTATTCATTGGCCAAAGTGCTTCTAAATTAATATACTGCAGTGTTTGATATCTTTTAACAGGCTTGGGGTGTGTATGTTTTTGCTATAAACTAGTTCTTTATTTGTTAATTTAAGGAACCTGGCGGACTTGTTTCTGATACTGAGCCAAATGCTGACAATATCACCTTCATGTTATAAAATTCAAACTTTGCTATCACCAGCGGGACGAGGATATGAGGTTGTAGACAGTCAGTCAGTCTACCTCTCTTAACTTGCTTTATAACACAATGTAGTTGATGCAGTAAGCACAGCGGTGATTAGTTCAACAGGATTTGGTGCAGGTTGGGCTTGAGGTAGCAGGGGTTTGGATTAATTTAGGGCTGACCATGAGACCACTGGAATATTGTGAATGGTAATCACTAATGTAATGTAACACAACAGCAGGCTTCCACAAACAACAATGTGATACTGAGAAGAAAGTCTGTTCTGGTGGTGTTGGTTGAGGATAGATACTGACCAAGAAAAAAGTGATCTTGAATTTTCTTCAATAGACTGATCTTTGGGTATCTTACACGCATCTGAGAGAGCAGACTGGGCATCATCATAGTCATTCAGCACAGAAACAGACCCTTCACTCCAACCATAATCCCAAACTAAACTAGTCCCACCTGCCTGTGCTTGGCCCATATTCCTCCAAACATTTCTTATTCATGTACTTATCCAAATGTCTTTTAAATGTTACTGTACCCATATCCACCACTTTCTCTGGCAGTTCATTCCACACAATAACCATTCTGTATTAAAAAAAACTTTGCCCCTCGCGTCCTTTTTAAATCTTTCTCCTCTCACCCTAAAAACATGCCCCCTATTTTGAACACCGCCACCCTCGGGCAAATACCCTAGCCATTCACTTTATCCATGCCCCTCATGATTTTATAAATCTTAATAAGGTTACCCTTCAACCTCCCAAGCCTGCAGTAAAGAGAATCCCAGACTGTACTGATACCACATTCCAAAACAGCAACTCTGACCGGGCAGAGATAGTAGAAATTGCTGATGCTGGAGTCAGAGATAACACAGTGTAGAGCTGGATGAACACAGCAGGCCAGGCAGCATCAGAGGAGCAGGAAGGCTGAC
>NC_063334.1:26771442-26866430 GCF_021869965.1 Rhincodon typus
AGAAGGGTCCAGACCCGAAATGTCAGCCTTCCTGCTCCTCTGATGCTGCCTGGCCTGCTGTGTTCATCCAGCTCTACACCTTGTTATCTCTGACTGGGCAGCACTCCCTCAGTGCTGTATTGGTTGTGTCAACTTGATCTTTGTGCTAAAGTGCAGCAGTGGAACTTGAACAGACAACTTTATCCCCATGCCAAACAGATTCACTCTTCACTTAAACAGATGGTTTTGCAAAGCTGACTTATGAAGCATCAGCCAAATCAGATGCTTAATATGGATCCTGGAGTTTTGTTCACACCTACAATATCTAAATACTCCTCAATAGTCTTCCAAATTAGGGCAACTCTTTTATTAGAAAGTTTCTGCTTCCAAAGCTGAAAGCATAATTGTTTTATTAACAGCCAACACAACACAAGAGTTTCTATGGGGCTTAGTGCTGGGCCCCTCACAGTTCGTGGTGTCAGTAATTTCGACTTAACTGGTAGAGGTCTGATTGAGAAGTTTGGTACAAACATTCTTCATACGGCTGACAGTACAGAAGACTACAGGAAGATATCAGTGAGTGGGTCTGGTGGACCAAAAAGTGGCAAATGGAATTCAATCTGGATAAGCGAGAGGCAATGCATTTGAGGAGGGCACACAAAGCCACAGAACACACAAGAAACAAGAGGACTTTGAGAATTGAGGGCAACAGAGGAACTTTGAAGTACACAACCAGAGATCCCTGGAGGTAGCATAACAAGTAGATACAATTCAAGAAGGCATATAAGGCATTTTCTTCGAATGACCAAGACCTACAGTATAAATGCAGGGAGAATGTGTTCAAACTGCATAATACATGGGTTAGATCACAGCTGGAGCACTGGGCACAGTGCTGTTCCCAGTAATATAAGAAGAATGTGATTACACTAGAGAGGTTACAGACAGGTTATACAGGGATAGAGTCATACAGCATGGAAACTGCCCCTTCGGCCCAACTCGTCCATGCTGACCAGGCTTCCTAACGAACTAGTCCCATTTGCTGCGTTTGGCCCAATATCCCTCTAAACCTTTCCTATCCATGCACAAATGTCTTTTAAAATGTTGTAATTGTACCAGCTTCTACCACTTCCTCTGGCGTTCATTCCACACACGCATCATCCTCTGCATGAAAAAGTTGCCACTCAGGTGTCTTTTTAAAATCTTTCTCCTCACACCTTAAATCTATGCTGTCTAGTTTTGGACTCCCCTAACCCGGGGAAAATATCTTGGCTATTCACCTTATCCATGCCCCTCATGATTTTATAAATCTCTTTAAAGGTCATCCCTTAGCCTCCTACGCTCCAGGAGAAAAGTTCCAGCCTATCCAGCCTCTCCCTGTAGCTCAAACCCTCCAGTCTCAGTGACATCCTGTAAAATCTTCTTTCCTCCTTTCCAATTGAATAACATCCTTCCTATATTAGGACAACCAGAATTGTACACAGTACTCCAAATGTGGCCTTACCAATGTCTTAAACAGCCGTAACATGACATGCCAACTCCTGTACTCAATGCTTTGACCGATGAAGGCAAACGTGCCAACTCCTTCTTCACCACCCTATCCACCAGTGACATCAGTTTCAAGAGACTATGTACCTGCAGCCTTTAGGTCTCTCTGTACGACAACACTCGCCAGACCCTACCATTAACTGTGTAAGTGCTACCTTGTTTGTCTTACCAAAATGCAACGCCTCACATTTATCTGAATTAAACTCCATCTGCCATTCCTCAGCCCTCTGGCCCAGTTGATCAAGATCCCAGTGGATAGCTTTTTTCACTGTCCACCATACCACCAATCTTGGTGTCATCCACAAACTTACAAACCACGCCTCTTATATTCTCATCCAAATCATTTATATAATGATGAACAATAGTGGACCCTGCGCCAATCCTTGTGGCACACCACTAGCCATAGGTCTCCATCTGAACAGCAACCCTCTCCTACCACCCTCTGTCTCCTACTGTCAAGCCAGTTTGAATCCAATTGGCTAGGTCTCCCTGGATTCCATGTGAGCTAACCTTACTAACCACACTACTATGTAGAAAGTTTTCGACGGCCTTGCTAAAGTCCACGTAGAAAACATCTACCACTCTGCATTCATCTATCTTCTTGAAAAAACCCAATCAAATTTGTGAGACAAGATTTCCCACGCACAAATCTATGCTGACTATTCCTATCAAGTCTTACCTTTCCAAATGAATGTCGATCCTGTCTCTCAGAATCCCCCCCAACAACATACCCACCACTGATGTCAGGCTCACTGGTTTATAGTTCTTTGGCTTTTCCTTGCAGCCTTCCTTAAATAATAGCACAACAACATTAGCCACCCTCCAGTCTTTGGGCACCTCAACCATGGCTGTCTGTGATACAAATATCTCTGCTAGGAGCCCAGCAATCTCTTCCTTAGCTTCTCACAATGTGCTGGGATACAGTTGATCAGGTCCAGGATATTTACTTACCTTTATACATCTATGAGGATGTTACCAGGAAGTAACAAGATTAGCTACGAGGAAAAACTGGATTGCCTGTGACTATTCTTAATGGGGCAGTTGGTCTGACAGGGACTTTCTTGAGGTGGTAAAAAGTTATAAAGGGCCGAGATAGAGTGAATAGGAAGGACACATTTCCATTAGCAGAGAAGTCAATACCTACAGTCACAGATTTAATCCCCTCCTTACATTCTCTACAGCAATCAATTCCTTCCTGTAACATGGTTTTTGTCAGTATTTTAGTAGATCGGTGAGGTAAGCAGATTATTCTATATGGCGGGTTTTTGCACAAAATTTAGGATAAGAATTCTTATCCATGCGTTTTAAACATGACTGCTCTCAGCTGTGCTTCAAATTAATAAACTCCCTAAATTTTAATCACCCATGTCTAAATTTTAAGATTCATTCAATCGTCTTGTGGTGTATTATCCTGAGCCTAAACCTCATCTTGCATTCATCTCTCACCAACTGCATTTATAGCAGTCCTTCCAAATACAATGCCTGCAGGACATGAGCAGGAATTAATCCATTAACGATAGTTATAGTTCAAGCCAGTCACTCACCTATAAGGCCTCGCTGGTACATACTGCACTACAGTGCCACCTCCAGGTTAGTCTCACCAACATCTGTCCAACCTTCATCTGAACTTTCATTGAAAGAGCTCTAGTTAGGTGGAACAGCCCTGTGGGCTTCTGCATTTGAGTCAAAAAGGAAGGCTGCGTTCATCCCAAGTCCACTTTTGCCATACAACATCCAGAAGTGTTAGCCTGCCTTCCACCTACGTGGAATAAACTGCACTTATGTAGCATCAATGATGGCTTTACAGCCAAGGAAATACTTTTGAACTGTAGCCACCACTGTTGTTATGTAGGAAACACAGCAGCCAAGTTTAACATAGCAAGAGCCCTCAAACAACAGTGTGATAATGATCTGATATGTTTTACCAATGTTGATTGACGCATAAATATTGACTCGGACACCAGGGAGAAAGATCCCCTTGTTTTTCTTCAAAGTAGTGGTCATGGGATGTTTTACATCCACCCGAGATGGCAGACAGGACTTCAGTTAAGTGTCTTACCTATAACGTCGCTGTCTCAGCAGTACAGCTGTCCCTCAGTGTTAGGAGTTTTATCCCCAAGTCTCTGAAGAAGGACCAACCTTCTGGCCCTGAGCTGACAGTGATCAGTAGTGAGCTACAGCAGGCTCAATGAATCACTGACATGTTGCTATTGATCTCAGCAGTGCTTTTCACGCAACTTTTAATATTTTCAATTGTTCCACCTTAAACACAAATGTGTCCAGAAACCCCAAGCTGAACGCGAATTCTAAACTTACTGTCATTGCAGACGGAAGTCCATTTCGTTAAAATGCAGGCATTAGCTGTATTGAAATGGCAGTCAGAAGTTACAACGATCACATTAGAGAATTAAAATGTTGGATTGATTTAAGTTTTGAAAATTAAACCTTGCAAATTAATATCAGATTGTGCTGCGAGTTCAATAATGTACATCACTACATTACAGACCGAGGAATGCTGCCTTGGATAAGGTTTGAAATCTAGGCCTTCTCTGGTAGACAGTAAAGATCCCACGTCCAACATTTGAAAACAGATCAGGCGGGAGTACTTCCCCAGGTTTTGGACCACAATTTAGCTCTCAAAGCACCATTATTAAAAACCAAGATCACCTAGTCTCTGTTTGCTTGTGGGTCTCTGTTGTGGGCAATTTGGTTGCCATTCATCCTAAGTTGCATCACATCTGCTCACCCATCTCCCTTGTACTTGCTGATCTCCGGTGGTTCACATGCCTAGCAAAGGTTCCATTTTAACGGCATCATTCAATGATTCAAATGCATACCTGGTCTCACACTCCCTATCTCTCTCCCCACCCCCTGCAGCCACATAACCCTCCAGATTCTCTGCACTCTCCAACTCCCACCTCTTGTACAGCCTCAATGTTAATCGTCCCTCCGAGACATGCTCCAGCTGCCTGGCTTCTGCAGCATTGGAATTGCCTCCCTAGATCCCTCGGAGGTGTATCTTGCTCTCCGGTGTTTCTGACTTAAAAAAAGGAGATTGAGGGGCAAGACTTTGTGAGCAATTTTAAAAACGGCCAGTTGAGCCCAGTGACCCTTTTTTGTGATAGTTATAAATTCCTATCCTTCTGGATTTGTCTCAATGTCAATCAGGAGAACTCCAATTAAGGTAAATGTGGCACAATTTATCAAAATCCGCAGGTGCTACACCTTGACAACCAAAAAAAAACCCCAAAAGAATTGCAGATGCTGGAAATCTGAAATGAAAGCAATAATTCCTGGAAAATCTCAGTGCAGAGACAAATCAGAGTTAACATTCTGGCCCAGTGACATTAGGGTCCGAGGTTCTGAAGAAGGGTCACTGGACTCCATGTATTGACTCTGTTTTCTCTCCGCAGATGCTGCCAGACCCGCTGAGATTTTCCAGGAATTTCTGTTTTTGTTTCAGGTACTACAACTTGCTGCACAAGCAGACTTGTTGAAATACTTCAAGGAGTGTTGACAAACTAAGACCTTGTTTGGAGATTTCAGGTACTTACATCTCCTTCCATCACCAGTTGGTTTTCACATTCTGCTGTCGGGCTAATATCTTGTCGCATAACCCAGATGGGTTCTGCTGGCTCATCTGGGGTGTAAGGCGATCGGACGGTTCTGGTTTTTACTTCTTCTATTGCTTCCTTGATGTCCTTAATAGCTAAAGAAATGGCATCCCTTTGTTCTCTGGTGTGCCTCACAGACTCTCCCAGGCCTGTGGAAGACAGGGAGCGGGAATTTAGCGCAGACATGACATCGTCAGCCTCCTGCCCGCTGCCCAGGGCGACACCACGTTCTGAGTTCTGTTCGGCCTCTGGCATTTCCTCACAGCCCTGGTCAAGGCTTTGGGAGCTCATGCTCTGCTTCACTTCTGCGACGATCTGGTCAATGTCCTCCTCTTGCTCGTAGCTATCCATCCGGGGGTAGGGAGCAAACTCGGCCTCCTTCTCAGGGCTGTCCGACTCATTGTCCGACCGCTCGTCATAGTGGTGCAGCCTGGCCCCCAGAGCCTCCTTGCGGTAGTGCTCAGCCTCCTCCCTCTGTTGCTCGTACAGCCGGAGGGTTTCCCCACCGTCTAGCTCGGGCGCGTCACCGATCTCCTCGTAAACGTGCTCCTGAGCTGCATAGTCGTCGTAGGGCTCAGCGTACTGTTCTTCCTCGCCGCGGTGGAACGGGCGGTGGCTGTAAACGTACCCCGAGTAGGCCGAGCCCAGGACACCTTCGCGGTCCACCATATTGAACTGCGAGACGTTCGGGAGAGTTCGGCTGTTGGCAGCTTCCACGTGCTCTGACTCGGCGTTCTCAGTGTACTCCTCCGCCTCTGGCCGGCAGTGCACGGCGTAGGAGCGCTCGTCCTCCTCTCCGTTGTCCTGCAGTCTCTCCCGGGACCCGTAGGGGTCACCGTGCGCACAGATCACGTCGCCCTCGGCCCTGTCTGTGTGGTTGTGGAAGCCGCTCTCAGTGCTGGCTGACCTGGCCAAGGTGCTCTCCTCGTCCGCCGGGCGCACCCACCCTCCTCGCTTGCGGTTGCCGCGGTGCACAGCCTCCTCCTCCTCCTCCTCCTCTGAGTGCTGGAGGTCAGCCTCCACTGCCTCGTTCACGTCCTCACTCCCCGGTTCCTCGTCCGTCTCCTGCGCCTCCTCTGGTCTGTTCATGTCGGAATGCCCAGAAACCTGGTCTGTCTACACAGGCAGCATCTCCGATGGCTGGCACTGGAATACACATAAACAGACAAAACAAAAGCAAGGAAGTCAATGTCGCACAGTTGAAGGGAAAGCAGACAGTACACATTACAGCTCTTTCCAAGAGACCTCACAAATGAGCCCAATAGTTTCTTCACTTCAAATATCAAAGACGCTTTTGCAAGTCAGGATGGGGAGCTTAGGGTTAGGGTGAGGGTTGTGTTTCCATGTGTTTGCACTGTTTCATTCTACCCCTCTCAACTGTAAGGAGGCCACTTCCCTGATCGGTCACCCACTCCAGCACACTCTGGTTGATCAAACTTTTTTATGCATCTTCTATCAAATGGAAGACTTGCATTTCTACAGCACCTCAGGCCGTCTCAAAGGGCTTTACAGCCAAATAAACTATCAAATTTTTTTTTATTCATTCACGGGATGAGGGCGTCACTGGCTGGGCAGCATTTATTGCCCATCCCTAGTTGCTCAGAGGGCAGTTAAGAGTCAACCACATTGCTGTGGGTCTGGACTCACATGTAGGCCAGACCAAGTAAGGATGGTAGTTTCCTTCCCTAAAGGGCATTAGTGAATCAGATGGGTTTTTCCTGACAATTGGCAATTCACAGTCATCATTAGATTGTTAATTCCAGATATTTTATTGAATTCAAATTCCACCACCTGCCATGGCAGGATTCGAACCCAGGTCCCCAGAACATTATCTGGGTCTCTGGATTACAATCCAGCGATAATATCACTAGGCCATCGCCTCCCCACCTCTCCATGGAAAACCATGGCAGCCAGTTGTCCACTGCAATGTTGCCAATGATCAGTTAATCCGGTTTCAGATCCGGTTTCCGGTTGTGGGATAAGTATTGGCTGGGATACGCGAAACTCCATTCAAGGCACCATCACTAAAACAACCTATTTCCTATCTCCTTCGCATTTGCCCACGTCCACCCGTGCCTCAGTGCTCTGGCTGTTGAAACCCTCATCCATTGCTTTCTTACCTCCGGTCTTGACAACAGGGTATTAAAGCGTAGTGTATACGGTAATGGGTTAACCATCCAAGGGCCTTGCTGATGATCTGGAAACGAGTTCAAATCCCACCATGGCAGCCGGGGAATTTACATCCTGTTAATTCAATGAATCTAGAAAAGTACCGTTCCGACACAGGGATAGCAAGCCAGACTAAGTGAGACTCACTAATACCGGATTCACAACACAGCCGATGACCTCAAAATTGCCCACTTGCTCCTAACCAGGCTTTAAGAACAACTAATATCAGATACCAAATTTATAACTTAAACAGAAATTAACAAATTATTAATAGTGTACCTTTAGTACAGCAATGCTAAACAACAAGGTAATTAATGCTTATGATTTAAAGCTAATTTTCTTTGATTGTAACCCCCATACACACACACACACACACACACACACACACACAGACAAACAGACTAACACAGTTAAAAGGATAAATTAAAAAGAAAAAAATGTTGTAATGGGCCACTTTGATAACTGTTTCAACAATGACTACAAAGCCTTTATGAAATTCCTTGACAGATGGGTTGTATTACAAGCACAATGGATTGTATCTTGTTTGGATTCCAAAGTCAGTGGTCAGTGCAAACAGCTTCCTGCAGGCTCTGAGAAACCGTCACTTACTTCTTACAAACTGGGATTGTTTTCTCACAATAGTCACTAATTCTTTAACTGACCATAAAACTAGAGAGAGTTAAACTCGAAACACAGCTTTCCAAGCACATAGCCTTCTGCCCAAAAGCCCAGTTCAACCCCTGGCTTCTCTCTCATTTTTCCACATGCTCTGTGGTTTGCTGACCAGCTCTAGCATCCCCTTGATCGACCACTGCAACATCCAAACAGCTGCCGGCCCTTGACGGTAACACATCCTGGAGCTAAAATGTCCGTAATGTTCTTTGAACTATAATTAACTTGCAATTATCTTTTCAGGCCAGTTCTCAGAAACAAACATTCGTTTGTTTGCTCTCGCTTCCAAAATAAGCGACTGCTCAAAGTTCAATTCTCAACTTCAGCTCATCCTTCCAAATCAAAAATGAGAAAAGAAAAAGAAAGACCAGAGATGGTCTCGACAGTATCAGAAATCAGATTGCTGCAAAATATATCTGGTTCACCAAAGTCCTCTGCAGAAGCAAATGTGCCATCCTTACCTGGGCTGGCCTGCATGCAACTCCAGACTCACACCTGCCCTCTGACAAGGCCCAGCAAACCACTCAGTTATTTTCCAACAGTAATAAATACTGACTTTTTCAGTGACATTCCAGTCACTGAATTAACAAAAAAATGATTTCAATTCCAACTGGGGAGGCAATGGCCTTGTGGTATTATCACTAGGCTATTTACCCAGGGACCCAGGTAGGTTAATTTTAAAAATCCTGCAACTAAGAGTCTAATCAGCATAAAACCGATGTCAATTGTTGTAAAAACAGCTCTGGTTCATTAATGTCCTTTGGGGAAGGAAACTGTCGTCCTTACCTTGTCTGGCCACATTGACCTCAGACCTACAGCAATGCGGTTGACTCTTAACTGCCTTCTGGGCAATTAGGGATGCGCAATAAATACTGGCCTGGCTAGTGATGCCCACATCCCGTGAATGAATAAGCAGAAATGAACTTTTGCCCAGCCTCCCAACTTCCACCCTCTGCGAACTGAAGGTCTTCCGAAGTTATACTGTCCCTGTCATTACTCTCAGTGAACTCCATTCACCCATCACCCTTTGACTCAACAGCTGACATCGTCTTCCAGTCAAAACAACATCTTAATTATTAAAATCTCTCATCCTCAATTTCAAATTCATTCACTGCATTGCTCCCTGTCTATCTCTGTAACCTTGTCCCACACTAAAGCCATCCTGGATCACTACCAACCTCTGGCTTTTTACACATCCCAACTTAAATCACTCCACCATTGGAAGTCACTCCTTCAACTCGCTGAACCTCCCCACCTCTATCTTATTTTTCTCCGTTAAGTTGCTCCGCAAAACCTAACTCTGAGGCCAAGCTTTATCCCACCTGTTCTAATATCTCAAGTGGATCAGCATCAAAATTTGATTTGCAACATTTCTTTGAAGAGTCTTGGGATGTTTTAATATTTAAGGCTGCTGAATAAATTCTAGTTGTAGTACTCAAAGTCAGGAAATGGCTTATCACGTACTGCTGTGTGGGTCAGCCTAGTACCTTGAGAGGGGTTAACAATGACTGAGGAAACATGGACCTTCACTGTAGCAATAAAACACATCAGTGGAAGATGCAACACAGTTCAATACTCAAGCTAGCCCACAGGAATTAGCATCCAGAAGGTTACTGCGCTAAATCGAGAGCAGGGTAGATAAAGTGGAGATGGATGTTCATGTGTAGACCTCTCAGCCCCTCCACCCGTTCCACCATTCAGTCAGAGCGCAGCCAATCTATTGCTGACATAATTTGGTTCCATAGCTGTGGGTCAGCAGACGGTACACTCGCCTCTGAATTACAAGTTTCAAGGTTCAAGTCCCACTCTAGAGTTTCAGTATAAGAATCAAAGGTAACAAGCCAATGGAGTACTGAAGGGGAGCTGCTCTGTCGGAGGTGCATTCTTTCAGATCAGACGTTAAACCACGGTCCCCCTTTGCCTTGTCAGGTAGATTTAGTAGATCCACGGATTAGGTTGAGAACAGCAGGACTGTTCTCCTCCATGTTCTGGCCAATATTTCTCCTTCAACACATTGTCATAAAGGCAGATTACCCAGTCGTTATCACATTGCTATTGCTGGGAGTTTGCTGTGTTTCCTACAATACAACAATGACTACACTTCAGAAAGTAAGCTGTACATTACGCTTTGAGATATATAGTCTTTCGGAAAAGTGCTAAATAAATGCATTTTAAACAAAAAATATTCCTTGAATGCCTTTGCCTAACAAAAGCAATCAATTTCACTTTTGAAATTTTCAATTTGACCCGGAGTCTTTTCAGTTCTTAGATGAGACAGGGAAAGATTTCTACTCCCCTTTGTACGAAAAACTCAATCTGAATGGCCTAGTTCTAATGGTAAGTTTGTTCTGTGCTCTCCCCACCAGAACTAATAGCTTCTCCCTAACCATCCCAATTGGATCCTGCAGCAAGATGAGATATTTTCAAATTTATTGGCAGCTTTTCAAATGAAAAGCAATTAACTTTCTCTCAGCAGCAGGTCAGTGACATTCAAGAGAAAATTGAGTCAATGATGCTTCGATTCTCCGGGGTTTAGAAGAATGAGCGCTGATCCAACTGAAAGGCACAGAATTTTTAAGACATTTGATAGAACAGATGTTTCCCCTACTTGGAGAATCTACAATAAGAGGGCACAGCATCAGAATGCAAGTTTATCCATTTTGGAGTGAGATGAGGAGAATTTTCTTCATTCAAAGGGTACACAGATCTTTGGAATTCTCCACCCCAGAGGACTGTAGACGCTCTGTCACTGCACTGAAGTCAGAAATTATGAAGAGTTTGGGGTACTAAAGGAATTAAGGGATATGGGGACAGTGCAAGGAGTTGATGTGGAAGATCAGCCATGAAGTGGTCATGGAACAGCATTGATGGCAGAATGACCTCTTCTAGCTCCTACTCCTTACATTGTTTTTGAGATATTTACAGTACATGTATTTTGAATTAGAGATGTAATCCTGTAATTTGCAAATACCTAATGAAGCCGAGTCACTGTTGTTATGTAAGAAACTCTGTAGATAATGGCATTCAACGAGCCCACACAAACAACAATGAAGTACATAATCAGGTAATTTTTTTCCCCCAAAGTTGGTTGTGAGGTAAACATTGGCCAGGCCACTGTGGAAAGCACTTCCGTTCTTCTTTGAAATAATGATGGTGAGACATTTAACATCCACCTGAATGGGCAGGCTGGGTCTTCACTAAAGTTCTCATCCAAAATGCGGTATTTCTGATAGGGCAGCATTGCCCCAGTTCACATTCAGAGTTGCAAGTCTCTAAAGTGGGGCAGGATCAGACAATGCATTTTGTAGTTTTGTTGGTCGATTATGGATGTCGGCCTGGACACAGGGGAGACTCTCCCACTCACTGATGCAACACTACCAACAGGAAGGGTCTCCATTTCATCTTGCATCAAAACAAAATAGACAATGAGGTCATGGAGAGCTTGGTGAAGCTGGAAGAGATTACAGGGATTGAGATGGGCAAAGCCGTTTGAAAACAAGGATGCAGATTTGAAAACTGAAGTATCACTGGGTTAGGAGACAATGTAAGTTAGTGGACACAGAGATAATCATTGTATGTGGCTTGACACGATTTAGGATAAAGGCAGCAGAGTTTTGGATGAGCTCAAATTTACGGGGTTTAGAAGTGGGGAGGCCAATCAGGAGTGCATTATTAGAGTCAAGTCTAGAGATTACAAAGACAGGGATGAAGGTTTTGGTAGGAGTTGAATTGAGTAAGGGCCAGAGAGAGGCATTGTTATGGAGGGATGAATAGGTGATCTGAGTGCTGGCATGGATTTGGAAATTGGTGGCTGATCCTCAAGTCAAAGGTTGTAATTGGCCTGGTTCAGTCTCAGTGAGTTGCCAGGATGGAGTCAGTAGATGAGTAAACGGAGTTTAGATGCTTAATAATCTGTTCTAAACTACGCTTTCTGACTTTCAAATCAAACTTGGGCAGGCTTTGTTAAAATTTTGAGTTACGATCCTTCTTTAGCCCTATTTCTGCTTTTATTTCAATATTAGCAAAACTTGCACTCTTATCTGGAATTCATTTGATTCAACTTTAAATCCACATATAGCCAAAGGAGTTCAAACACAGGATGTTTAATTAAAAACATGGAAAGAAACTGCAAAATACAATGAATAGGATGACAATGATGATTATTATTAACTCAAAAAAAATTCAGCTTGGTGTTCCATAAAGAATGTCCTCATTCAGGATACATTACCATGGCTCAAGTTATACCGAGTTTTCAGTTGATTAACTCGTCTTTAAACTGTAAAAAAAAATTGGTGACTCATCGTAGTCAGAACGTTGCAAGTACAAGCCTCGCTGCAGAGGTTTGGGTATGAAATTCAGTCTGATACTCCCAGTTCAGTATTGAGGGAGTGCTGCACTGCTGGAAGTGCGGTCTTTCGGATGAGATGTTAAACAGTTTTACAGCTTAGATTTCAACACAGCCTTTAAGTAGGTTAAAACAACCCAATTAAATGAGGCAGCTGTCTGATTCTGGCAGTTAAAATTCAAGCATCTGAGTTCCTTTGTCTCAATGATTTGCTGATCACTGCAACTAAAGAATGTCCCTGGCCAGATACATTTAAGAAAGGGAGTTGTTGTACACACAGTCAGTATGGAGTGCCCTCACTGTGTGCAGACTTCAGCAGGGAGACAAGGGGACTCAGTGAGTAAACTCTCAGAAATTTGGTTCAAAGTGGGAATTTGCTGCAAACGGGGACAGAGGTGCTTTAACTAAGATTGATTGCAGAAAGTGTATTCTCCAGAGTGAGAAGTGAGTGGGAGAAGATAAAAGGAGAGGGTGACCTGTCAGGCCACAGACACATCACAAACCACAGTGTGGTACAACTGCGGGAAAAGAGGCTGATTGGTGAGTAGGATTAGTGAATATTTCTAGCTTGTGAACTAAAAGTAAAATCTTCAATTTGTTTTATATCCCCAGTACATTTTTCGTTTTCTTTTCTTAAATAGCTACACAGTATAAACAGCAAGGAATCTGAAGTTATCATTTTAGAAACTGAATCAAATGGGTGATGGGTGATGCACAGCTGCTGCAACATGTGGGAGCTGCTGGACACCAATGCGACCCAGAATGAACGTATCTGTTGTAAATGTCTGCAGCTTGAGGAAGTTCGGATCGGAGTTGAGCTTGAATCTGAGCAGCAGACACTGTGCCATGTCACAGAAGGAGAAAGCTACCTGGACACTGCTCTGGAAGGCAGTCACACCCCTCAGATTATATCATTCAAAATTGGTCTATGATCAATGACAAGAGGGTGTGACTGCAGGTCAGGCAGGTATGACCATTTAGGGAATTAAAATTGAAGAGCCTTGATGCCTGCATTTTTTTTTATTCATTCAGGTGATATGGGTGCCACTGACCAGGTCACCCATCACTAATTGCCCATTTAAGTGTCAACAAATTGCTCTGGGTCTGGAGTCCTATGTAGGCCAGACCAGGTAAGGGCAAAGGACATTAGTGAACTAGATGGGTTTTTCTGACAGTCATTTCGTGATCATCATTAGACTATCAATTCCAGATACTTATTGAATTCAAATTCTACCTGCCGTGGCAGGATTTGAACCCAGGTCCCTGGAACATTACCAGGATCTCTGGATTAATAGTCTCGTGACAATACCACTAGGTCTTCACCTCCCTTTAGTCCAACAGTTATGAAGTTCTTGTATGCTGTGTGGACGCAAGTGGAAAGAAGGATTCTAAGCAAAAGATAAGCCAACCATGGTTAACTAGGGAAATTACAGCTAGCATCAAATTGAAAGGAAAGGGGAAAAACACAATGTAGCAAAGATTAGTGGTAAGCCTGAGGATTGGGAATGTTTTAAAAACTAACCAAAGACAACCAAAAAGATAATAAAGAGGAAAAAGGTAAATTTTGAGGGCAAACTTGCAAGTAATATCAAGACAGACATCTTGAGTCTTCTTTAAGCATATAAAAAGGAAGAAAGGCCAAAGTTAACACAGGCCCCTTAAAGAACTAGGCTGGGTAAACCATAACGGGGAACCAGGAAATGGCAGAGGAGTTGAATAAACACACTGCATCAGTCTTCACAGCAGAAGACACTAATAACACTCAAATTACTTAATAACAAGGGCAAAAGGAGGACAGGAAATCAATTATCAGTAGACAAAAAGTGTCAGGGAAATGAATAGGACTAAAGAGCAATAAGTCTCCAGGACTTGATGAATATTAAAAGAAGTAGCTACAGAGTTAGTGGATGCACTGTTAATAATCTTCCAATAAAAGTCCCAAAGGATTAAAAAAACTGCAAAAATAATATCTTCATTTAAAAAGTGAAGACGATAAAAATCAGGTGTCCATTGGCCAGTTAGATAACTTCTGTCACTGGAGAAAATGAGTCTATTATAATGGATGTAATAGAAATTACATGCATAATTATGCATTTAAAAATACATATGACCAAGTAGAGTTAGCACAGCTTCAATAAATTTATTAGGACGCTTTGAAGAGGTAGCAAGAAGGACAGATAAAGGGGAAGCAGTGGATGAAATATATTTGGATTTCCATAAGCACTTGGTAAGGTACCACACATTAGACTACTTAGCAATGTAAGAGCTAATAGTGTTGGAGATGGTATATTAGCATAGATGGAGGATTGGCTAACTAATAGAAAACAGAGTTGGATAAGAGGGGTCCTTTTCAGGATGGCAATCTTTAACTAGCGGAGTGCCAGAGGAATCAGTGCTGGACCCACAATTATTTACAACATATATTAATGATTTGGATAGCTAAGTTCATGGATGACACAAAAATAGGAGGGAAAGCAAGTGGTGACAATGACAGAGTCTACAGGGAGACATAGACAAGTTAAGCAAGCCAGCAAAAACTTGACAGATGGAATATAATGGGGGAAAACATGAGGTTATACACTTTGGCAAGAACAATGGAGGAGCTTAATATTTTTTAAATGAAGAAAGACTGAAGCAAGGTGCAGCATATAGGGATTTAAGGGTCCTCGTGGACAAATCTCAAAAATCTAGCATCCACGTTTAGCAGGTAATAGGGAAGGCAAATAGAGTGTTGGCCTTCATTTCAAAAGGAATCGAGTATAAAAATAGGGAAATCTTGCTAAAACTATATAAGCACTAGTTAGACCACATCTGGAATACAGTGACCTGTTTCGGTCCATTTTTTCTAAGGAAAGATATACTGACATTGGAGACAGTCTAGAGAAGTTTCCCTAGGCTAATCCTGGTAGGGAGGGACTGTCTTATGAGGGCAGGTTGAGTAGGTTGGGCCTATACTCATTGGAGTTGAGTAGAACGAGAGGCAACGTTACTAAAATATACAAGGTTCTTGGCAAACTTTACATGGTACAGTAAAAAAGGTTGTTTCCCATTATGAGAGAGTCTAGGACCAGAGGGTGTAATCTCAGAATAAGGGGTCACACATTTAAGACAAATGAGAGGAATTCTTCTCAGACGGTAATGCATTTGTGGAATTAATTTACACAGAGGACTGGTAACACAGGTCATTCAGGGAATTCAAGGCTGAGGAAAGACAGATTTTTTAATCAGTAAGGGAAAGCTTTAGAGGGAAAAGGCAGGAAAGGAGTTGAGGATTATCAGATCAGCCATGATCTCAGTGAAAGGTGAAGCTGACTTGATGGGCTGAATGGCCAACTTCCGCTCCTTTGTCTTGTCTTCAATTAATTTTTTAATTCAATCGTGGGCATTGCTGGCTGGGCGAGCATTTATTGCCCGTCCCTAGTTGCCTTTGAGAATGGGTGGTGAGCTGCCTTCTTAAACTACTGAAAGTTCATGCATTGTAGGTTGACCCACGATGCCCTTAGAAAGGGAATTCCAGGATTTTGAGCCAGCGACAAACTGGCTATAGCTGTCCTCCCAAGAGGATGCAAGAGATCCTATTGTCACAATTTCAGGCAAGATCAGTGGAATTTTCCCTCATGCCCTGCTCAATATTTATCCTTCACCTCGTTGGCTATAAAATGCTTTGAAATAGTCGGATCACAAATAGGCGCTATGTAAATAAAAGTCTATTTTATTTTCAATTTTAAGTGCCTCCAACGGCATTTAAGCTTAACTGTAGCGTGATATTGGAGTCACGTGTAGACCAGACTAGATGCTGAGAGAAAATTTTTCTACTTTATGAAGGAATCTACAAGAAAAAGCACAGCTTTAAAAATATGGGGAGTCCCATTTCAGACCGAGAGAAGGAGGAATTTCTTCTGAGGTTCATCAACATTTGGAATTCCTTCCACATAGCAGTGGAGGCTAAGTCATTGGATACAGTCAAGGCTGAGTTGCACTGACAAGAGGATCTAGGGTCATGGGAGACAGGCATAAAAGAAGTTAAGGCCACATCAAATCAGCAATGACCTTAGTGACTGTCCCAGCAGGCTCAATGGAACAAAAGCCTATTCCTGTTTCTATTTCTTTACGTTCTTATGACTGGAGAACGGCAACAAATTATTAGCATCCTGCATAGGTCCAGCTTTAACAGGCATTTATTTCCTGCCACCATCCCTCAGCCATGTAGAATTCTTTTTAAAAAGATTCCATTTCACAAACTGTGCCACAGGATCTGAATCCACAGTCACTTTGCAGCTATTCTGATACTGCCTCCACTCTGTGTTGCAGGCTTCGGCCTCAAGCAGAGGCATCAATACATTATCGAGGCCTCCTCAAAGGCATGACCAAAATTAATTTCATTTATAATACCGCCCCTCAAGAAACATCAGCCAGAGGTGACCTTCACTGCTTTGCTCTGCAACTCATTCAGTCCGAGTTTCCAAAGAAATGATTACATTGGTGCTGTCAGGCCCTGTCATGGGGCTGTCCCTAATCTAAAATAAGTGTGTCACACACTCCTGCTGTTACCCTGATGAATGATCAGTGCTTAGCAGCACAGCTTATTCCTCAAACTAGCTCCGTGGTCACAGAAGCAGATTGTCTCCGTCATGCAGTGATCTCAAATTCACCTCAGCAAAGAAACTACAACAATTTCGCACCCTTAACCAAAAACAGGCATGTCTTGATTCATTAGCTGTGCTTGTAAAAAAAAAATCAGCTTTAGCTCAGTTGGGAAATCCAGGCTGACCCTGTCAGGGTGCTGTACTGTCAGGCAGGTTGTCTTGCAGATGCGGTGCTAAAATGAGGTCCCGTTGTCTTTTCAGATAGACACAAGACCTTGTCTGAATACTATTTCGAAATAGAGCCAAGGGTACTCCTCGATGTTCTGGATAATATACAATCCCCCAACCAACATTTCTAAAATCGGATTATCTCATGGCTGCTTCTGGGAGCTTGCTGCGCACAAATTAGCTGACATGCCCCAAACATCAAGAGTGACTTCTCCAGGTTCTTCCTCTCATTATTTGACGGCTGCCAAATCATAACTTACACCTTTATTTTGTTGTGAGACACGGCAAGGAAATGTGTCTCAGCCACAGCCAAAACAGAGATTGTTCCCAGTGCTGTTGGCTTGAGTAAGGAATACATTACTGCTGTAACTAGGGAAGATATTTCTGAAAAATTGTCCAGTGAAAATATAAGGGTAGAAATTACAAATAAGAAAGGAAAGATCACTTTGATCAGATTGTACCCTCCATGGTAAGAGAGAAATTAAATTGAAAAACAAATATGTAGGGAGATCTCAGATATATCTAAGCATAATCAGGTTGTCATAATGGGAGATTTCAATTTTCCAACACTGACTGGGGCTATCATAGTGTTAAAGGTTTGGATGCTGAACAATTTGTCAGATGTGCTCAAGAAAATTTTCTTTATCAATATGTGAATGCTCCTACTAGAGAAAGTGGTGGATGTGGATACAATTACAACGTTTAAAAGACATTTGGGTATGTACATGAATAGGAAAGGTTTGCAGGGAAATGGGCCAGGAGCATGCAGGTGCGACAAGTTCAGCTTGGGATTATGGTTGGCATGGACTGGTTGGGCAGAAGGGTCTGTTTCCGTGCTGTACGACTCCATGACTGGGCCATGTCTAGTCGACGGGGCTAACTTCATAAACCCCCTCCCCCCGAAAAAAAACAAAAGCCGCCGCCATATAGAACAGTGACTGCACTTTTTAAAAATAGCTGTAATATGCCTTGGAATTTATTGGTTGCCAGAACTTGTGCAATTTATTTCCTTAGATTTAACTGAAGGCAAGGACAGTGTAGGGCAGTCTGCCTGGAGGGTGTGGGACAATCATGCTGAGAGTCTGCATCACCCAACTACTAGTATTCATTCATCAGGTTTGCTGCATTGTAAAGATGAGTAATTGCAAGAGGAGAATTGCTATTAAGGAAAGATTATTTTGGACAAAAGGGCAATCCATGTATACTTACTATGTTCCTGGGCTAATAAGAGCCGTGAGTTCCAATCACACAAGGACAGTTGGTGAATTTAATTTCAGTTAATGAAGTAAATCACAAAATAATTGGCTACTGTCAATGATGGCAACCTGAAACCATCAGATTAATGTAAAAACCCATCTGGTTCACTGAAGTCCTTCAGCAAAGCTGGCGTGCTATCCTCACTTGCTCAAGCTACATGGGACTCCAGACCCACAGCAATTCTTAAGTGCCTTCAGAAATGGTCTTGTAAGATAATAGGCCGAGTCAAATCATTACAAAAACTCAATACCCAATTTGTAGCTGTGGCTTACTATCCCCTCCTCAAGAGGGTTTCAGGATGATGAAGGAATGATGACCAAGCCATCAAGACCCATATCCTGTGAGCGAATTTAAAAGAATATCAAGCAAGAAGGATTTTTTTTTTAAATTTCACCTCACTATAAATCCACCTCTCTTTTCATTTGACCTGTAGTTTTCATGAGAATTTCACTACTAATTTCATTTTATTAAATAATACTAGGTAAGCTTTGCAAATCAGGGCAGCAGTTCAAAACTAATGCAACTCTTGGTTGAGCAGGTGAAGGGTCAGTAAGTAAGATGACCTAGACATCCCAGTTTGGTTAGGAGGGGTCTGGCTTTTGCTCACTGTGCCCACGTGTCCGGAGAGTTTGTTCCAAATTTGTTCTGCTCCACTAAGAACTCTCCAGTTTACCCAGCCCTCAAACTCCATTTACTTTCACACGGGTCACCTTTCCGTGCCTCTGACTGGCTAATCTATTAGAACACACTGATTGGTCGATCAAGACCCAGATACCTATGTGCCCAAGGAATAGAATGTTTATATGATTTTGGTTAGTTACTATAAAGGTTTGTTGGATTCTTCAATACCATGATATCCACACTCATTTCCTTATGGTACAGGAGAAACATAAACATTGCCGCATCGGGTAAAACACACTGTTGGAGGCAAACTCTCACCAGAAATCATACCAAAGAATCCTTGTTATTTTGTAGCTGAATGAGCAGAAGTGAGTGGTCTGACTCTGGTTTATTTCAGATTTTCATCAGATGAATTTTTGAGTCTGACCTAAAATCTCTTTACCTGGTTCAATGTCTATTTTTTTTCCTGCTTTTGCTCCTCTGAAGCACCATGGGGCAATACACTGCAGTAAAAGCACTATATCAATGCAAGTTAATATTATCGGTTTTTGCCTCTATGTGTATGATCTCTTCAATGAGGAGGGCAAAAAGGGGACATGAGATAGCTTTGGCAAATAGGGTTAAGGAGAATCCAAAGGGATTCTATAAATACATTAAGGACAAAAGGGTAACGAGGGAGATAATAAGACCTTTAAAGATCAGCAGGGCTGCCTATGTGGGGAACGGCAGGAGATGGGGGAGATACTAAATGAACATTTTGCATCAGTGTTTACTGTAGAGAAGGATATGGAAGATAGAGAACGTGGGGAAATAAATAGCGACACCTTGAAAAAATATCTGTATTACAGAGGTAGTGCTGCTGGACATCTTAAAATACACAACGGTAGATAAATCCCTGGGACCTGATCAGGTGTACTCTAGAACTCTATGGGAAGCTAGGTAAGTGATTGCTGGGTCCCTTGCTGAGATATTTGTATCACTGATAGCCACAGGCAATGTGCCAGAAGACTGGAGATTGGCTAATGTGTTTCCCCTATTTAACAAAGATGGTAAGGAAATGCCAGGGAACTATAGACCGGTGAGCTTGACATTGGTGGTGGGCAAGTTGTTGGAGGGAATCCTGAGGGACAGGATTTACCTGTATTTGGAAAGGCAAGGACTGATTAGGGATAGTCAACATGGCTTTGTGCTTTGGAAAATCGTGTCTCACAAACTTGACTGAATTTTTTTGAAGTAGTAACAAAGAGGACTGATGAGGGCAAAGTGGTGGATGTGATCTATATAGACTTCAGTAAAGTGTTCAACACGACTCCTCATGGTAGACTGGTTAACAAGGTTAGATCACAGGGAATACAGGGAGAACTAGCGATTTGGATACAGAACTGGCTCAAAGGCAGAAGACAGAGGGTGGTGGTAGAGGGTTGCTTTTCAGACTGGAGGCCTGTGACCAGCGGTGTGCCACAACAGTATATGCTGGGTCTACTGCTTTTCATCATTTATATAAATGATTTGGATGTGAACATAATGACATCAAAATTGGAGATGTAGTGGACAGCGAAGAAGGTTACCTCAGAGTACAACAGGACCTTGATCAGATGGGCAAATGGGCCAAGGAGTAGCAAATAGAGTTTACTTTAGATAAGTGTGAGGTGCTGTATTCTGGAAAGACAAATCAGGGCAGGACCTACACACTTTATGGTAAGGTCCTGGGGAGTGTTGCTGAACAAAGAGACCTTGGAGTGCAGATTCATAGTTCCTTGAATGTGGAGTCGCAGGTAGGTAGGATTATGAAGAAGGCATTTGGTATGTTTGCCCTTACTGGTCAGTGCATTGAGCATAGGAGTTGGGAGGTCATGTTGCAGCTGTACGGGACATTGGTTAGGCCACTATTGGAATACTCCGTGAGTTCTGGTCTCCCTGCTATAGGAAAGATGTTGTGAAACTAGAAAGGGCTCAGAAAAGATTTACAAGGCTGTTGCCAGGGTTTGGAGGGTTTGAGCTATAGCAAGAGGCTGAATAGACTGAGGCTATTTGCCCTGGAGCATCGGAGGCTGAGGGGTGACCTTATAGAGGTTTATAAAATCATGAGTGGCATGAATTGGGTGAAAAGTCAAGGTCTTTTTTGCAGGGTAGGGGAGCCCAAATCGAGAGGGCATAGGTTGAAGGTGAGAGGAGAAAGATTTAAAAGGGACCTAAGGGGCAAATTTTTCACATAGAAGGTGGTGCGTATATGGAATGTGCTGCCAGAGGAAACGGTGGAGGCTGGTACAATTACAACATTTAAAAGGCATCTGGGTAGGTATATGAGTGGGAAGTGTTTAGAGGAATATGGGCCAAATGCTGGCAAATGGGACTAGATTTATTTAGGATATCTGGTTGGCATGGACAGGTTGGACCAAAAGATCTGTTTCCGTGCTGTGTATCCCTATGACTTTACGACTCCAGAACTCTTTCAAATATGAAGAAGATTTATTCTAGTCAGATCTCACACCCTTAATCTTCCCCAACAGTGAGAGGTTACTCATATCTGAAGTCCATTCTGCCAATTGTTTATAGGTGAGACCTCAAAGCTCCAATCTCAGTTGTAACACCAATAATGCAATCTGTGCAATTGCATTTGTTGTGAATTGGAAAACTGCTTTTAAGAAGGCAAACTCTATTGATAGTGGTAACCTTGAGTTAAGTCTGTGCAAGACAAACAGATCACAGCACAGTCCTGAATACTTTGCCTCAGATTTCAATCTGCACAAGGAGTATACAGCAAAATAAAAGCTGATCTAACAACTTTTCATCCTTGCCAATGACAACATGAACTTGCATTGATATGGTGTCTTTACTGCAGTCAAATGCTCCATGGTGCTTCAGAAGGAGCAATGTCAGACACAATTCAACACTGAACCAGGTCAAAAGCTGAGTCAAAGATGTATGTTTTAAGGAGTAAAGGAAAGAAAGATTCAAAGATGTAGGGATAATTTTACAACTTGACCCAGATAGCCGAAGGCATGGCCAGCAATGCTGAAGTGATTACAATTGGGCAAGTCCAAGAGGCCAGAACTGGAAGAGCTATTCCTGAACCCCTAGTTCTGGCCATTGCTTCTTGTCTGATACAGTTCTCTTTGCTATAGCTCTGATTAGGGAGCAAATTCTATATTGTGGGGCTGTGCAAAGTCACTGTAGGGCTGCACAAAGTGTCTAGTTCTCTCCTCCCAACTTATTTTTCTTTCTTCATTCACTGGATGAGGGCGTCGAGCATTTATTGCCCATCCCTAATTGCCCAGAGGTCAGTTATGAGTCAACCACATTTCTGTGGGTCTGGAGTCACATGTAGGCCAGACCAGGTAAGGATGGCAGTTTCCTTCCCTAAAGGACATTAGTGAACCAGATGGGTTTTTCTGACAATTGGTGATGATTCATGGTCATCGTTGGACTCTTAATTGCAGATTTTCTTTTAATTGAATTCAAATTCCGCCATCTGCCATGGCGGGATTCAAATCCAGGTCCCCAGAACATTATCTGGGTCTCTGGAATAACAGTCCAGATGGCTGTGTTTACAGTCATTGATTCTACAATGAAACAGGCCACAAATACCACTAGATAATACCACAGGCCATCGCCTCCCCCTGCAGGCCTCGGTGGCCAATCTCTATGGCCAAGTTTTTGGTTGTCCTTCTGGGTATCGATATTCACCTCTTTCCAACTGCTATGTTGGGAAGCATCTTAACTTCTACATTAAGAGCATTGCAAATTATTGTCATTGCACATGATCTCTTTGGCCAAGCTATAGATTCCAAGAACTCCTTGTGGCTCAGTGTTTCCTGCTGACTGATTTCTGCTTCTGTGAAGTACCTTGAAGCACTTTCTTTGATAGCAACAAATCTTTCGGATGAGGCACAAAACCAAGATCCCACCCGCTCTGTCAGGCCGGAGGTAAAAGTTATCACTGCACTATCTCCAAAAAAGGGCAGGGGTATGAAAATATTTCTCCCTTAAAATCTGGCCATTGTCCCACTGTGTGTGTGTGTGTGTGAGCTTGATCTACGCAAATTGGTTGCTGCAGTCCCTACATTATAATAGTGACAAAGTCTTCAGAAGGATACTTCATTCATTGTAAAACTGCCAGATGATCTGGCAACATAAAAGGTACCACAGGAAGTGTTATAAACTAAGATACGCTTTAAATCACAACACAAATTTACCCATTGGGAGGTAGGGGAATGCATTTGTGCATGAAACTACCTTTCTTTTAATGGAAAATGTCTGCCATTCTAGTCACCAGTTAGTAAACAGAATGGTTGTTTACAATAGGAAGATAAACGTATCTTGGAGAAAGGAAGACGGAATGCTGCTGATAGGGTGAGGTAAGTAGCGTAGGAGGGGGTTTGCGCGTTTCATAAAATTTAGAATACAACAGTTGGGCTGAATGGCCTGATCTGCTATAGAACCAATGAGTGAAGACACAGCCAGCATCAGTGGAGCAAATGGGGGTTTAAGGCTGAGTTTTAAATCAGTAAATCAGAAGTAAACCAAAGAAGCAGAACAGGACTTGAACCTTTGGTATCTAACGTGCCTTCTGATTAGGTATTGCCTCATTCGGAAAAGTTCGCTGGGAATGAGCTACTATTTTTACCCCCTCACCACATTTTTTTTCCATTTTTCCTTCCTTAGCGATAGGAAGGCCTTTAAATCAACTCCAAATTACATTGAAATGATCCTTATTAAAATCTATGTTTATGCAACACCTCTACAGCGTGAAGACATGAAACATATTCAGCCAGTTAGAGCGTACTATTTTTAAACCATAGTTCTGTTTGTTATAGAGTTGTGAAATTATGCCGCTGTCTCTAATGGCACAGCAAGAGTTTCTACTTGAGCTACGTCACAGCCCTTCTAAATGATGAAGCAGATTGCTAATCATACAGGGTACTTTTAGCCTTGAGCATCTCCTGATTTTAATCTACCCAATATTAACTGCTATGCTTTGAAAAATTTCACTCCTAAATCTCTCCACTTCACTCTTCGCCCTTTAAGCTGCTTGTTAAACTTGGAACAGGGTCCTGAATATTTGCCCTAATATTACCTCACTTGGCTTGCTATCAAATTATTTCTGGTGATTCCTCCATGAAGCACCTTGAGACAATTTGCTATGTTAAAGTACTACACAAATTGAAATTATTCTCGTAAAGCTATGCTGATTGGTACTAATGAGGTTTATTGCGCACAGGTTAATAATCAAGGTTATTCCTGATAACTACTGTACTGTGTTTATAAGAAATTAACTTAGTGGGGAGGATTGTTGCAAGGTCAGTTCATAGCAACAAGTAAATGATTATCCAAATCAACCAGCTATCAAAATCACCAAGAAATATCAAAAAGTAATCTCTTACAATTTGAAACTAGATGGATTCGTAATTATATTACTTTCCTCACCTAAACCTTAATGCACCTAGTATCACAGAACTCCACAACATTCGGCTAATGTGGTATACTGTATCCACTGTTCCTGATGTGGCCTCCTCTACATCAGGGAGACCAAGCGGAGGCTCAGAGACAGCTTGATCTTTCAAAGTGCTATCCAATGATACCTCAAATGCCCTTCTCTTTGTCTATAACCCTGCACAATTTTCCCTAATATGTGGCCAATTCCCTTTCAAATTTGCTTCAAGTGCTCTTTCAGGCAGCACATTCCAGATCAGAGCAGCTCACTACATTAAAAACTATTCTTCTCATTTCCCCTCTGACTCTTTTGCCTAGCTGACTTGAATGTTAGTTGAATATTCAGCCTTTTCTTCTGTGGTTGAATCTTCCATAACAGGTTTCCACATCACATTCTACAAGGCAATGGGCCGCCAGAGTCTTTTCTGAATTTAAATTTACATTATTTTATACTGCTTTTCACATCAGGCTTAATGCCTTGACTACCATCCCTCAGGTAGGGAGATCTACGTGAATTACATAAGCTCCTTTATTACAGAACTTTGTCTTCAGTAACCTTCAGGCAGACATCTCCAAAAATAGGTTGAGTGCAGCTCCAACAACATTCAAGAAGCTTGACACCATCCAGGACAGAGCGGCCTGCTAGACTGGCATCACATCCACTGCCTTCAACATTAACTCCTACCATCACTGATCTGCAGTGGCAGCCCTGTATTGCATCTACAAGACACACAGCAGCAACTCACCAAGGGTCCTCCAACAACACCATCCAAACCCGCACGCTCGTTCACATGGAAGGACAAAGGAATGGGAAACACACCACCTGCAAGCTTCCCTTCAATCCACATACTGTCCTGCCTGGAAATCTGTTATCACCTCATTAATGTCGATGGATCAAATCCTAGAACTCCCTGCAGTTGACTGTAGAGGTTCAAGAAGATGGTTCAACACCATCTTATCAATGGCAAATGGGGAAGACACACAGTCCATGAATAAGTAAATATAATGTGACACCTGCTTAGGTGGAATGGAAGCTTCAGAGGGTTACTATGAAAAGGAGCTGGGCAACTCCTGGAATCCAAACTGCCACCTCTCCTCAAATCAATGCCACCCAAGATCTGGGCATTTAAATTCCTGACTTTTGTGCAAGCAAGAACAAAAAGACTTCACGCCCTCTGTTTGTCTGTGGAATGGGAAAGGTGCGAAGTTATTTGAAGCTGTCAGGGCTTTAAATAACGTGCCCTAATGTTGAGGTCTGATCTTCTCCTACACATCTGAAAAGTTCTCAGAGTAAGAACACTTAAAAACTGACCATATGAACTTCCAAGCATTCAACAAGATGACACCAGTTCAGGATATCTGGTTGGTGTGGACGAGTTGGACCTAAGGGTCCACGCTGTATTACTCTATGACCATCTTTATGGATTTACAATCATTTCCCAAGATGTTTTCTCTTGAGCAGAGACCTAAACCAGGGCTGTCAGTGAGTTAACACCCAAAACAAATGGGGGCTTCAGCAGAATCACCCTTACAGAGAATACTGGGAATATGGATTGTGTCGTCTCAGAGTGTTTGAGGTGAAGACTACAGATGTTTTTAAGAGGAAAATAAATAAATACATGAGGAGAAAGAAATAGAAGAATATCGTGATTATGGCAAGAAGGTGTAGGGTGAGAAGAGGCTGATATGGAGTGAAAAAAACCAGCAAAGGCCAATAGAACCAAATGCAGGTTTCTGTGGCACACATTCTCCGGCTGTTCTCTTGTATGCCAGAAATCCACTCTTGACATCAAGGCAGCAAAACTATATTTGAATACGAGCTTACGCAAAGGCAAACATTACATAAGTAACTCTCGACATCTGAATTCAATGCTGTGGCATTTCTCAAGTAAATTCTGATGCATGTCGATGAATAGGAATCATCATGTTGTCCTGTAACGCGATAGTTGCGTTCTTGTGAGACCTCTCGATAGAAAATCGTGTTATAGGGAAATCGCTATGGAAAATGGCTATAGAAAATTACTAAACCTGTACAGCAGAAAGTTTGCATTATCCAAATAGCATCCATTATTCATCAATCGTATTACAGCCAATTTGTGTTAACGAATCATGCGTTACAGCAGAACTATGTATATGTGTACCAAAGGCTTCCCTTCGTCCGAATTTAAAAATCTTCAGATCCAAATAAACAAAAGCCAACAAAAAAAACCTTTGAAGAAACCTAATAAGTGTGTTTTGAAGAACGAAAGGTGATCCCAATGAAACAAAGAACTCTTACACAGGTTGTTCCCCCTTGCTGCAGTGTCTAGAACTGGAAACATAGTGCCACATTTTGGCTATCAAGGTGGCTATCAGAAATTTCCTGATTCACTGCATCCAGATCCCTGAACAGTCCCCCAAGTCACATAATTGCTAATCTCAGAAGATGGTGGCGTCGTGGCTTAGTTGGTTAAAGCCTAGTAAACAGGAGATCATGGGTTCAAATCCCAGCGGTGCCTTTTTCCCCTGGTGGTCTAGTGGTTAGGATTCGGCGCTCTCACCGCCACGGCCTGGGTTCGATTCCTGGTCAGGGAACGCAAGTTCTCCTCTGCTAGTTTATCTGGGATGGCACAGTGGCTCAGTGGTTAGCACTGCTACCTCACAGCGCCAGGGACCCGGGTTCGATTCCACCCTTGGGTGACTGTCTGTGTGGAGTTTGCACGTTCTCCCCGTGTCTGCGTGGGTTTCCTCCCACAGTATGAAGATGTGCAGGCTAGGTGGATTGGCCATGCTAAATTGCCCATAGTGTTATGGGATGTGTAGCTTAGGTGGCTTATAGGGGGATGGGGATAGGTGGGGTGCTCCAAGGGTCGGTGTGGACTTGTTAGGCCGAAGGGCCTGTGTCCACACTGTAGGGATTCTATGATCATACGTGGCCACAGGGACAGGTATGCTGATTAGGAGGCCCACCTCCCCAGTCTCCAGTTGTTTCAGAAGCCATCAGGCTCTCCAGCTGTCATCATTCACATCCCTTCCACCCCCATGTCAAATTCAATATCAACCCCCCCACCCCAAATCACCCGTCATATCCTCAATTCATTCCAACTTAATAGCCAGTGGACACAACTCAGCAGCCATGTGGATAGGGAAATAAAATTCTAACAATCTAATACAGCTGTTATTTGTGTATGCTTGATAGTGGGGAAAAAAAATCTTTCATTCAAAGCTTTTAAATCCTCAGCAGCATGGTGGCTCAGTGGTTAGCACTGCGGCCTCACAACATCTAGGACCCAAGTTAGATTCCACCCTCGGGTGACTGTCTGCGTGGAATTTACACATTCTCCCCGTGTCTGCATGGGCTTCCTCCGGGTGCTTCCTCCATTTTCTGATGAAGAGTCTAGGCCCGAAACGTCAGCCTTTCTGCTCCTACTGTGCTGCTTGGCCTGCTGTGTTCATCCACCTCTGCACCTTGTTGTCTCTCTCTCTCTCTCTTCCTCCAGGTGCTCTGGTTTCCTCCCACAGTCCAAAGATGTGCTGGTTAGGTGCATTGCCCATGTTAAACTGCCCTGTAGTATCTAGAGGTGTGCCGGCTAGGTGGGCTAGCTATGGAATAAAATATGGCATTGCGGGGATGGGGTAGAGGGCTGGGTTTGGTTGGATGTTGTTTGGAGGATCGGTGCAGACTTGATGGGTGAAAACAGCCTCACTGTAGGGATTCCATGTTTAATCTCCAGTTTTAAAAAAATGTTGTCTTTGTGCAAGTCTTTTGGATTCATCTGGGGCATGTGGGCATTTCTAACTGGGCTGGCATTTACTACCCATTCCTAAATGCACCAGAGAAGGTGATGAGCTGTCTTCTTGAACCGCTGCAGTGCATGTGCTATAGGAATACTGACAATGCTGTTTGGGAGGGAGTTCCAGCATTTAGACCCAATGAAACTGAAGGAATAGTAATACATTTTCAAGTCAGGATGGTGAGTAGCTTTGAGGAGAACTTGCAGGTGGTGTGTTCATATGGACCTATTGCCCTGGTCCTCCTACAGTAGGTTTAAAGTACTGTCTAAGAATTTCTCCAGTGTATCTTGTATGTGGTGCACCTTGCTGCTACTGAGCATCGCTGGCAGATGGAGGGGATGTTTTGTGGATGTGGTGCCAACCAAGTGGGCCACTTTGTCCTGGCTGGTGTCAGGTTTGTTGAATGTTGTTGGAGCCTCACCCATCCAGGCACTTGGAGCATATTCCATCACACGCCTGCTTTATGCCTTGTAGATAGTGGATAGGCTTTGGGGGAGTCAGGAGGCAAGTTACTTGCAGAAATTGTAGCCTCATTATGTATATGCCAATTCAGTTCAGCTCCTGGTCAATGGTAACCCCCAGGATGTAGGGCTTTCAGCAGTGGGGGCTTCAGTGATGGTAATGCCATTGAATATCAAGAGGGAATGGTCTTGTTGAAGTTGGTCATTTGCGGCACATTTTTTGGCACAATTTATTGACAGATGCAGCTACTTCTCGCTCCCCACCCCCAAGTTTAATGGGTGGGGGATTTTAAAAAAAAAACTCAGATTATGACAATTAAGTTTATTCATCCTCCAAGAGTGTTTACATTTCCTTCATTGATTCGCGACTCCTGGAGTCAAACTGAGACTCTTCTCGAACTCGGTACTGACCTTGCCGAGTTGGAGAATTCCCTCCTGGATGAATCACACCTGGTCCCCTTTCCTCCGCTGGTAAAAGCTGGATATTCCCAATGCTGCACAAAGCTGCTCTCAGAATAAGCAAATAGTGATATCAAATTGAGATGCAGAGGAGTTTGTTCACACAGCAGGTTTGTCAATCATTACTTCTTTATTTTTGGGTTGATATGAGAGACCATTCACACTGATGATACTAAGGAAAATTCCCTAGTCTTATCTCCAACAGTGGCATGGGATTTACTACACAGTTTAACAAATTGTTATGTAAAATGTCATGGTGAATGTCACTCTTTGGTTTGTGAACTGCTGCTTCTAATTTTCCCTTGCCTTGCACTTATCTTCCTTTCTCAGCTTGGATAACTGCAGTTAATCTTCTATCAGTGCAAAGAGTTTCTTTCATGCCAATATCAGCAGGTTGTGCCTTTACTCCTTCGTCCTAGAAAATTACATTTAAATTGTGCCATAAAGCATCACCGAAGATGCTTCACAGGATAGACTATCAAGTAAAACTTGTCATTGAATCCCATAAGGGGATATTAGAACAAAAGTTTGGTCTAAAAGGTCAAGTTTAAATGAGAATCATTAAAGAGGCAGCGAGGTTTAGAGAGGGAATTTCAGAGTTTAGGGACCAGGCAACTGAAGGGACAGCTGCCAATAGTGCAGCAATCAAAGTGGAAGTGATTAAGAGGCCAAATTAGAGTGCACATCACTTGAAGGATTAAAGGGCCTGAGGAGGTTACAGAGATGGAGAGTAGTGAGGCCATGGAGGGATTTGAAAACAAGAATGCAAATATTGTAACCAACAGTGAAAGAACTTTACAATAAATACAAGGAATGATTCACTTCATAGCCAGGGAATAGTAGGTGGGTAAAACTTAGGAAGCAAACCGTAAACAAGCATTGGTCTGTTCCTGTGCTGCATGACTCTAAGTAAATAAATAGTCCCACAAACATTGAAATGTGGTTTTTTTTACAGTATGATTTTCTTCATGTGTCTGTCTGATGATAAAAATTAATTGCGTTCAGAATGTGTCAATAAATATCAAACCATTCTCCAGTTACCCCTGAGCTCCTCGGAGGTCTGGTCATATTTTTAAGGTTCTTTGGAAGGTACGAGTGTACCAGTGTTGTCTCCAGTGTCACGGACCATCTGCTGCTGGATTGGCAGGTGTTTTGCAGTTAGCAGCAGTGAGCCAGGCTCCCAACCAATGTCACACACAGGCCTACGCTGCAGGGGACATGACAACTCCTGTGTGAGCACCAGCTGGTGAGAGTCAACCGAATGCACAAAGGTAAAAGTGACAGCCATGTTAGGTTCAATGGCATTTACCTAGAAACAATCAAAAGAGGTTTTCACTCTACAAGTTAGGTGCTTTACTCCGTCGGAGATGGCGACACTAGAACATTAAGCATTTGAAACAAGGCACCTTCTTGATAAAGGAACTGAGGCCACTCCTTGAAGTAACCAACCAGGGCATTGTTGAGTAACTGATTACCACTTCAATTGTACACTAGCACTCATTAAGGTAGCCACAATCTCCATCAATAAGCAGTTGATTGGGAGTGAACAGGGAGCTACTGACAAGGTGTATCACCTTTTCCTGTTCACCTACTACTCGAGGTTTGAAGGAGTTGTTCAAAAACACATCAGGTGACTCTCGGAGACATTTCGTCAAGGCTTTACCAATGCTCTGCTAACATTATTTCCAGGAATTCTCTGAAGACTTCAAAACAAAAAGAGTTTGTGCTGCACTAAAAGAAATGTCAAGAGATAAGGCCTCTGTTGGTGCAGTGGCAGCGTATCTACCTCTGGGCCACAAGGTCCAGGTTAAAGCCTCCCAGCCTGGAGACACGTCATAAGACACTCAAGCAGGTTGATTAAAACTGTGATTTTTGTGTCCAATCACCAAAATCTCTCTTTTATTAGAAGAGAAATACAACATTCATAAATAAAATCACAAAACTGGAAAATCGCACCATGGGAAAATTTTAATTATAGAATGCAAAAATGTAAATATTTCCTTGTCAAACATTCTTCCATATGTTGCTTCATATGGACTCCATGCAGTAAAAAACCTGCCGAGTTAAGGCAGACACTAAATTGTTAATCTGGGGGATTTTAATGGCACTGGATGTACAAAGTTGATTCACCTCCTGCATTCTGAAGCAAGTAAAACATATTTTTTGCAAATGACAGCTTTACAGAACATGTTTCAGACAAGTTTGATAATGTCACCTTGTAAGCATATGAGAACTGCTATAATAAATTGGTTGGAAATTAGTCTGTAGCATTCATATGAGTAACCTTAGAGTTGCTACAGCAATGATCTACAAATCCTGATTATCTGGAAGTTTTTAATTCATTTTGAGATGAGATATTAACTTAAGACCCAGTTTATCTCAGTGGACACAATAAGTCCCATGGTCACTAATTCAAAGAACATGGTGAGCTAGTTAACATTTATCCCTCAAAGATCCCTAAAGGCAGGTTACCTGCTCCTTACCATTTATAGGAGCTTACTCTGAGTAAATTGGCTGCCATGTTTCCAACATTACAACACTTAACCAGATTTCAAAAAGTTAGTTCATTGGCTGTAAAACGCTTTGGGACATATTGAGGTTGTGAAAGATTTTCTATATAAATATAGGGTTACCTTTCTAATTTAATTATAAATTGGCAGATTTGAGCCGTTGAAGGGACCGATATTGGCCAAGACCGTGGAAAGAATTCTCTTGATCTTCATAGAAATGGTACCATGGAAACTAACTTTTACACCCACCTTATGTAACTTTTAGGTGTAATGCCTTGGAGCACACAATCTAGGTTTACACTCTAGCAATGACAGAGGGGCTACTGCACTGTTGGAGGTATCACCTTAGGGATGAGATGCTAAGCTGAGCCCTTTCTGAACTCTCAGATAGATAGAAAACATCCCATTGCCACCAGCTCAAAGGAGAGGTCAGGCATCCTCCCCAGTATCCTAAACAACAATTATCCCTCAGCCAGCATTACAAAAACTAATTATGACATTGCTGGATGTGGGATTTCTTTATGCACAGATAGGCTGCTGCATTTGCCAAAACTGGGACCACACTTCTAAAATACACCGTTGACCATAAAGTGCTTTGTGGCATCTTGAGGTTTCTTTCCAATTACAAAGTCTTTTAATCATCTCTAGAGAAAGGATGGAAACCACAAACCCAGGATTTCCTATAAAGCTTCCAGCATAACTGCAACACAAGAGCTTATTCATTTGAGATGTTAGCAAAGGAGCGCATAAAAACCATATGCCACTCAGGGATAAGTCTCCATACCCATACCTATCCCAGCCTTTGTAAAGACCAGCTTCAGTCTCCTGGATTGAAGAGAATAATGCAGCAATACAGATTTACCCCTACACATTCAGGCAGAGGCTGATATCAGTGGTGGGTAAATTGTTGGAGGGGACTCTGAGACAGGATCCACGTGCATTTGGAAAGGCGAGGACTGATTATGGATAATCAGCATGGTTTTGTGTGTGGGAAATCATGTCTCACAATTTTGATTTAGTGTTTGAAAAGGTGACCAAGAGGATAGATGAAGGCAGAGCAGTAGATGTTGTATACATGGATTTTAGCAAGGCCTTTGACAAGGTTCCGTATGGTAGACTGGTGAGTAAATGTAGATTGCATAGGATCCAGGGGAAGATAGCCAATTGGATACAAAATTGGCTTACCGGTAGGACACACAGGGTGGTGGTAGACGGTTGTTGTTCAGACTGGAGGCCCGTGGCCAGTGGTATGCAGCAAGGATCAGTGCAGGATCCACTGTTGTTCATTATTTATATAAACTATTTGGATGAGATTACAGGAGACATGGTTAGTAAGTTTGCAGATGACACCAAACTTGATAGTATAGTGGACAGTGAAGAAGGTTATCTAAGAGTAGAATGGGATCTTGATCAACAGAGCCAGTGGGCCAAGGAATGGCGGATGGAGTTTAATTTAGGTAAATACGAGGTATTGCATTTTGGTAAGGGAAACCAGTGCAGGACTTCCAGTTAATGGTCAGGCACTAGGGAGTGTTGTCAAACAGAGAGGTCTGGGGATGCAGATACATAGTTCCTTGAAAGTTTTGTCACAGGTGTACAGGGTGAAGAAGGGAGACATTTGGCACACTTGCCTTCATTGGTCAAAGCACTGAGTACAGGAGTTGGAAGATCATGTTACAGCTGTTCAAGACATTAGTAAGGCCATATTTGGAGTACTGTGTACGATTCTGGTCGCCCTGTGAAAGGATGTTATTAAACTGGAAAGGGTGCAAAAAAAGATTTATAAGGATGTTATCGAGACTATCAGGTCTGAGTTATAAGGAGAGGCTGGGACCTTTTTCCTTGGATGCTGAGGGTGATCTTATTGTGGTTCATAAAATCATGGAGGGGTATAGATAAGGTGAATAGCCAAGGTCTTTTCCCCAGGTTAGTGGTGTCCAGGGAGGATACAGGTTTAAGATGAGAGGGGAAAGATTTCAAAGGGATCTGAGGGACAACATTTTTCACACAGAAGTGAATAAGCTGCCAAAGGAAGTGGCAGAGGCTGGTACAATTACAATACTTAGAAGACATTTGGACAGGTACATGGATAGGAAAGGTTTGGAGGTATATGGGCCAAATGCAGGCAAATAGGTCTAGTTATAGAGTCACAGATGCATAGAGCAAGATGACAACTCTTTGGTCCAACAAGTCCATGCTGACCAGGTTCCCAAACTGAACTAGTCCCACTTGCCTGCATTTGGCCCATGTCCCTCTGAACCCTTCCTTTCCATGTACTTGTTCAAATGTCTTTTAAATGCTGCAACTGTACCTGCATCCACTACTTCCTCTGGCAACAAATTTAAGAAACCTGGTCAGCATGGGTGAGATGGGCCAAAGAGTCCATTTCTGTGCTATATGACTCAATGAGGGCTTTGCCCAAAGTCACCCGATGTTGGTGTGACTGTGACATCTGTAGTTTGTCAGTGAGCATTCTTTAAAGATTATCAAGGCCTGAACTACACTTAGCCGAAGTGTTGTACATCTTGATGGTCAGAACTACTATGGATCCTTCAAGCTTAGAAACATTGGGCAACTAGGTTGACTTCCCTAAAAAGCATGAGGTTGCACAGCATAATGCTGCAACAGTGGGATCTGTCTCCAGTACAGCAGAGAAGGTTTGGGGAAATTTGACAGAGATGTTCAAAGTTATGAATGACTTTGCTAGGAGAAACGGTTTCCAATTGAAGGAGAGTCAGTCATCAGAAGACACAGATTCATGAGGACTTTTGTTTTATGCAGCGAGTTGTGACCTGGAATGTACTGCCAGAATGGGCAGTGGAAGCAGATTCAATACTAACTTTTAAAGGGACTTTGATAAATGAAAATAAAAATTAGAGACTTTGGGGAAAGAAAGGGAACTAGAATAGGCACGATAGGCCAAATGGTCTCCATCTGCATTCTCTCAGGAAACTGCCATAGAATGTATTGGCAGTATTCATTTGTGCTCTATTCTATGCAAAAATTCTTGGGGATAGGTTTGAACTGGTATGACAACAGCATCAACCACAGTGTCTGCACAGTGCATTCCAGGAAATTCCACCCACTGCTGGCCCATGTCTGCATCACTTGGAGTGTTTGAAAAAGTGAATTGCATACAGTTATTCAATGTAGTCACCAAGAGTACCCAAAAGACACTGCTACCACTGCACTGCATCATTGACATAGGAGACTATTCAGCTCCTTGACCCTGTTCACTCACTCCATCATATTATGGCTCATCTGCACCTCATTTCCATCCAGCTGCCTTGGTCCTAAGTCATACAATTACATTTACATAGAAATTGAAAACAACAGGCCATTCAGCCCTCACAGTCCATGATGGGATTTATGATCCTCTCAAGCTTCCTTATATCCTTAAATAAGCACAAAGTACTGCTGCGGGTGCTGAAGATCAGAAATAGAAGCAGAAAGGCCTGGCAGTAACATTCTCTCTAAGCTATACATCCACAAAGTCTGCTGGAAAGCTCTACACACCTCAATCGGTGTGCTGGTGCAAGGCTTCCACTTCCAGAAGCAGTTGCTACACATGGGTTTCTGAAGTCTGCACAGCAGCAAGAAACATTACAGGGAATGTTACCTGGAATTACAGCAATCTTGTTTTAACTGACACCTTACGAACCAGCACTCTCAATAAACCAGCAACAATTATATACCTCAAATACCATTAAGTTTACTGTATTATTATATCCAATTATTATTCAAGTGATTTATGCTGTAAATTAAGTATAACCGTGATGTGTATAGCCATGGTATTACATTTCTATTACTTAGTATGTTTTTACATCAATTATATGGACCTCTAAATTATCTAGAATATCTGATCAACTAGCAGACTCCTGGTCCCATAGATGCTGGATAATAAACTGTTTGCTGTATCTGGGGACAGAAACTGCACAGATGTAGCCAGACCAACTGTATTTCTTCAACATTTTGTTTTCATCCCTGTTATCCTTCATTATCGAATTGTATAAGTCTTCAACTTCCTTTCCTCTTGTGTTTATCCAGCTTCCCTTCATTTAACTCAACCACTCCCTTTGGTAGCACGTGCCACATTTGCACCACTCTCAGCACAAAGAAGCTTCTTCCTAACTCCTGCTTGGACATGCTATTGACCATCCTAGAATACATCCTCAAGCTTTGCTCTTCATTACATGTGAAAAATATTCTGTACATCCATCAAAATCTCTTGCAACTTTAAAAGCTTTAATCAACCTTCACCTCTGAAGAGAAAAAGAGATCTAGCCTGTTCAGCCTCTCGTGAGCAATATAATCTCAGTTTGGATATCATTCTTGCATATGTGTTTTGTACCCTCCCTACAGTCTTACTAAGGTGAGTATAAAAGGGAGACTAGATGTGTTTCTTTAACAGTGATCTTGCTATAAGTTAAGCTTTCCTAGAAGAACCTCAGATTTAAAATGATTCACTGAGCTAGCATTGGCTACTTTTTGTGGCACAGGATTGTATACGCTGCATGAAAAAAATACTTCTCAACTCTTCTTCTGATTGTTCTGCCCTGATTTGAAGGCTGTGCCCTCTTGCCTTGGACAGCACACCAACAGAAAAAGTTTCTGCTTACCTTACTGATTCCTTTCAAAATCCTCAAATCAAACCAGCTATCAAATCATCATGTCCCAACGAATACAAGCAAAGGAGAATCCAATTCTGCTCACAACCTAACCCTTTGGACCCTGGTAATGTTATGATGATTTTTATAAGATTCATTGATGAGGCATGGGACATCACTAGCTGGGCCAGCATTTACTGTCTATCCCTAACCGTGCCGGAGAAGGTGGTGATGAGCCGCATTCCTGAATCCCCTGCAGACCACCTGGTGAAGGTACCCACCCACTTAGGGAGGCAGCACCAAGATTTTGATCCAGTGACACTGAAGGAACAACCATCTATTTTCAAGTTAGGATGGTCTGTGGCTTGAAGGGGAACTCGCGTATCGATGTGACTCCTGCCCTTGCCCTTCTGGATGATTGAGATTACAGATTTGGTACACAAGTTGCTGTAGTGTTTCCCATGAATGGTACACACTACTGCCACTATGCAGCAGTTGCAGCATTTGCAAAACAAATCATTTGATTGTTTAAATCACCATCCTGTGTGATTGAGAGGCCAGTGCTATAAAGAGAATTATCAGCACGTGTTGCAAATTCCTGAGGCCTTGCCTGCTTGACTCTTCCTCTTTATGTCGTAAATGGCTAAGTTGGTCTTTTTCTGTTCCCATTTTAAAGTCCGATTCTGCTGCAGCCCAGGAGTGACAGTGTTTGTCATCTGCTGTTGATCATCACATTGGCTTTGGAAGGATGGAGGGAGAGAACAGATAAGGTGGTGAATGCAGCATGGATCAACTGGGGCAGGGGCTTCCAGAAAGCCAAGGGGTGAGTAACTGAGCTGCACTCCTTCCAAAGCCAATGTGATGATCAACAGCAGCTAGCAAACACCGTTACTCCTGGACTGCAACAGAATCAGGTTTTAAAGTGGGTACAGAAAAAGGCCAACTTGGCAATTTCCCAAAGTGCTAACCAGAACTGTCTCCCAAAAATGCTTCAGGCCACACAGAGAAGGTGGCAAACAGGCAAGGCCTGAGGAATTTGCAGGAACACAGTGCATGCTGATTACTCACCGTGCAGCACTGACGTCCGACCTTTGCAAGATGGCGGCAGCGGAATAGGCAGTGTTCGGGTTCTTGAGCCTGGGTTTTGTCCATTCCACCTGCTTTTTTTAAAAAAAATCTTCTTTTCTCATTTTTTTCCACATCCTTTTTTTAGATATTTTGTGATTTTTAAAAAAAATTTAACCTTCTAGAGAGAGCTTGGTCACGGAGGCAGCAGGGGCAATGGAGCGTGGTAGTGGCTGGGGCTTAGCATGAGCCCGGATGGTGGTGACTGGCAAACTGGCTAAGCATGCCCAGCACAAGGGAGAGCGAGCCCTCGTGGGGAAAGCCCAGCTTGGAGCCTCTGCAGGCCCATGACTTCAGAAAAGTCTGTCATGTTTAACATTTAACTTTCTTTCTTTAGTTTTCTACTTTATACTAAGAAGTGTTAAACTTTTCAACTTATTTCTTTATTTTTTTACTTTTGCCCCTAAGGTTTTAAACCTAGGTACCTTTGTACCTAAGACTGAGCCAGGATTGGCGACATTATAATCTTTTCCTTGTACTCCTGTACGTGAGTACACAGGACAATATAACCTCAATCCAAGTCACACAAAACAATGAATCAAACAAATTCTCATTACATCAACCAGCTGAATTGCTCGCTCCTGTCTGACCCTTTGTTGATTGGGTTAGGTGCTGCATCATGTGGTTGTTTAAACCTCAAGAAATTGCAGAGAAAAATAAGTAAATAGCAAAGGATTATGATTAAGCGTTTCCCTTTCAGGAATCTAAACATTTTCTAAGCATACTTTAATAGCTCAACTCTACAGGTTAAGCTTCCCAATCCCCCTCAGATGCATGAAAGCAAAGCAGCATTACTTTACAACAGGCTTAAAAAAATGTGATTGTACATTGATGCGCGCACACACACGTCACAACACATACTGCAGCGTGCTAAACAGGGAATTGTCCAATTCTGTAGAATCACACTGCACTGAAGGAGGTCATACATCCCATTGTAACAATGCCTACTTTCTGGAAGAGCTTTCCAATTAATCCTGCTCTCCTGTGCTCCTGTTTTCAAGTATTTAGCCAATTTCTTTTTGAAAGTTACAACGAATGTACTTCTACCACCCTTCTTCAGGCAGCCAATTCCAGAATACAACCACCTTGCTACATAAAAAAGACCTCAGATCATATCTCTGAATTTTTAAAAGCATTTATTCCATAAAATTCTCAAGCATTGTCTGTTTCAACTTCTGATTTCAAGTTGGTGAAAGTAAAATTGAACCAGAACCAATCTTTATTCCATTTATATTTATTACTAGAGTGCAACATTACAAGTACATTTCTCCTAACAGTGTCAGTATATGTCTCTTTGTATATGTTCAAGTAACAACCCCATCGATACCCTCCTCTTGCATATATTTAACCACAACTGATATGCAATTAACAGTTCAGTAGTTAAGAGCAAAGGAGCTCTTGTGGTTTAGTCAGTAGTGTCCCTGGCCCTGAGCAAAAAGCTCTGGTTTCAATTTCCAACACAGGTTCATATTATAGTCAAACAACACGTAAAACTCTCCAACACGCACCAATGTCAGGAGGGGAAAAGAGATTCCTGGTCAGCCACATGATGGCAAGACACTGGAGCCTTGACCATCAGCATCTCCAGATTACAACAGCCACAGAGTCCAGAATTAACTGTAACATGCCACATGGTTAATTGAAACTAGTGATTGAACCTGTTGAGCAGAGTACACTCTCACCTGAATGGAGGCAGTTAACATAACACTGCCTGGACCACATGCCCAGGGGCTGAGAGCTCATGATGGCTTTATGGGCCCCATCAAAAACTGATCCCTTGACTTTATTACCTGACATGATCCTTTGGGTTGTTTATTTCCAGAGTCTTCCCACTGCTTCCGAATTGCCACACTGCTCCTCCGAGGTACAGCATTCAACCAGCAAAAATTCCCTCCGTTGCCTTTACTGATCACCGTTTACTCCATTCACCAACTACAACTTCCATCCCTTTACTTGGCACACTCTGACATGAAGCTAGATGATTCATATCCTCTGATCCTGAGCTCAGACTCTGTATCTTTGCCATCACAAAGAACATCTACCTCCACTGCCTCAGATCGTCGCTTGCAGAAATCTGTGCGTCCAAAGCTTTTTTTTCAATCCAGCCTTCATTCTTCCAAAACCCTCCAGGATAGCCTGCACCTTCCACACCACATAGACTTCAGCTTATCCAAATCTCTGCTGCACCAAGTTGCAAACATATGCCTTTCCTTCACTCGCCGACCCTACAATGCTTTCTGGTTAAACAATGCCTCAGCTTTGATTTAAAATTCTTGTCCTCGACTTTTTCCTGTGGTCTCACTCCTCCGGACTTCTGTGGTCTCGACCTGGCCAAAAAACCCTCCAAAATATCTGCATTCCCCTCAGTGTGGTCTCTTACTTTTGTCTCTTCATCACCATCATTGGTGGCCATGCCTTCAGTTGCTTACTCCCAAAGTCTGAAATTTCCTTCTTAATCCTCTCTACCTTCTCCTGTATGCTGCACCTATCTCAATTGTGCAGATTGGCATCAATGGTTGGTGGAAGGGGTGGGGTCTACAAGTTGGAGCAAGTGCGAGGCTTGCCCACCAGCCTTTCCAAAAAAGGATCATAGGATTGGGAGGCAGCTGAATAGCCTGGGCCTACACACCCATCTACCCTTTAGCTTGTTCCACCATTCAACAAGATGATACCTGATCTCTAACCATGCTCCATACACTTCATTATCACTTAACACCTTTGGTAGATTAATCTTACAAATCAGTTAAATTACCCTGGTTTGACAACGAGTGATACCAATCTTATTTCTGACTCTGGTAATGTAGAAATGAGCAGCAACTCACAGCCATCACCACTTTGTGACTGAACAGAGTGCCTGAACTTGTAATAATTTATATTTACAACTAGGCAAGGCAACACTCATCAACCACACACACACACACACACACACACACACACAAAAACATCCACGGCCCAGACATAAAACAAGCATCAGTAACACAGGATGGCTACCACAGGCAGGACTAGAATGGCAAGCAGATACCTCTGAAAACACAGAGATCTATCACATGTGTTCAAGATGTGGAGGTGCCAAGTGTTGGACTGAGGTGGACAAGGTCAGAAATCGCACGACACCAGGTTATAGTCCAATAGGTTTATTTGAAAATAAACCTGTTGGACTATAACCTGGTGTCGTGTGACATGTGCTCAAATAATAAAGAATGAACTTGAATTTCTTTTAAATCTTACCCCACCTCAGGATCTCCCCATCACTTCACAGCCAACAAAGTACTTGTGAAGTGTAGACACTATTGTAATACAAGAAACATGGCAGCCAAGTTGCACGCAACAAGCTCCCACAAGCAACAAGGTGATAATGAGCAGGATAATCTGTTCCTGCGATGTTGATTGAGAAATAAATATTTGCTGATGACATAGGGGTGTCACCCTGCTCTACTATAAATGCTTTCCAATTTGAAAGAGTTCAGCGTTCAAGGGGCTTCTTGAGAATTAAAAAAAAATCCAACAACTTGTACTTATATAGCAAAATATATCTGGTGTAGTAAAATATGCCTAGGTGCTTCAAAGGAACACAAATCAGGCAAAATTTGGAACAGTACCATTTAAAGAGACATTATGAGAGGCGACACAAGCTTGGTTGAACAGGTAGGTTTTAAGGATGGTCTTACAGGCTGGGACGCAGAGAGAGAGAGAGGGAGAGTGCAGAGGTTTAAGGATAGAAATGTCACAAATACAGTGGGAGGGCCTGTTTTAAACAGCCAACCCTTTCTGTTATCACAGATGATGTGCAAGAGAAGCAAATTTAAAATGTTCACGATGCATAATTTGGTATCATGTTGCTGAATTGAATAAAAATTGTGGGTGTTAAGTACCAAAGTGCTATGAGTCCATTAATATTTAAATTTTATGCTGCTTAATTCTATGGTTTTTGTGCCAGTTAGTGAGGAGCTCAATCTGTGTCGCAGTACAAGATTTCACAAACCAGCTGGCAAAGATGAAAAACACAGTAATGAAGAAACTCATCAATTTTCCTTTGCATTGAAAAATATAATTTATTAATTTTCTTCTGTTCTTCCCCTCAAACCTCAATTTATTTTGTTTTCCCTTTGCTGTAAATGAAATCTTTAAAATTTTTGTTCTTGTTTCTGTTTCCAACTATCTTTCCCCTCCTTAGCTCTATATTTACCTCCACCTCAAATTGTAACTTATAGAGCGCCACTGGGATCAGTTTCAGGCCCTCTGCTATTTACAATCTATATAAATGGCTAGGATGAAAGAACTGACTGTGTTGTAGCCAAATGTGTTGCAGAGTAGAACGCCCCACCCCATGGCAGACATGTCTAAGACCAGAGGGCATAAGTTTAAGGTGAGGAAACCTGACAAAAAGATTTTTCACCCAGAGGGTGGTAGAAATATGGAATGTGCTACCTGAGTGGGTGATGGAAGCAGATGTTCTTGCAACACTTAAGAAACATCCAGATGAGTACTTAAAATGCCAGGTCATCATAGGCAAGTGCAAGTAAATGGGATTGGTCTAGGTGTTTGCTGGGCCAAAGGGCCTGTTTCTATGCTGTATGACTCTATTATATAGATTGATAGGAAAGCAAGTTTTGAGGAGAATACTGAGTCTGCAAAGGAATAAGGAGATGTTAAGCGGGTAAGTAAAATACAAACACAGATGGTGTATAATATATGAAAATGTGACGCCATCCACTTTTTGCAGGAAGAACACCAAAGCATAATGTCATTTCAATGCAAGGAGACTGCAGAATGCTGCAGTACAGAGGGATTTATGTGTCCTTGTATATGAATCACAACAAAAAAAACAGCATGCAAAGTAATGGGGAAAGCAAACAGAATAGTAAGTCTTGCTACAACTATACAACGCATCAGTGAGACAAGCGTACCATGTACTGCAAGGCCATCCAACATTTTCACACGGGGCTGGGGGCAAGGATCACATTTCAGCAGTCAGAGTGAGAAACGGAATAGACCCAAGTCCAGATCAGCAGCAACAATATGAGTTTTGCTTCAAGCAGGGTATTTTACCTGACACAACAAGGCTTACATTATCCGCTGAAACATTAAAAAAAATTGAGCAAAGATGTCATAGTATTGAAGAAGCCAACAGACCGTTATTCCAGCAAGCTATTACATGCAAACCCTGCATTCACAGGCATGTCACTGTTCTGATATTAAATTAACAGCTTATAACACAGCAGCACACTTTCATACACTCAAGGAAGCCCCGGGTAAGATGGAGTATGAGATCTTTATATCCTCAGGTCAAAAGCCATGAGACAATAATAATGACATGAGCATGTTGCTGAAGGTAAACTGACATATTGAACATGAGACAGTCAGGTATGACCATGGTTCACATCTGATGGGGCAGACCAGAATTCACATGAAAGTTGGGTGAGAAGTTTGCCCCAGTCTTCCTCATCACTCAACCTGAATTGTTGATGTTTTTGAGGACAGAGGAGAAGGACAATGTTGTCTGCACATCTTACCCATTTACCTAGCAGACCATCCACGCAGTCAGACTACTGCAATATTCATGGGATCTTCAATATGCAGGTGGACTGGGAAAATCAGGACAGTAGCAGACCCCAAGCAAAGAAACTCATGAACAAAAACAAAGTTGCTGGAAAAGCTCAGCAGGTCTGGCAGCATCTGTGGAGGAGTAAACAGAGTTAACGTTTCCGGTCCGGTGACCCTTCCTCAGACCCTTCCAAAGAAACTCATGATTAACTACAATGTCTTTTCTTTGGAACAGCTTGTGGTAGAACTCTTAAGGGAACAAGCGATTCTGGATTTGGTGATTTGTAATGAGGCAGACTTGATCAGGGAGCTTAAGGTGAAGCAACTCCTAGGGGCAGTGACCATAATATGATAAATGTCACCCTGCAGTTTGAGAGGGAGAAGCTGGAATCAGATGTAACAGTATTACAGTTGAATAAAGGTGACCATAAAGACATGAGGGAGGAGCTAGCCAGAGTTGATTGGAAGGGGAGCCTTGCAGGAAAGACAGTGGCGCAGCACTGGCAGGATTTTCTGGGAGTAATTCAGGAGGCACAGCAGAAATTCATCCCAAGGAAAAAGAAACACACTAAGGGGAGAATGAGGCAACCAGGGCCAACAAGGGAAGTCAGGGACAGCTTAAAAACAAAAGAAAAAGCATACAATGTGATGACGATTAGTGGAAAGCCAAGGATTGGAAAGACTTTAAAAACTAATGGAAGGAGAGGGGTGAAGATGAAATATGAAGGTAAGCTAGCTAGTATTGTAAAATAAGATTACAAGAACTTTTTTTTACATACATAAAAGGAAAACGAGCAGCAAAATTGACAAAACTGACAGACAACTGGAAAAGTAGTCATGGAGAACAAAGAATAGGTACTTTGCATCAGTCTTCACAGTGGAAGACACCAGTAGCATTACAGAACCACAAGACAGTCAGGGAGCAGAGGTGAATGCATTGGCCATCACTAAGAAGATGGTACTGGGGAAATTGAAAAGCCTGAAGGTGAACAGATCACCTGGAAAGGATGGACTACACCCAGGGTTCTGAATGAGATGGCTGGGGAGATTGTGGAGACATTAGGTGGTGATCTTTCAGGAATCACTGGAGTAAGGAAGGCTTCCAGAGGACTGGAAAATGGCTCTAAGAAAGGGATGTAAAGGCATAAAATGGTAGATTTATAGGCCGGTTAGCCTGACCTCGATCATTGGTAAGATTTTAGAGTCTATTATTAAGGTTGAGCTTGCGGAGTACTTGGAAGTGCATGGCAAAATAGGGCTGAGTTAGCACAGCTTCATCAAGGGGAAGTCATGCCTGAGAAATCTGTTGGAATTCTTTGAGGAGGTAACAAGAAAGTTAGATAAAGGCGAGTCAGCACATGTGAACTATTTGGATTTCCAGAAGACCATTGACAAGGTGCCATACAGGAGGCTGCTAAATTAGGCACTAGCCCATGGATTAGGGGCATGGATAGAGATTGGCCAACTGGCAGAAGGCACAGAGTGGGGATAAAGGGGTCTCTTTCAGGATGGCAGCCAATGACTAGTGGAGCTCTGCAGGGATCAATTTGAAAAATGTCAAACAGTTTTTGCAAATGTTGCTTTGCTGGTACACAGGCTCAACTCATTTCACCCCTCCTAGAATGAGGGGTTATACTTAAAGATAAAGTGTCTCTCTCTTTTGAAACAGAGATGAGGAGGAATTTCTTCTATCAGAGGGTCATTAGTGTTTGGAATTCTCTTCCCCGGTGAGCAGTGGAGGTTTGGTCATTGAATATATTCCAGAGTCAAATAGAATTTTGATTGACAAGGAACCGAAGGTTTATGATCTGACTGAATGCTGAAACAGGCTTGATGGGCTGAATGGCCTACTCCCACTCCAATTTCTTGTGCTTTTACGTCTCCATCTCTTCCTGTCTACGCCCCTCCGTTTTATACATCTCAATCATGTCCCCCTCATTCTCATTCTGAAATTAAAATAACCCCCGTCTATACAATCCCTATTCATAACAAATTCACCAACCTGACATCCTGGTAAAATCTGCTCTACACCCTCTCCAGTGTAATCATATCCCTCCTATAATGTGGATTCCAGAACTGCTCATAATACTCTAGTTCTGGCTTAGCCAATGTTTTATACCGTTCCAGCTCTAAAACTCTATGCCTCAGCTAATAAAGACAGGTATCCCATATCCTTCTTAAGCACTTCATCTACCAGTCCTACTACCTGAAGGGAGCATCCAATGTGCACACCAAGGTCCTTCTGATCTTCGGTGCTTCCCACGGTCCTACTATTCATCATGTATTGCCTTATGTTGTTTTGCCCTGCTCAAGTAAATCACCTCACACTTATCCAGAATGAATTGTATTTGCCACTGCTCAGCCCATCTGACGAGCCTTGCGGGCATAGATTTAAGATAAGGGGAAGACGGTTCAGAGAAGATATGAGGAAAGATTTTTTCCACCCATAGAGTGGTGGGAATCTGGAACTCAGTGCCTGTAAGAGTGGTAGAGGCAGAAATCCTCTATCATGTAAGAAGTATCTAGACGTACACTTATGATGTCAAGTTATACAAGGCTATGGACTAAGTGCTGAACAAACAGGATTAGAATAGTCAGGTGATGGCTTTTGATTGGTGCTGACTTGATGGACCAAAGGGCCTTTTTCTGTGCTGTAGACCACTCCTGACTCTGTGATATCAATGTTTTTCTAATTCTGGTCTCTTGAGCATTCCAGACTTTAACTGCTTCACCACCAGTGGCTGTGCCTTTAGCTAGCTGGGCCCTAACCTCTGGAATTCACCTCCCTAAATCTCTCCATCTCTCTACCTCTCTGTCCTTCAAGACATTCCTCAAAACCCAGTTCTCTGCCAGGATTCTAGTCACTTGTCCTAATATCTCCTGAAGTGAATTGTTGTCAAATTCTGTTTGACAATTGTCCCTCTGCCTTGGGACATTACACTGCACCAAAGGTGCTAGATAAATCCATGTGACTGTTGTTGATCATGCATTCTCATGCTGGAATGCAGGCTTGTGGATAAGAGTAATTAATTTTCCAAACAGATGGATGTGTGTTCACATTTGGAGGTTGGGGGAATGGGAGGAATTGGAAGAGTGAGAGGGGAGACAGACCCTTATCACCAGAAACATAACCAGTAGATGAGAAATGCTAACAATGAGTAACCCTGAGGGGGAAAATACAGTTGAGATCACAACTTGATCAGTCATGATCTTATCAAATGGCAGAGTCGGCTCTAAGTCCTTTATCCCTATGTCCTAGAGTGCCATTAATGCAGTAATCACATGGCACTAAATAAATGCAAGTTTTTGTAGCTATTATTACAAGGATAACATCTATATTAATTGTTGTTTGGTAGCACAGAACTTGAGAATTGCTGAAAAAAAGACACATTCCCATTCAGCTTTTCATCAAGCCCAGGACAATTGTCAAGATATTCAAATATGAAGGGAAATCAACCTTTTTACCCTGTATGAGAAGACAGCTGATTTGTTAGCAACTTGACTCTGATTGATGGATCCTTCGCCATGGCAAATGCACCAGTTAAATGATGACTAGCTGTTAACTGCCAGGCTCTGTTTAAATTTAGACCATGCAGGTTGACTGCTGTGGCAATTAGACCAGACAATGGCTGTCACCTGCTTTGTTGAGTTGAAACAGGTGCAGTGTGCACACATATTCTTTCCATCTGCAAAGAACAGGGAATCCTGTGTTAATGTGATGGCCACAGGTTTGTATGAGAGGGCAGAACACGTGTACAGAGCGCATCTGGTTCAGTTTGACAAAACTGGTGACGCCCACTTACTCTTTCAATCATCAGGGCAAGGTGTGGCCCAATCAGGATCAACCCGCCTGGTCCTTTGGAACAATTAATATTAATGTTGGAAATTTCATCAAGCCCCACCCACAGTGATTTCATTAGGATACGGACAGGAAAAAGCAGAATATCTTAGCATTTAGATATAGTGAATATCTACATCCATAGATCTCCCAATGAATTCAGTTTGTGTCACTGATATAACTTATAAGTGATTGCAATCGAGCAGCAAACAACACCTAGTTTACCACTATAAACCAAATCGGTCCTGAAATCCAATCAAAGGGAATGTGGCAGTCAATAACACCCACCACAGGCTGGTGGCGTTCCAGCACGTACAACAGTGGGTATATACCGAGACAAGGCAGGTGGTGACCTAATGCTAATATCAATGGCAGATGGTGGCATTTGAATTCAATAAACTCTGATGATCATGTAACGATTGTCAATAATCAGAAAAAAACATATTTGGTTCACTAATGTCCTTTGGAAAACAAAATCTGCCGTCCTTTCCTGGATTGGCCTAGGAGCTAGGATGGGGGAGGTGGCAGCAAGAATGGCAAGGAAAGAGAGAAGGTGGGGAGTGGGAGGAGGGCGGAGGAGGGCAGAGGAGAAGAGCAAGTGGAAAAAGGAGAGGAGTGAGGAAAAAGTGGAAAGAAAAGAGAGGTGACAGAGGCAGGGAAGAGCAAGAGAGATGGAGAATATGGAGAGAGGGAAGAACGGGGAAGAGAAAAATAAAAGGGAAAGAGAAAAGAAACAAAAGCAAGAAGAGGAGAAATTCTGTAATGGCACGTAATTTGCACAAAATGGTTTTACTTTATAGATTTCACATCCTGAGACTTTTGCAAAAAAAAAATCAGTAGTTTAAATTTTTCAATGAACATTGATTGCATTGAATTGGTACAAATGTGGCCATTTAGACATGTTGTGGAGCTGAATCAAAGGATTGAACTTCTGGTCCTATTTTTAATGCTTTCTATATAATTGCTAAGCTCTCCAAAGGTGCAAGGTTGTGGGAGGTTAGCCTGAAGCTGACTGCTGCAGATGGCCTGAATATAAAATTATGGGCATCTATTAGCCTACACGCTGCACTGTAACAGCTAACAAAGGAACTGAAGTGGGGCTCACAGTAGTGTCCCTACTTCCGAGCCACGAGGCCTGGGTTCAAGTCCCACCTGTTCCAGGGTTGTGTAATAACATCACTGAACAGGTGGATTAGAAAATATTATAAAAAAAAAGGAACTGAACAAAAGCCAACAGGACAACGCCAAGATAAACGATTGAAAGCTAAATTAAAACCTAAACACGTCAAGCAGTTGAACATAATTGCAGCTGTAACAGTGCAGTCAGCTTTCTGAAAAATATATTTTAACATTGCAGTATTCAGTGCAAAAGGCAACTAGAACAAAAATAGAAACTGTATTTAAGGCCTTTGAAATAGAACTAATTTCAATTGTGATTTAGTCAGAGCCAGGAATCTAACAAGTACTGTTGACATTTTTTTCCCTCCACAAGGACAATTTAAATGCTATTTAATTATTATTTCAGGTATTGCATGGTTCTGCAGTGGAATAACTCATTAACCATCATCTCTGAAACAGTGTCTGGCATGCTCAGATCCTCATTCTCAGTATCAGATGGTTGAAAGTCTGAGTCCCACTCAAGGGATATGAGCAGAAAACCTTGTTGGAGGTTCCTGGTACAGTGCTGAAGAAATGCTGCAATGTCAAAGGTGTCAGCTGTTCAAAGAGACCTTAGACCAAGACCCCATCTGCCCTTTCAGGTAGATGTTAACAATTCCTCTGTTAAAAAGCGGTAGGGGAGAAATTCCTGGAGTCCTGGCCAATGTTTATCCCTCCAGCAACATGTATAAAACAGATTATCTGGTCATCATCATGTTGCTATTTGTGGAATCTTGCAATGTAAAATGACTGCCATGCTTCCTACACTACAGCAGTAAACTGAAGTTCAAAAGCGTTTTATTGGATAGGCAAGAGTTTTGGGATATCCTGAAGTCACGACAGACATTATATAAGTGCAAGGTTACCTTTCTGAACCAGCAATTACTTTGGGTGCAGATACGTATTCTAAACTTCCTTACTCACACTGCATGCACTTGGGATGGAAGAAAACTGCAACCACACTAACCAGAAAAACAGATAATTTGGATTTTTTTTTAAATCTAATAATCGCTGTGCTTCTTGTGTTCCCTTCCCTCAGACCATATGTTTATGATTGGGTTCTGAAGTGTGCACACTGGGAGTGTAAATTCTGTATGTCAACAACGTACATAGCAGCTGTGCTCTAATTACTTAATACTAACATGGCAACAACCTGCACTCATGAGGTGTCTTTAATGTACTAAACGTCCAAAGACGCTTCACAGGACATTATTAAACAAATATAAAACAGTGAACCACGTGAGGAGTTGTCAGGACTTGGGCAATGACAAATGCTTCAAGGAGCAGCTTAAAGAAGTGAGGGGTAGAGAGGAGAGGGCCAGGATGGGAATTCCAGAGTTTAGTGGGTATGGATTGAAATGTAATCATGCGCAAATGTCCTTCCTGGTTCACCAGTGTCATGTGACCTTTGCATTATGGCAACACGGTGGCTCAGTGGTTAGAACTGCAGCCTCACATGCACCAGGGACCCGCGTTTGACACCAAGCTCGGTGATGGTCTGTGGCGTTTGCACATTTTCCCCATGTCTGATTGGGTTTCCTCTGGGTGCTCCAGTTTCTTCCCACAGCCCAAAGATGTGCAAGTTAAGTAAATTGCCCATAGTGTCCAGAGATGTGCAGGCTAGGTGGGTTAGTTATGTGAAATGCAGGGTTACAGGGATTGGGTGGGGGTGGGTGGAATGCTCTTTGGAGGGTCGGTGTTGACTTGATGGGCTGAATGGCCTGCTTCCACACTATAGAGATTCTATTATTCTATTTAAGGCAGTCACTGTAGGTAGCCACCGTGCGCCGGTTAACTAAAAGCACAGTACATGTAAGACTTTTGTCCTGTGAGCTTATAAGTTGGTCTCGAAGTGAAGCTGCCTTTGAGAGTTAAAGAGCTGTATAGAAGCGCATCTACTAAAAGAGGAACACAGAAATATTCAGAACTGCTGAAAGCTGCTAAGAACCAAAGGAAACCACAGCAACTGAACAGAGAAGCATGCCATAGCTGAAAGCACAGGGTAAGGCAATGGCTGTAAATGGTCCTCTCCTAGCACCAGTCATAGAGACGAACAGCATGGAAAGAGACCCTTCGGTCCAACTCATCCATGCTGACCAGATATCCTAAATTAATCTAGTTCCATTTGCCAACTTTGGCCTACATCCGTCTAAACCCTTTCTATTCATATACCCTTCCAGATGCCTTTTAAATAATTTTAATTGTACCAGCCTCCATTACTCCCTCTGGCAGTTCATTCCATACATGCACCCCCTCTGCATGAAAAAGTTGCCCCTTAGGTCCATTTTAAATCTTTCCCCTCTCACCTTATACCTATGCCCTCTAGTTTCAAAACGAAAAGAAGTGATATGAAGTAGAACTGGCAGTTTTCTGATCAAACAAAAAGATTATCTTGCCAGACACTGATAAGCAACTAAAGAGAGCGCTGTCTAACGGAATGGCGTAATTCAGAACAGTCAGCTGAGATGATTTTGAAAGTGCACATCATTCCAACCAGCAGCTGTGGGAAGAAAAGCCAACAACCTGCACATACAACATGTGTCTAAAAACAGTGACAAATGAGGGAATCACTAGAAGAACAAATAGTTGTTAATGTGTGAGACCTGCTGTTTGTACAAGTAACTTGGGCAACTCAGTTGTTTTCTTTTTGTTATGTGGACGTTCAGATTGTCAGGTAATTATTCACAAAAATTCTTCCTAGTTTATCATAGTCATGCAACGTCTGCCAGGACGTACTCACTCACTCACTGCATGCAGGCATCTTATGGCTAATTCAATAAAGACAGCACATGCTAGACTACGATCCTCTGAACTCGTAATACTTAATGCCCAGGCAACTGAAGGCACAGCTACCAAAGCTGGAACAATTAAAGTCAGACAGATGCACAAGGCCAGAACTGGAATACACAGGCACAGTGAATTGCAGTTCTGGAGAAAATTGAAGAGATAATTATACACGAATCCTCAGAATAACTTGTAAAACAAGGCCAAGAATTTAAAATCAAGGCATTGCCATACCGGAACCAATGAAGATTGACAAGTTCACTTTGCATATTATATATGCTGGCAAGGTTCACTTTTGAAAACATAGATATTTAGGAAGAGGGAGTGAAAACTGAAGGGTTAGACAATCCATAGTTTTAAGATTCTGGGGACGATTTAACTGAAGAACAGAAATTGCACAGTAAGTCTACATCAAAACCAATGGTGAATAAGAAGCAGGATGTGCTCAAATTAGTGAATATCAAGCAACAGCACTGCAATATTACTCCTCAAAGGGTAAAAACAACTCTTTACTCGTGAAAACAATTCCAGGATACTTTTCCAACAATTTTACAAAAGGACGACTACAATATTCCTATTCTTTAGGCCTTCATTCCCAACTCAGAATCTTTCCCACACTCCCCTCTCTATTTCCAGAAATTCATTTTCTACCTCAGACTAAACAATGATTTCACAAACTAGCTGTTTTCCAATTTGATAGAACAGGTTTATACAATTACAACCAGGATAAAGTCGTAACGACAACTTGAATTCATATAATTCATTTTAATTGCAGCAATAATCAAACAACAATAAACACCAAGCCCAAATGTGTAGATATCAGGCCAACTTATCCACTGCCTGATAAAAGAGGTTGGTTATAATTGACATATTGAAGGAAAAAAAGAGGTAGAGAGGCAAAAAGTTTAGGGCAGGTATTCCAGAGTTTAGGATATAACCTCAGCTATAGTGGGATGATTAAAATAGAGAACATTTAAAGACACTAGATTTGAGAAAATTTAAATTCAAAATCAACAAATCTGGAATATAAAGCTAGTCATATTGATGGTTACTATGACAACTATCACTGATTGTTGTGAAAAACCTTCTGGATCACTAATGTCCTTTAGAGAAGGAAATCTGCTGTCCTTTCCCATTCTGACCTACATGTGACTCTGGACCTAAATCAATATGGTTGATTTTTAAAATGGCCCTCTGAACGAATACAGAAGGGGGCAAGAGTTAATCTCATCACTGTGGGTCTAGAATCACATGTAGGTGAGACCATGTAAAGATAGCAGATTTCTTCCCCAAAGGATACGAGAGGACTACATTGGGTTTTTAGTCAACCATTGTCCGTGGCTACATGTTTGTCATTGTGTTTGAAGGTGCACGTGTTTGGCTTTAAAGGGATATAGTTTAAGTTGACATAGTAGCAATTAATGTAGTTGGTAGCATTCTACCACTTAGAAGAGACCAAGTCTGCTCAAAATAAACAAGTGTTTGCGTTTATTGATGGAACCAGGTTGGAGTATCTTTTTAAAACCAAAAGAACTGCGGATGCTGTAAATCAGAAACAAAAACAGAAATTGCTGGAAAAGCTCACCAGGTCTGACAGCATCTGTGGACAGAAATCAGAGTTAACATTTCAGGTCAAGTCTACTATCAACTGCATATAAACCAACATTTTCCTAGCTACCATCAGTTCTAAGGAAGGTTCACTCGACCTGAAACGTTAACTCTGATTTCTCTTCACAGATGCTGCCAGGCCTGCCGAGTTTTTCCAGCAACTTCTGTTTTTGTTTGGGAGTATCTTTTGTTCTGTGCTAGATATAATAGGAAAAGTAAAGCAAATTAACCACCTTGGCGAGTTTTGGACATATACACTTTTGGGACATCTCATGGAGTAGTAGGTCCATTTCACTCCTCCCATCAGGGTTGTAACACTTCCTTGGTCTATGTCTGTATTACTAAAGTCCAGGATCCTGTACATCTTTTATAACTATTTCATCAACCCGTCCAGTCACCTTCACTGATTTTTTTATTCACTTGTGGGACGTGGACGTCGCTGGCAGGGATGAGAATTTATTGCCTGTCCCTAGTTGTCCTTGAGAAGATGGTCTCCTTGAACCACTGCAATCCACATGCTGTAGGTAGACCCACAATGCCAATAGAAAGGGAATTCCAGGATTTTGACTCAGCAACTGTGAAGAAACAGCAATATATTTCCAAGTCAGGATGGTGAGTGGCTTGGAGGGGAATTTGCAGGTGGTGGTGTTCCCATGTATCTGCTGCCCTTGTCCTTCCAGATAGAGGTAGTTGTGGATTTGGAAGGTGTTAAGGATCTTTAATGAATTTCCACAGTGCATGTTGTAGATAGTGCACACTAACCCCATCTCTTCTGTTCCTTGTGTTTTTTGGAAGCTTTTTAGATGTAATTCTTTGAAAATGGCAGGGTGTGTTGATAAGGCAAGTAAAATTGCATCATTTGGGAAACTTGCTCTTGTAAATGTGCCACTGAATGCAATATCTGGGAAATCATAATGAACCGTTACAACTCGCTGGTTTAGCCTCAGCTGGAGTATTGTGGCCAAATCTGGAGACATTACACTTTAGGGAGAGTGTCTGGACCTTGAAGAAGGCAAAGAGCTGGCTTACAAGGATGATACCAGGGATGAGAAACTTCAGTTTATGTGGAGAGACTTGAGAAGTTGAAGTTTTGTTCCTAACGGCAGGGAACATTGAAACTCTAGAGTGTGGAAGCAGGCCATTCGGCCCATCAAGACCACACTGACCCTCCAAAGAGCATCCCACCCAGATCCATGCCCCCACCCTATCCCTGTAACCCTGCATTTCCCATGGACATTGCTGGACACTATGGTCAATCCAACTACCCTGCACACCTTTGGACTGTGGGATGGAACCAGAGCACCCGGAGGAAACCCACGCAGTCACAGGGAGAACATGCAAACTTCTCACATACAGTACCCCAAGGGTGAAATCAAACCTGGGTCCCTGGCCCTGTGAAGCAGCAGTGTTAACCTCTGAGCCACTGTGCCACCCCACAGTTCATGGTTTAAGGGAGATTTTAAAGAAGTGTTCAAATGCGTTTTGACAGACTGAATAGGGAGAATATTTCTCTCTCATAAGTGGGTTGTTAATGAGATATCACCAATCTAAAATAATTTATAAAAAGGACTAGAGAGAAAACAAAAGAGAAATTTCTTTACACAGTGGATTTGTTATCGTTTGCAATGCTCGACCTGAAAGAAGCTGATTCCATAGTGACTTTCAAAATGCCCTTGGATCTACACTAGGAGAGGATCAATTTGCAGTATTAAGAGGAAAGACCAGGGGAATAGGGCTACATTAGACAGTTTTTCCAAGAGATGGCAGAGGCACAATGAGCTGAATTACCTCCTCTTATGCTCAATGATTCTAATTATTCCTGAATTAGTGTGACTTCATTGGAGACTGGGCCTACTTGGCAACTGGAGCAGATTATAAAAACCTGAAGGGCTGAAAAAAATAATTCTGAACAATCCAATCAAACCTTTAAGCAGATTCTAGTCCTCAGGAGTATTTGTTTTAGCGTGAAGGACATATTTTGAAAGCAGACAATAAAGATGATTTAAATTTCAAGTGAGACCTGACATTTTGGATATGTTACTTAGCCATCAGTACAGATTCCTTTCACAGGCAAAAGTACTTAAAATTTACCTTCATTCAAACAGATTGCCATATTGCTTCGCTTTGCAGAGTCACTCAGTTTTCTTTTTGCTTTGACTTCTTTTCACTCCATATGAGACCAAAACACATGGCCATCACTGTAAGACAGTCACCAGTAAATCCAACTGGGAATTCCAAAGAAATCCCTTCACCCAGAAAAAAGACCAGAATATGGAACTCATTAACACAGGGAATGGTTGATGCAAATAGGATCGACATTTAAGGGCTATTGTAGGGCAGTGGTAGTGTCTTGCTCTGGGTTAGAAGACTTTGGTTCAAATTCCACCTGCTCAAGGCACGTTATAAGATGTCTGAACAGGTTAATTAAAAACACCTATAGATATATTTAAGGGGAGACTATATAAGCCCACAAGGGAGCAGGAAATAGGCCATTCAGGCTGAATGGCCTGTTCCTGTGTTGTAAATTTTGATGCAAGTCAGGCAATGCAGATAGAAGAAAGAATAAGACACTACACAGTTTAAGAGTGCTGTCAATCAGATAAAGAAAATTAATAGACCGTCCTTTGCTTTTTAACGATGGATTATGTTTGAAATTTGAATGCAATTTCAGAATTATTTTACAGATGTCGCTCTTAATCCCCCAATTTCAATTGTTAACAATCATTTCAATTAATACCAGTAATTTGATGTCTTGTGCAGCCACTATGACAATGTCGAATGTTTCCAAGCTCTATAGATAACTTTGATTGCTCTTTGGTCCCTGTGAAATTGTCTCACAGGCTTTCAATAGGGGTTCAACAGACAATGCTGTGATGTGAATCTGTTTTCACCATCCATTCAACTCAGACACCCTTCATGGGTATTTCCTCATAAAGGAGGGAAATTGGCATTGTACAGAAGCAACAAATTGCATTTACAGAGCACCTTGAACATAACAAAAGTGTTGCAAGGCCCTTCATTGGAGTAATTATTGCCACACAAGCAGGTACCAGGGACAATAACTCATGAAGGCTCCTTAGACAGCACTTTCCAAACCCATAACCTTTACTACCTTGAATAACAAGTGCAGCAGATGCATGAAATCACCATCATCAGCACATTTCTCTTCAACCCACAAACTATCCTGACTTGGAATCATATTATCATTCCTTCATTGTCATTGGGTCACAATCATGGAGTGTGTGTGTGTGCGTGTGCGTGTGTGTTTTGGCGTCAGCTCTGTACACATGGACCACAGGGGCTTCAAGAAAACAACTTGCCACCATCTCCTCAACAGCGACTAATGGGAAAAAAAATGCCAGCCCAACCGGCAATACCAAGATCCCATGAATTAATTTAAAAAGTTTCAGAAGCTTGGTCAAAAATATTTTATAAAGCATATCTCAAAGGAGGAGTGTGATAGCTAGAGATGAGTGAGGATTGAGGAGCTAATGCCACAGTTCAGAATCCAGGCAGCTGGAAGCATGGTCAGCAATGGTGGAGAGTGTGGTCATTTTTTAGGTTTATACCAGAACAAACTGGTTTCTATTTCAATGTTGACTACTGCAAAATGTTTCCGTTTGACTTGCAAAAATACCCACAGCAATTAAAATCACAGATGCACAAATGGTTAACACAGGAGGAATACAGAGGTATCAGAAATTTTGAGAAGGTTGCAGAACTAGAAGTATATTACACTCCAAAACAAACAGCTGGTCAAGTATAGAACTGGAACCAATCTTTGCATACTTATATATTTGTTTACAGAGTTACACATGACAAGCATACTCTTCCAAACCCAACAACCTCTGTTTTAGTCTGTACCTATTCACAGGGATTCAAGTTAATGCTCACTGCCTAAATACAATTCAATTTTTGGGAGGTGGGGGTATAGTCTAATTATATTCCCCAGGTGACCTCACTGAATCCAGCAAGGTCAGTGGACCACTGCAGCAGCACAAAATCCCAGCAGAAGACATACTGTTTCAGCTGGGCTGTTTAATTATCCTGTAGGCGACGTACCTATGTGCAGGAGATGTGCAGATTGTTATGAGACAAGTGTTAATCATGCATTGACAATTGTCTCCTCACAGCACAGAATAGTAAAGCATAACTGAAGGCCATCCTGCTGGAGGTAAAGTGCCTTCCTTACAATTTCAATGCTTGTTAATAAGTCTTTGAGAAAAAGACACATCAACCGCAGAACACCGCGCCACCACCCCTCACAGAAAGAATAGAACCAAACCACAAGAAAAGGAGACACTTGAAAGTACAGTACTGGGTCTAGATCAGAGAGCGTTAATTATCCTTTATGGTTTTGATCAAACTGGTTTCATTTTGTTGTGTGATTACATTTGAAAACCGCTGGAATTTAGGGTTAAAAGATAATCCAGCTGTGTTTAAAACAAGAGAACTGCAGGAGTACAAAGGCCTCATAGGGAGGGTGTGGGAGGATCTAAAGATGTCTAAAAGTTCTTTTAAAAAAAAAGCTAATTGCTATCATTTGAACAATGCGATAGCGATTTCCACAGATTCATTGCTAAGATTTCTGGAGTACCTTGGTAGCAAATTTCTCTTTCCCATGTTTTATCTGAAGTTTTCCAACCTGACCATCAAAACTGGGAGTATGCCTCAGCCGTTGATTTTAACTACAGTGCACCTCCACACAGAATTAACCCTGGGTCAAAGACATAAAGAGGTTATTCTGCCCACATAGTTAATATCAGCGTTGATGCTTCACATGGTCTTCCTCCCACTCAACTTTCTCCCATCCCATAGCATTTCCTTCTATTCCTACCCCTCTCATATATTGATCTAGCTCCAGGTATTTAGAGTTATAAAGGGCATCAATAGATAGATGCAGAGAAGATGTTTCCACTTGTGAGGGGAAACCAGGAATAGGGGCTAAAATATAAGATTATCACAGATAAATCCAGTAGGGAATTCAGGAGAAACACTTTCACCCAGAGAGCAGTGACAGTGTGCAATTCATTACCATACAGAGTGGTGAAGTGAAAAACAAATACATTTAAGCAGAAACTAGATAAGTACAGGAGGAAGAAAGGGATGGAATAATATGTTCATAATATGAATATGTTGATGATGATGATGTAAATGATTGTGCTCCCTGAGAGAAGCAAACAAGTGATCAAGACTCAAAGAGGAGCAGAAGGGAAACACAGTACTTGAGAGCTGTATTCAGCATAATGGATGTCACAGTGAAAATAATGAGGTTTCAGCACTGAAGAGATTGAGAAAGACTTACTCCAAGGACAACCTAGGGATGTTAGGGGTTCAGAACAGTGGCCGGCCAGGACAGTCTCTGAGTGTGGACACCAAATGAACCCGAGAACAGAAACAGTGTAGAATCCGTGAAGAGCCAATCAGGAGCTCAGAGTCTTGGGGAGAAACAAAATCCACAGATGTAGCTGCAGCAGGCCAAGGCCAGGTTAACACAGAATTCTCTCAAATCAAGGTTGACAGGATTAAGGGAAAGGAGGTGGTGCTGTGGTTGGCCAGGTTGGAGGAGGGAGTTTGTGTATGGTACAAACATTGGCATGGACCTTTTAGCCAAATAGCCTGTTTCTATGCTATCGAGCTGAGGTAATTGTCAGTGACGGTCAATTTTGATATTACTCAGTCTGTCGCTCAAGACCTGTGCCAACATTAGGCTCCTGCCTTCTGGCTGACACACTTATTAACCGTTCATGGGATTGCTGTTGGGCCTGCATTTATTGCCCATCCCTAATTGCCCTTGAACGAAGTGCTTGCTTGGCCATTTCAAAGGGCAGGTAAGAGTCAACTAAACTGCTGTGGTCTGGAATCACATTTAGGTCAGACCAGGTATGGGCAACCTATGGTCATTAAAAGACATTAACAATCCAGATGTGTGTTATGACAATCAACCATGGCTACATGGTTGTCACTAGGTCAACTTATATTTCCAGATTTTTATTGAATTCAAGTTTTGCCATCTACCATGCTGGGCTTTGAACTCATGTACCCATAACATTAAGGGCCCTGGATTACGCACAGGTCTACTGACATCACTGCTGCACCACAGCCTCCACTTGCCATTATTTTTAGCCTTTTTTTTATTAATCTGCTTTGTGGGTACGGTGCCATATGACTCACTTCCAAATTAATCATAGGCATTAATCTCATTCATAATGAATGGTGGTACAATATACAAGAAATAACCATGGTTCTGTTTAAATTATCTACCATTTTACTCTGCAATCAACAATTCATTGGCCAATTTTATTTTTCATGATTCGTGATGCCACAATTATTTGATTTATTTATCATTTTGATTCCTATTGTTGTACAGTCAATACATCCAAGGACACCACCTTAAACATTTACTCCTTCCACCACTAACACACAGTGGTAGCAGTGTGTGCCATCTACAAAATGCAACGCAACAACTCACCAAGAGTCATTCAACAGCACCTTCCAAACCCATGATTTCTACCACCTAGAAGCGCAAGGGCAGCAGATGCTTGGGAATGCCACCATTTCCAAGTCAAACACTATCCTGACTTGGAAATACATTTCAGTTCCTTCACTGTCACTGGGTCCAAATCCTAGAACTTCTTTCTTAATAGCACTGCGTATATCATGCATCAAATGGACAGCTGCAGATCATGACGGCGCTTGATCATCTTCAGGGGTCAGCTAGCTCAGTTTGCTCAGTTTGCCAGACAGTTGGTTTGTGGTGCAGAGTGATGCCAATAGCACAGATTCAATTTCCACACCGGCTGAGGTTAGCATGAAGATCACACCTTCTCAATGTCACCCCTCACCTGAGGAGTCATGAACCTCACCACCAGCTTTCTCCTATCTATGAGACAGCAGCCCAATGGTCCTCTGGGACTATGGCAACTTAACCTTTGTCACTTCGTACAAGAACAAGAAGGAGTAGGTCATTTGGCCCCTTGACCCTGCTCTGCCATTCGATAAGATCATGGCTGATCCAAGTGTGGCCTTAACTTCACCTTCAAAACTGCCCCCAGCATAACCCACTTGTCGATCAAAAATCTAACTCAATCTTGAGCATGTTGTTGAGCAAGTGCCACTGCTCTCGGTGGTAGCAAATTTCCAAGGTTTAACACCCATCTGAGAGAAGAAAATCCGCCTTCCCTCTGTACGTACAAATGTGCAAGTTGGCATCAGGCGTAGATCATTTAACCCTTTGAGACTGTTCCACTGTTCAACAAGGCCGTGCATGGCTGATTTGAGTGTGGCCTTAATCCACTGCCTTAAATGGGAGTCCCCTTAGTTTGATACTTTCCCCCTTGCTACTGATTACTCCACAAGGGGAAACATTCTCTCAGCATTTACCCTTTCAAGCTCCCTCAAAATATTTCATATTTTCGTAAGATCACCTCTCATTCTTCTAAATTCCAATGGGTATAGGCCTAGGCCTGCTCATCCTTTCCTCAGGTACAACCTTGTCATCCCAGTGAACCTTCTCTGAACTGCAGGCAATGCAATCATTTTTTTCTTCTTATTCATTCACAGGACGAGGGCGTTGCTGGCTGGGCAGCATTTATTGCCCAACCCTAATTGCCCAGAGGGCAGTTAAGAGTCAACCACATTGCTGTGGGTCTGGAGTCACATGTAGGCCAGACCAGGTAGGGATGGCAGTTTCCTTCCCTAAAGGACATTAGTGAACCAGATGGGTTTTTCCCAACAATCGACAATGGATTCACGGTCATCATTAGACTCTTAATTCTAGATATTTAATTCAAATTCCACTAACTGCCATGGCGGGATTCGAACCCAGGTCCCCAAAACATTATCTGGGTCTTTAGATTAACAGTCCAGTGATAATACCACTAGGCCATCGCCTCCCTTATGATATGATAATCATATCATAATTATTATTGAATTGTAAGGGCAATTAAGAATGAATAATAAATACTGACCTTGCCAGCAAAGCTCAAATCAAGAATGAATGGGGCAAAAATCTATTCTCCCGGTGCTGAATATTTATACCGGAAGTATGAAACCTTCATAACTCTTAGGGTGCTTGTGGTGTTCCCACCTCTGACGCAGGAGGTCCAGGTTCAAGTCCCATCTACTCCAGAGGATGTGCAATGATATCTTTACACAGGTTGCTAAGAAAATATCTGGAAACATCATTATTGAGGTAATTAAGGTCTCCAAATATCGCTACTCAATTGACTGTTTTCACAGGTAGAAATGTTCATAACCAGGAAATACAGCATTAAAATAATTATGTAAAAGAGCCCGAGGTGGATAAGCAGAATTGTTTCTGGCGCAGTTAGTTATGATCTGAATGGGATGGCTGAAAGGGCAGTTGAAGCACATTTAACAGTATCTTTCAAAAGGGAACTAGATAAATACTTGTACAGAAAAATCATGTAAGGCTATGGGGAAACAGCAAAGGCATTGCACAGCTCACTTGATGGGCCGAGTGGTCTCTTTGCTGGATCAATCTAAGATGCACATATTATCATCACGTTTAGACTATTTCCCAGCTATACCACAGATCAAAATCCAGCATACTTTTACTAAGAGCTGCACTTTCTCGAAATATTCCACAGGAGTTCATGAGGGAACTGAAAGCACTGATCCAAAGTACAAATACAATATTACTGAACCTGTAAATATTTAACTGCTAAGGTGCGGCATCTCTCAAATATCAAAGAATCAAAAAACAGTCGTGGCACGGAATAAGGCCATTCAGCCCATCGTGTCTACATTAGCTCTCCAAATGAGCTTCATGACTTACAACCTTTATCCTATCTTTTTCCAATACCCTTGCACATTATTTAAGCACAGACAATCAACTGATGCCCTCTTGAATGCCTCAATTTAAACTGCCTGCACTGTATTAAAAATGTCCTGTGTTAAAAAAGTTTTTTGTCACATCACATTTGCTTCTTTTGCAAACCATGTCAAATCTATGTCTTCTTGTTCTTGAATCTCACTATTTAAGCTAACCAGCCCCTTCATGATGTTGAAAACTTTCGGCAGATCTTAGCCTTCTTCTCTCCACAGGGAACAGTCCCAACCTCTCCCATCTATCCTCAACAAATTGAGTCCATTTGGGTCCATCCGTGGGTCCATTCCTGTAAATATCTTCTGCAGTCTCTGCAATGTGCTCACAATCTGCCTATACTGTGGCACAGAACTGTACACAATCTGCAAGCTGAAGTCTTACTAGTGTCTTATACAAGTGCAACACAACTTCCTTGTATTCTGTGTCCCCAACAGTAAAGCCGAGAACAACTGAATGTTTTATTAACTGCTCTCTCACACAATGTTGCTCTGCTCCTGCACCTACTTTCAAACTGTATGCCATATTTTGTATTTGCTGTCGAGGTTCTTCCACCAAAATGTACTTCTCTGCATTGGACTTTGTCTGCCACCTATCTGCTCACCCCATCAACTTGTCAACGTACCTCTGTAAAGCTACACTGTTCTCCAATCGGGCGAGATGAGGACTCGGTGACAGAGGGTCAGCATCACTGAGAGCAGACGGTAAGGTGAATGAGGGGTTACTCTGTTGATTACATACTGTCCATTTGCTGATAGGAGAGGTTAAGATTAGCACTGCTTGCCTGCAAGCATAGCATTTTACTGCAAGTTACGGTTTTAAGCCACTTAACTTCTGGGGGCATTGGGAATCGGATCTGCATGGAAGCCCTGTCCTGAGCTGCTTGGCTGAGTTTAACACGTGAGAGTGACATCACAGGAAAGTCATGAACTGATTGTTTGTTCAGTAGCTACTTTTGGTTTCAACTCCAGTAATTTTGTGAAAAGTAAACTTCTAAACAAGCACAAGGGGAAAGAAAGAATTTATAGGTACAGGGGAGGGAGCTGATTTGTCAGTAAGAATAAATAATTTCTACTAATCTACAGTTTAGAGTTAACAATACAAGAAAGTTAAATAGTTTTCCTACTTAAATTTTGGTTAAGAGTAATCTGACTTAAGGCATAGCAGGGAAGGTCAGTCCCATTTGATGCACCGCCTGTAGTCCTGCAGTATGTGGGAAGTTTTAGATGTTCCTGGCAGTATGGATGACCATATCATCAAGGAGTGCCATCATTGGCCAGCTTGAGCACAAGGTTTTGGAATCTGAACATTGGCTGCACCCACTGTAGTGCATCTGCAACGTTACATCGATAGCACGTTTTTAGATGTGTCACCCACACCTTAAGAAGGTACAGTCAGGAAAGGAATGGGTGTCAATCCCTAAGAAGAGAGGCAAACAGGCAATCAGGAATGTCTCAGAGTGCATCTCACTCACTAACAGCTTTTTTTCTGTGTTGGAAAACAGTGAGTGTGACAGTTCCTCTGGGGAAGTGTACCCAGAGCCCAGCTGCACAAGGCTCACTAGAGGGAAAGATTGGAAGGGTAATAGTGGTAAGAGATTCAATAGTGAAGGGTTCAGACAGGCGTTTCTGTGTCCACAGAACGGTGTATCACATCAGGAAAGTCATTGAATGAACTGCAGGGCATTCTGAATGCAGACGGTGAACAGTCAGTGGTTGTGGTTCACATTAGTGCCAATGATACAGGTAGAAAAAGGGATGAGATCTGCAACTAGAATTTACAGAGCTAGGTCACTGATTGAAAATCAAGACCTCAAAGGTTGTAACATCTCGATTATTCCCAGTACCAAGCACTAGTGAGTATAGGAGTAGGTATAGGTGAAAGCACGGCTGAAGAATTGAACCAGGAGGGAGGGCTTAGATTCCTGGATCACGGGGGAAAAAGGAGACTGTACAAGTCCAATGGGTTGGGGGTGTTTTCACTGTGGTTAATGGGGTTTTAAAATAAATTAGCAGGGGGTTGGATACACAGTGGAGGTACAGTAATGGGTGATATACAGACAAATACGGAAGAAAAACCAAGTCAGTCTGCAAAGCAGTGCCTTTATAGTCAACGATAACAACAATGAAAAACCAAAGGAACTGTGAAAGCTGGAAATCAGAACCAAAAACATAGATGCCTGGAAAATACTCAACTGGTCTGGCAACATATGTGGAGAGAAAGTAAACATTTCAGGTCCAGTGACCCTTCTTCAGAACCCAAGCAGTCAAGTAAAGGCACAAGTGAGCATGGCGAGGCTGGCTGGCACTTATTTTACCGAAAGGTGTCTTACGTGTAAGAGCTCATATTAAATTCCACTGTTTCAGACCATCACTTCTGTCCTACACTACCAGCCCACCTGCCCCAAGGTCATGTTTTGTTAACTTTGCTCTGAGTAGAGAGAGGATGCAATTGCTCCTTTCCACACTTGTACTTACACCCATTTCAGATCTCTATGTCTCCTTCACCGCTATTAGCAACTCTTCTATCATTTACTCTGGGCATCCACGGAATCTGTTCCACTTTTTCCTCATCCCTGATGCCCACCAACCCCCATCATGGATCAGCCAGGAAGAAAAACAGAAGTTGCTGGAAAAGCTCAGCATCCGTGAAGAAAAAAATCAGAGTTAACGTTTCGGGTCTGGTGACCCTTCCTCAGATCTCACCAGACCTGAAACGTTAAGTCTGATTTTTTTCTTTACAGATGCTGCCAAATCTGCTGAGCTTTTCCAGCAACTTTTGTTTTTGTTCCTGACTTACACATCTGCAGTTCTTTCAGTTCTTATGATTCAGCCATGTTCCCATTGAGTGGCAGAGCAGGCTTGAGGCCTACTACTGTTCCTATTTCTTATGGTCTTTTGGTCAACACCATAACAACCACTTCCCAACGCCTTTCAGTTGTGAAGAAGAGTCACACCCGACTCGATACGTTAATCTGTTTCTCTTTCCACAGATGCCGCCAAACCTGCTGAGCTTTTCTAGCAATCTGTTTGTATTTCACCGAGATGTTACCTGGGCTGGAGTGTTTCAGCAATGAAGTGGGGCTAAATAGGCTAGGATTATTTTCCTTACAGCAATGAAGGCTGAGGTGTCATGGTTGTGGTGTAAAAAATTATGATGCGCATAGACAGTGTAGATAAGAAATTTTGCCCCTTAGACAAGTCAATAACCATAAATTTAAGATAATGGACAGGAGGTATTTAGGGGACTTAAGGATGGTAAAGCTGGGGACAATCAGAAACATTTAAATAGTATTTAAATGAATGCTTGAAACACCAGGTTGCGGGCCAACTGCGGGAAAATGCGTTTAGATACATTACCCACGCCCAGCATGGAAAAGATGGGCCGAATGTCCTCATCCTGTGCTGTGAAACTCAATGAGTCTAACAAGAATGTAAAAAATAGGCATAGGAATAAGCTATTCGGCCCCTCAAGCTTGCACTGTCATTCTATAAGATCATGGCTATCTACCGCAGACCACAATTCCTCTTTCTTGCTAATTCAGGAGAGTCGCCAACCCTCTGACATTTTAAAACTCTAACTACCTCCTCTTGAAATATCTTCAGCGATCTAGCCTCCACAGCTCTCTGGGTTGAGAATTCCCGACATTCACTACCCGGTGGGACAAGAAATTACTTTGCATGTCTCAGTTTTAAATAAAGTATCCCCTTATTCTGTAACTGTTCCCTAGTTCAAGACTCCCCACTAGTGGAAACATCTTCTACCCTGTCAGGTTCCCTCAGAATGCTGTCAGTTTCAATAAGATCACCCCTCTTTCTTCTAAACTCTAACAAACAAAGGCCTAACCTGAGTAGCCATTCTTGATAACTCAACACCTTCAACCCAGGTCTCAACTTAATGAAACTATTTTGAACAGGCTCCAATGCCTGTATATCCCTTATTAAATACAGGGATCAAAACCCAACAGAGTTTTATAGCTGTGACTTCATCACTACCAACTGTAACAAGACCTCCTTATTTTTCAACTCCAAATCCCTAGCAATAAATGCCAAAATTTCATTTACCATCTTAATTACTTGCTGCACCTGCATGCTAATATTTTGTGATTCATGCACAAGAACACTCAGATCCTCTGTGCTGCACCTCCATGGAGTCCCTCACTATTTAAATAATTGCCTTTTTGGTTCTTCCTACCAAGGTACATGCTCTCATACTTTCCTACGTTAAACTCCATCTGCCCAGTTTTTAACCTTCTCGTTCAAGCTCGCCTTCTCATCTTGCATATTTCTTTTATGCTCGTCACAACACGCATCCCATCCTTTTTTGTTGTTTGCCAATTTGGACACATTACACTCTGCCCCCTCCTCCAAGTCATCAATTTGGATAACAAGTAATTGAGGCTTTTGGCACTCTGCAAGTCTTTCCAACGTGGAAAAGACCCATTAATCTAGACTCTCTGTCTTCTGTGCGTTAAACAATCATCAATCCATTCTAATACATTATCCCCAATACAGTAAGCTCCTTTCTTATGCAATACCCTTTTATGTGGCACCTTATTGAATGTTTCTGGTCCTGCAGCCTCTTGGTGCCATCCTTGACTTTGGCACCAGTGAGGGAGGAATGAATCCTGGAGTTACTGTAGCTGCCACTTGAGATCTGAAACCTGGAGCTCATGTACTTGCAGCTGATTGTACTTCCTAGATAAGTGGCTATCTGGAAGACTGGTAGGGTTGCCAACTTCCCATTCATTACAAGGCATACATTCTACTTGACTGAGCTGAGCTGCAATGTTTTCACTATATGTCCCTTACATTAACTTTCTTCTGGTTAGGATTACTTATATTGCTATATTAGATTGGTCCTGACTCCCTTTTTCCTGGTGTTTCTCAGTTAAGTTCAAGTATAGCTACTTCTTTAAAAATAATAAGCTTTTAAAGACTGGTCCTAGTAACAGTTACTTACCGTCCAACAAACTTACTGAAAAAGAGAAGAAAAAAAACACCTCTTCTCCACTTTTCACCAAAGTCCCCAATCAGCTCACTTTATTTCTTGCAATAACACTTGCTTTAAATGCCTGTTTACCCTATACACCAAATTCCCACTTTGAACTGAACTCCCAGATATATTCACACAGACTCAGTCTCTGTCTCACACAGGCGAAGTCTCTCTCACTTTTACTGATCATGCATTCTTAAAATCCCTTTCTTAAGTGGCATTATGATGAGACACCTTCTAGATTGGCTTCCTGCTACAGTAATCAATGCCTTATTCAGGCAAGGAATTTTCATGATTGGTAAATAGTTGCTACTATCAGGCAGCTGCCGGTTTAACTCAGCTATTTTCAATTAAGTGTTGTTACTTTTTTGAATAAAAACATATAAATCTGTTCAAGTAATGCATCAGGAAACAGACGTTTCAAGTCAATGTAAGACATCGGCTTTGTTATCTTTACTAATTTCTCATTCAGAAATGTTAAGCATCTGAGGATGAAAGAGGGTGTTAGATAGGGTACAAATCAGTTGAGGTGCTTTGACCTGGATGCCATTGAGCTCCTTGATTGTTGCTGAAGCTGCATTTAACTAGACAAGTGAAAAGCATTCCATCACACTGCTGGTTTATTTCTTGTGGATGGTGGATGGGATTTGAGGAGTCAGAAGGTGATCTACTCACTGCTGGAGTCCCAGCCTCTGAGTTGCTCTTGTACTTTGACAATTGGTATGGCTGTCCAGTTCAGTTCTTTATCAATGGTGATCCCCAGCACAGATATGACAATGGATTCAGCACAGTGCAAGCAGTAATGAGAGAGTGCTGCACTGGCAAAGGCACAATACCGCCTTCAGTATCAAGTCATTCTGATTTTGGGGGTTCAGGAAATTAGCCACTTGATCTGAACACTTTTCATTCACACCAATCCTTTCAGTTCCTTTGTCACAGCAAGTCCCATTCAACCATCACCTCTGTGACCATCATGAAGCATCCAGTACCTCCCTCCATAGTCTCACCCCTTCCCCGTTTCTATAATCTCTCCATCCCCTCTACAAGGTACCTGTCCACCCCACCAACTCCTAACCTCTTCCACATCCCTCTAAAACATTAGCCTTCAGCTGACGAGGCCCCAAACTATGAATTCTGGTCTCAATGTTCTCACACTTTAAATATGGATAGGTATCATCCCTAAAATATCATTCTTAAACCAGTGAAAAATACAATATTTGCATTTGTGTCTAACTGGAACAATACAGACGTCAGCCAGCATACATTTTGATTCAGAGAGAGTTCAGCGAAGTGTCTGAAAATATGTCTGTCTCCAAGATCCACACGAACCTCTGTCAACAATACCTTATCTCACCCTTTCAGTGGGCCATAAAGTGATACAGCACAGAAACAGACCTTTGATCCAACCAGTCCATGCCAACCATAATCCCAAACTAAACTAGTCCCACCTGCCTGCGCCTGGCCCATATCCCTCCAAACTTATTCATGTACTTGTCTAAATGTCTTTTAAATATTCTAACTATACCCTCATCCACCATTTCCTCTGGCAGTTCATTCCACATACAAACTACTCTTTGTGAAAACAAACCGCTCCTCATGTCTTTTTCAAATCTTTCTCCTCTCACCTTAAAAATATGTCCCCCAGTCTTGAAATCCCCCACGCTTGGGAAGAGATCCTTACTTTTCACCTTATCTATGCCCCTCATAATTTTATAAACCTCTAAAAGGTCACCTCTCAAATTCCTACACTCCAGTGAAAAAAGTTAAAGCCTGTCCAGCTTCTTCTTACAATTCAAACCCTCCATTCCCAACAACACCCTGGTAAATCTTTTCTAAACCCTCTCCAGCTTAATAATGTCCTTCCTATAACAGGGCAACCAGAACTGGACGTAAAACTCCAGAACAGGCCTCACCAATGTCCTGTACAACCTCAACATGACTTCCCAACTCTTACACTCAAAGGTCTGAGCTATGAAGGCAAGCATGCTAAACACCTTCTTAACCACCCTGTCTACATGTGAGCAAACTTCAAAGAATTATGTATTGAACCTTTAGTTATCCTACAATACTACCGGAGGCTCATCTTTTAATTGTATAAATCCTGCCATTGTTTATAAAATGCAATCCTTCCATTTCATTATTTCTTACGTGTCTACCAGCTTTCCTTTAAATCTCTACTGTATTCACCTCCTTCCCTCTACCACTCTCTGTCGTGGCAAGTTCCACATTCTCGCGATTCTCTGGGTCAAGCAGTTTCTCCTGAATTCATGAGTGGGCATTCAATTCTGACAATTTCATTTGATGGCCCCTGATTGTGGACAATTCTACAAGCGCAAACATTTTCTCTATGTTCTACATCTCGATCATTTGGAAGTCCTCTATCAGAGCATTCCCCTCAACCTCTGGTTTCTGAGAGACAATTTTCTCTCTCACAATCAGATAAGCATACAGCAAATTGACACCACATATCTCAAAATGACTGCTGACCTAATGTAAACCACCCTCACTACGCCCCACTGCCAACAAACAGTTTGTACGACAAAAGTAAGGCAAACAAATCCTTTACTATTCATAAAAAAAAGTGACCTAGCTGTTTCAGTACTGTGTGCTTTGCAGTTTTATTGCACAGAAGCGTTTGTCAGCACAAGTGCTGAGTGAGTCATTTTGTACTTGCAGGAATGGTAGGACAATAAAATGTAGATTAAAATTCGGCTCACACACACACACCACACTCACATCGATGCACCGTTATCCTGCAGTGCACACTGCTTCAGATCACCACACGACACAAGGTCATGTCTACTCAACACTGCTCCCAGTTGCATGGAAAAGACTTGCATTTATATAGTGCCATTCACAACCTCACGTCAGCCCAAAGCCCTTTCCACCAATATATTTCAGAAATGCAGTCGTGGTTAGAATGTAGGGAATGCAGCAGTCAATTTATGCACAACCAGCATCCACTAACCACAATCTGATAATAACCAGACAATCTGCTTTAAGTGATGGTGGCTGAGGAACAAATACTGAACAAGACAACAGGGAGAACTCCCTTGATTTGCTTTAAAATAGTACCAAAAATCACATTCTGTCCACAAGGGGAGGTGACAGCCTAGTGGTGTTATTGCCAGATTGTTAATCCAGAGACTCGGGTATTGTTCTGGGGACCCGGGTTTAAATCCCGCCACAACAGATGGTAGAATCTGAATTCAATAAAAATCTGGAATTCAGAGCCTAATGATGAACACAGATCCATTACTGATTGTTGGAAAAACCCACCTGGAACAGCCATCCTTACCTGGTCCGGCCTGCAATGTGGTTGACTCATAACTGCCTTCTAAGCAACAAGGAATAGGCAATAAATGCTGACCCAGCCAGTGATGCTGTCATCCTATGAATGATTGAACAAAAATGTGGCCAGCAGACAGGGCTGTGGTCCAATCTGGAATTATGCTCCAGTCTTTGCAATAGGGTTTGAACCCTCAGACTTATGACAGCGCTACACACATTTGATGCCTTCTAAAAGTGGGATATAGTGTAACGCAGATTTTGGTCAAAATAACGTGGGGGAATATAACAGCAATGAATAATTTGTATGGCCAGTCAGAAATCTGTCACTAGTCCAAGCAACTTTTATTGTGAGCTCAATGGGGAGGGAGGCCTTAAAGGCTATCAGCCAACAGCTCAGCATCGGGAAAGGTACAAAGAAAACCTGTTGTGAGATGAATGAGTTGATAGCACACGCTGAAATAAACATGGTAAGACAGCTATTACAAAGACATGGCTGCAAAATGACCATGAGGAAGAAATGAAAATTGAAGCTGAGATTTCAGAAGGACAGGAAGAAAGGATAAGGAGGTGCAGTAACTCTGATAATCAGATGCTAAGTGAGCTTAGTTCAGAGGATCAAAATGTAGAATCAAGTTTGAGTGAAGATAAGGAAAAACACAGGACTAGGGGACAGCTGGTGTGTTTAGAAGAGCTGGGTGCGTATTTGAGTGGAATCAGGGGACAGTTGATGTTTGTTTAAGCAGATTTGGGCAGTTGGTGATTTTTTTAAGGAACTTGAAGGGAAGTAGTATTTGTTTGAGGGGCTTCTTGAGGCAGTTGGTGCTTCTTTGAGGGGATATAGGACAGTTTGTTCTGGGGTCTGGTGGGTTCCTGAGCATGGTTGACGACTGAGGGCATGCCGAATGTTAGTGTAAGTTTGTCTCCACATTGTAACTGTGAGACATAATGTTGAGAAATGGACAGATTACTAAAGATGGATAGTGTTAAGTGAAACTCACAACGTATTAGTGATGAAGCAAAGTGGTAATGGAAATCACTCACTGAAATTGCAAAGGCAACATGCACTGATTCAACATGAGAATCTCAGCCTGTGAAGCAAAACCTTGGCACAAAGTGAAAAATAGACTCTAAATCAGACAAATGCAAAAGTGAGAAATCTATTCTGCAATGGGATTCATTTGGACTGCAGCCATTGTGTTGTGTGGTGCAGTCCTGTACAGCAATAGCCTGAAACTATCTCTTCTGAGCAGACACTTGAGAATCAAACTTGAACACGGATACTGGCCAATTGACCCAAATCGTCCATACTAGTGTTTATGCACCACTTGAGTCTCCATTTTTCATCTAAGTCTATCAATATAACCCTTCTCCCTTCTGTGTTTCTCTAGTTTTCTTTTCAATGCATTGATATAGTATTCACCTCAACACTGCCTGTGAGAGTGAGTTTAACTGTCAACACAAGGATAAGTTCTGCACTTCTCTGCTGCTGATAACTTAAGATCTTAGAAGCCCCATATTTTTCATGTACATCACAGAAGAGGAGCTAATACAACCCAAGGCTGCAAAAATGGTAAGCACTTACATAGAAAGAGGGTCTAAACATTAATTCAGTTAATGCCCTCATCAAACAGTATAGTGTCCTGTAGAATTACTGACTTGGGAATGATTTCGATTTCCAATATTTTTTTGCTAGATTTTGCAGACCAGATCAACAGCTGAGTTGAGTTTCCAGTTGCCTGACAGCTTCATAAATCCAACACAACATAATTTGGTTACAACTGGACTTTTTGCAAACTTGGTGTGACACACTGAGCTTTAAAATGGAGACTGGGACCTGATTCCAGGATGCCTGCACCCCAATTTGTGTCACCTTTTGTGATAAGGGTGTTTGCTGGTATAGATCGCGAGCTGCAGCCTGCAGGGTCATTCTGGCTGGGTATCCAGGTATCCATTAGTTTATTGAGACAGCTATGCCCAAGGGAAAACTTTGCTAACTTGATTTTTCTTTCTCTGTTAGATCTATTTTCTTGTTGTACAACGCTTATCTACACAGATTAAACAATGTGAATAAGCATGGAAGTGTCAGAAGTTGCCATGAGGAAGAACAGAAATGAGTTGAGGGGTGTAGCTTGGCTTGGAGGGACCATGGGGGGTAGGCAGAAGGGTAGAGGTTAGCTTTGGGGATCATAAGCAAAGAATGTAGCAAATAAATAGATGAACTCCTTTTCTGGAATACTATGTCCAGTTCTGATCGCCCTGTTAAAGGAAGGATATTATTAAACTGGAAACAGTTCAGAAGCGATTTACTGGGATGTTGCCAGGAATGTAGGGTTGAGTTATAAGGAGAGGCTGGATAGGCTGGAACTTTTTTCACTGGGGCATAGGAGGTTGAGGGGTGACCTTATAGAGGTTTATAAAATCATGAGGGGTATAGATAAGGTGAATGGCAGGTGTCTTTTCCCTAGGCTAGGGGATTTCAAGACTAGGGGACATATTTTTAAGGTGAGAGGAGAAAGATTTAAAAAAGACAAGAGGGACTTTTTTTTTTTTTTACACAGAATGGTTCGTTTGTGGAATGAACTGCCAAAGGAAGTAGTGAATGAGGGTACAGTTACAGTGTTTAAAAGACATTTGGATAAGTACATGAATAAGAAACGTTTGGAGGGATATGGCCAGGCACAGGCAAGTGGGACTAGTTTAGTTTGGGAACGGCATGGTCGGCATGGACTGATTGGACCGAAGGGTCAGTTTCCAGTCTGCATAACTCTATGATTCTACGACTGAAGGTTCAGGTGGAAATGTGACAGTATAATATCGTAATTATTCTAGAAGTATGACTTAAGAAGGGGCATTACTGGCACCAGTTCTTGTTTACTGAGCTTGCAGACGAGACAGAGAGGAGATAAATAAAAGGAGGGACAGTGGCAATTTTGATCAAATAAACAATTTTCACAGTAAGGAGAGAATATGTATTAGAATGATAAGCGAATGAGGCGATATGGATTGAAATAAGGAATAAAAAGAGGGAATATTGGAAGTGTACATAGATACCCAGAGACAGCTGGCAGAGTTGGGCAAATCTCTGAGAAATACAAAAAGAAGGCAGAAATAGCAGGGGATTTTAACAAACCCAATGTGAGCTGGATTAGCTTTGCAGAGAAACAAGTTGAGGGAGCAGACTTCTTGAGGTGCATTCAGGACAATGTTTTTGGCCAGTGTGCAGCAAGTCCAACAAAAGAGAACATAGTCCTGGACTTGGTTTTACGAAATGAAGCTAGGGAGGTAGAAGAAATAGCAAGAGCATTTCGCTGAGATTAATCGGTTAGTTCGGTTGGCAGGTTTTCTATGCAGAGTCAAAAACAGAAGTTGCTGGAAAAGCTCAGCAGCTCTGGCAGCATCTGTGAAGAAAAAATCAGAGTTAACGTTTCCGGTCCGGTTCTGAGGAAGGGTCACCAGACCCGAAACGTTAACTCTGTTTTCTCCTTCACAGATGCTGCCAGACCTGCTGAGCTTTTCCAGTAACTTTGTTTTTGTTCCTGACTTACAGCATCCGCAGTTCTTTTGGTTTTTATTTACAATGCAGAGTGATGCCAACAGTATGGCTTCAGTTCCTGCACAGGCTGAGGTTACAACAAAGGACCCTCCTACTCAACCTCTCCCCTCACCTGAGGCATGGTGACCCTCAGATTAAACCACCACCAGTCACCTTTCTCTAATGACAGATCAGGCTTAAGGTCTGGTTGGACTATGGCCACTTTACCTCTACCTAGTGATCATAACTCAGTTAGTTTCGAGCACAAAATTAGATGCAGGGGTAGGTCAATCGGCCCCTTGAACCATTCAGCAAGAATGCCTGATTCAATTATTCCACCTTCCTCCAATAACATTCCTTCTTTACAAAGATCTATCAACCTCTGCCTTAAAAATTAGTCAAAGAATCTTTATCCGCCACTTTTGGAGTGTTCCAAAGACTCACAAGCCTCCCTGAAAAAAGAATGATCCTTATGTCTGTCTTAAATAGGTGACTCCTTATTATAAACAATGATCCCACCTAGTTCTAGATACTCCCACAAAAGGAAACATCCTTCTTCTGAAGTCTGGCAGACACAAGCTTAGCCTGTCCGACCTCTCCACATAAGACATCCCACTCATTCCAGGTATCAGTCTAGCAAGCCTTCTCTGAACTACTTCCAAATCATTTACATCCTTTCTTAAATAAAGCAACAAATGCTGTACACATTACTTCAGATGTGATCTCACAAATGCCCTGCATAAGTGAAGCATAACCTCCCTACTTATTCAATTCCCCTCGCAACAAATAATAACATTCTGTTAGCTCTCCCAATTACTTGCTGTATTTGCTCATTAACCTTTTGTGAATCAGGCACTAGAACACCTCTTTGCCACTCAGAGCTCTGCCATCGCTCACCATTTAGATAATTTTTAAAAATTCTTCCTCCCACATTAAACACCATGAAATGGGAAGTGATTACGCTAAATTTGAAACTGGACATTTATGAGGTGCTGTGGGCCATCAGCAGCAGAATTCTATTCAATCACAAGGTATAACCTCATGCCAGGAATATCTGACACATTCAATGAAAAGTACGCTAGGGCAAAACCAAGAGCAGGATCAGGTAGACCTAAAAATGAGTTGTCAACCTGGTGAAGCTACAACACAGGGCTACTTGCTGCCAAACAGCAGAAGCAGCACACATTAAACAGGGCTAGGTGATCCCAAACCAACATATCAGAAATAAGCTCCACAGTCTTGCCACATCCAGCTCATCAATCAGAAGTGATTTAGTGGAATCACTTCCCATTTCACAGTGTTTAATGTGGGAGGAAGAATTTTTAAAAATTATCTGCATGGTGAGAGATAGCAGAGTTCTGAGTGGTAAAGAGGTGTTCTAGTGCATGAATCACAAAAGGTTAATGGGCAAATACAGCAAGTCATCAGGAGAGCTAACAGGATGTTATTATTGTTGTGAGGGGAATTTAATAAATAGGGAGGTTATGCCACACTTCTCCAGTCACAGAACAGCAGTGAACAGTTAAATAGCTAACAAGAGGTGGAGGCTCCTCAAATTATCCTCATCCTCAGTGATGGGTGAACCCAGCATATTAGTGCAAAAGATACGGGTGAAGATTTGGCATTTAACTTCGACCAAGTGCTGGGAAGATTATTCATCTGACTTCCTCCTGAGATCACCAGAATCACACATGTCAATCTTCACCCGATTTGATTCACTCCACATCTTATCAGGAGATGGATGGAGGTGGCACTGGAAATTGCAAAGGCTACGGGCCCTGACAACATTCTGGCAATTCCACTGAAGACTTGTGCTCCAGAACTTGCCAACCCCTAGCCAAGCTGTTCCAGTACAGTTACAATCCTGGTATCTATCTTCAATGCATTGATTTTAAGTAATTTTTTTTTCTTAGACATACCTGCACAATTCGGTTAGGCAGTGTGGCTCCTTTCTAGTTATTGTCTTCATCACTTCACGCACCACTCTATTCTGCGCTCCATGTGACCCTTGATCCCACCTGACTCAGCTGGATTCGAACTGCCCACAGCCCACACTGCCTGGCTTGACATCCAGAAATATCTGAATCTAGCTCAGTCCCGATGGTGATGGATTTAAGGTATTGGTATAGAAAAATCATGAACCTTCAGTGCAGATAACCACATTCCCACACCATTGTTACTATATGTGGCTAGCATGATATCATCACTTTTTTTTCCAGATTGATTGGTATATAGTCTTGTTTCACAGAGCAAGCTTAACGGATAATAATATTGTGAGTATAATGTACATACACAAAGATAAATTTGAGGTGTTGCATTTTGATAAGAAAAAACAGGACAGGACTTACACAGTTAATGGTAGGGCACTGAGGTGTATTGTCAAACAGAGAGACCTAGGGGTGCATGTACACTGTTCCTTGAAAATGGCATCACAGGTAGACAGAGTGGTGAAGAAGGCATTTAGTGCGCTTGCCTTCATCGTTCAGAGCACTGAATACAGGAGTTGGCATGTTATGTAATAGCTGTACAAGACACGGCTACTGCATACAATTCTGGTCAGCCTGCTACAGAAAGGATGTTACTAAACTGGAAAGGATGCAAAAACAATTTACAAGGATGTTACCAAGACTGGAGGGTTTGAGCTATAAGGAGAGGTTGACTAGGCTGGAAATATTTTTCTCTGGAGCGTAGAAGGTTGAGGGTTAACCTTATAGGGGTTTATAAAACCATGAGGGGTATAGATAAGATGAATAGCCAAGGTCTTTTTCCCCCAGAGTTGGGGAGTCTAAAATTAGAGGGCATAGGTTTAAGCTGAGAGTGGAAAGATTTAAAAGGGACCTGAGGCGTAACTTTTTCATACAGATGATGGTGCGAGGGTGGCGCATAGATGAAAAAAACCTCCAGAGGAAGTGGTAGAGGCGAGTACAGCTGCAACATTTAAAAGACATTTGGATAGGTGCATGGATAAGAAAGGCTTAGAAGGTTATGGGCCAAAAGCAGGCAAATGGGACGAGTTAATTTAGGAAACTTGGTTGGCATCGACGAGCGGGATGAAGGGTCTGTTTCCATAATGTATGATTCTATGACTAATTGCTTAATTACAGACAAACACAGACAAAGAGTTGAGTTCCAGGAGTGAGGGGAGAGTGACTGCCTTTGACATGAAGGCTGCATTCAACTGAACCCGAGCAAAACCAGAGTGATTGGAAATCAGGGGCGGTGGGGGGCTCTTCATTAGTTGGTGTCATACCCAACAGAAGATAGTTACTACTCTTGGAGGTCAATCGTCATGACGACAGGATGTCACCACAGGAGTACTCAGCATGGTGTCATAGGCCCAACCATCTTCAACTGCTTCGCCAATGACCTTCCCTCCATCAGAAGGTCAAAAGTGGAGATGTTCGCTGATGATTGTACAATGTTCAACACCATTCATGACTCCTCAGATACCGAAGCCGTTCACATCTAAATGCAGCAAGACATAGGTAATATTCAGGTTTGAGCTGACAAGTAGCAAGTAACAATCGTGCCATTTAAGTGTCAAGACATGCTCCTTGGAGAGCACCTTCAAAATCCATAACCTCTACCATCAAGAAGGACAAGGACCAAAGCATCATGGGTAACACCATGATCTGCAAGTTCCTTCCTAAGCCACTCACCATCCTGGGTCGAAATCCTGAAACTCCTTTTCTTAGAACATAGTGAGTGTACCCCAATGATTCCAGGGGTTCAAAAGTGCAGTTCACCACCCCTTTCCCAGGCTAATTAGAAACAGGCAATAAATGTTGGCCTATCCAGCGATGCCCACATCCCACAAACAAATAAAAGCAAAAGAAATCATTGTATTATGTCACACACAGGTCGAAGGCAAGGTCGTGGCTCATTTCTTCATGCTTCACTCCAAAATAAATTCATAGTACCCCTACAGTGCAGAAAGAGGCCATTCAGCCCTTCGAGTCTGCACTGAACTTCAGAACAGCATTCCACCCAGGCCCAGACCCCACCCTATTTCCATAATTCCGCATTTCCCATGGCTAATCCACCTAGCCTACACATCCTTGGACACTACAGGGCAATTTATCATGGCCTTTCCACCTAACCTGTACATCTTTGGACCGTGGGAGGAAACCGAAACACCCGGAGCAAACCCATGCAGACGCGGGGAGAATGTGCAAACTCCACACAGATAGTCGCCCAAGGCTGGAATTGAATCCGGGTCCCTGGCACTGTGAGGCAGCAGTGCTAATCACTGGCGGGAACAGTCCGTAGCAGATTGGGAACAGGATAATGCAGGTCGGAAACAGACAGGAACAGTCTGAAGTCATATTATTCCTTCCAAAAACTCATTTTCATCTCCCTCAGTGTCCACACGACACGGCCCTACTCTCGTAGCAGCTTGTCAGATATATTCTCTGCTAAAGGCATAAACCCAAAGCTTGAAGTTCTAGGTGTTAAGCAATGTAGTATAGTGAGATATGAACACACCAAAAATGACAATGTAAATGATGACGCTGTTCTGACATGAGCAGAGTCAAGACAAACAAGAGCAAAACTTCGCATTAGAGAAACACTGCACTGCAGAGCTGTATTCAGTATATTGGATATCTTAATGTAAAATAAAGAGTTTACAGTATTGAAAAGATTGAGAGAGCCCTACTCTCGGGCAAGGACAGACTAGGACTCAGAACAGTAACAGTCTAGTAAGACATTACAGCCTCTAAGTATGCAGGCCCCACACCCTAAAGAACCAAGAAAAGATAGAATCCATGACAGGACAAGCAGCACAATCCATAGACTTAGCTGCAGCAGGCCAAGGCCTGGTTACTGTAGAGTTCTCTCAAAGGAGACATCTCCAACATTCAGGACAAAAGTGAGTCAAAGATAAAGTCAAAATGTGTGCTGGTTTTGCATAAGAAAAGAACACAATGTTTCCCAAATATCCATGAAATCATGGCAAGGAATAAATAACACTCACAGGACAGTGCTGAAGGTGCTATCACACTGAGCTGCTGAGACAATGGCATGAATAAGTCCCTTCAATGAAAAAGGCAAAAAGCTGAACCTGCTACACCATCACAAACATTTCTGCAGTTATAATGCTGCAAGGTATATTGATTGAAAAAAAACAAGATATCTAGCTGAATGTTTCCAAATGACTTCTAATCAAAGCACTTGGATAAGTTTTCTGTCCAAGTATGAACAGCTCTTCCTGACAGTGTCAAGGTTTTGTTACAACTTCCCCTGTGTGAAAGTGGATTTTCAGCGCAGTCTGGAATGAAATCGAAACTTTATCCATCGCTCTAACTACTACTCCCAAAATGTCTATCCCTATGCTCCAGCAAACAACTTCTTCCATCACATTAATGGCAAGGAGTACTGTTACATCATTATATAAGTTGTGCACAGTGCACTATAATGTGTACATTTCATACAATACCGGGGCATAAATGGGGTTTAGCTATTAAGCCTGACTTCTGGTTGGGTGTGAGGGCAGCCGACAGATCTGGAAGTTGGATTTGCCATCAGTAAAGTTTGGAAAATCATTGATCTATCCCAATCACTTCTTCAAAAACTCATGACATTATACTTCTTTAACTACTAATCTTAACTCCAATTATAAATATTCAGGGCTTTATGACTGATCAGCCTAGCTCATTAGTAGTTCATCAGATTCTCTTTCTCTGTCATCTTCAATGAGTTGCTAAACTGACCATCATCTAATTGCCTGGGTTAACAGGCAGACTTCAGGAGGCCTGGGGAATTACATACACACATACAAATTCGGAAGCAGGACTAGGCAACGCGGCCCTTCAGCCTGCTCCGCCACTCAATAACATCACAGTTGATCCCCTTGTGGCCTCTACCCCACATTCCCACCCACTCTTAAAAACTAGTGACTCTCTTGTTAGTCAAGAATCTGTCCACCTCTGCCTTAGAAATATTCAATAATTCCACCTCCACTGCTCTCTGAGGAAGTAGGTTCCAAAGTTTCACGACCTTCTATTGTGATTAGAGTCTCTTCTACCTCCTCCATGAGTGTCTCCAAGACCCAGTGGATGATCCATTGAGATCTGCCCGTTCTTTTCAAAAATGATCAAACACTCGTTCCTCCTCCAATACATCTATATTTCCACTGTTGCTATCACTTTTCAAATAACTTGGCAAAATAAAAACATCCTCTATATAGTCATGCCCTGATCCTGCTGTTTAAATGCTGCAACAGCTCTTTATCCTTTTATATTTTAAAACAGCAAATAGCAGGAGGAGGCTGTTCAGCCTTTCAAGACTGGTTCATCACTCATCATGATTAACCTTCCACCTGAACTCCATTTTCCCAACCTATCCCTGTGTCCCATTGCACTCGAATACATTAATTGACTAAGCATTTATAATTTTCGAAGATTGAAAACGGCAAACATTCACAACCATCTGACTGAAGAAATTTCTTCTCATCTGTGTCCTCAAAGGCCAATCCTTTTTGATACTATGGCCCCCCATTCTAGATTCCCCAGAAGGAAAAAAAAATTTCCAAGCATCTACCCTGTCTAGCCTCTTAAGAATTTTACTGAGGTCATCTCTCAATTTTCTAAACTTTAGGGAATAGAGGTACTATCTGCAGAATGTATTTTGTCTTCTAAAATTCAGACTGGGGTCCCTGTGCAGTAATGACGGAGTATTGCCCTCTCTCAGCTGCTGTCTTTTGAATGTTATTTTAAACCAAGATCCCTTCTCTTTGGACATAAAAGATCCTACTGCACAGTCCGAAGATGATTTGTCTTTCGTGTCCTGGCCAGTATATCTGAAACAACCTAAGTTTGAAAACAAAATCTGGTCATTATCACACTGCTGTACGCAAATTAGCTGTCGGATTTCTTAAATGACAGCTGTGGCTATATACTTTGATTGTAGTTTGTGATGTCCAGCAATTTTGAAAATGCTAAATAAATGCTTTTCTTATTGTTGTTAGCTTATGTATCATTACATAAGTAGATTCCTAGCATCAAGAAAAATTCTAAGGGAGAATCCATCATCCAAGGTCAAATAAAGGAGTTAGGGAAAACATCAAACTTAAAAATACAGCATTTCATTGTGCAAAGACGGGTCATTGAGATCTACGGCACAGGAAAAGATGAGGTGAGGTGAGGTTACAGCCTTTGATATCAAGGCTGCATTCGACTGAGTGTGGCATCAAGGAGCCCAAGCAAAACTGGAATCAATGGGTATCAAGGGGCAAACTCCCTGCTGGTTGGAGTCATACCTGGCACACAGAAAGATGGCTGCAGCTGTTGGAGGTCAGTCATCTCAGCTCCTGGACATCTCGGCATGAGTTAATCAGGGTAGTGTCCTAGGTCCAACCATCTTCAGCTGCTTCATCAATAACCTTTCCTCCCTCATAAGGTCAGAAGTGGGGATGGTGCCGATGATTGAACAACATTCTCAACTCCTCAGATACTGAAGCAGTCCATGTTCAAATGCAGCAAGATCTGGCCGATATCCAGATTTGGGCTGACAAGTGGCAAATTACGTTCATGCCACACAAATGCCAGACGATGATCACGTACAATAACAGACAATCTAATCACCACCCCTGGACATTCAATGGTGTTTTCATCACTGAATCCCCCACTATCAACATCCTTGAGGTTACCATTGACCAGAAAGTCAACTGGACTCATCTACATAAAGACCTGGCTACAAGAGCAGGTCAGAGGTTAGGAATACTGCAGTGAATAACTCACCTCCTGACTCCCCAAACCATGTCCACCGTCTACAAGGCACAGGTCAGGAATTGCCTGGATGAGTGCAGCTCCAACAACACTCAAGAAGCTTGACACAGGACAAAGCAGCCCACTTGATTAGCACTACATCCACAAGCATCCATTCCGTCCACCACTGACGCTCAGAAGTGGCAGTGTGTACAATCTACAAGATGCACTGCAGAAATTCACCAAAGGTCCTTCCACACAACCTTCAAAACCCATGAACACTTCCACCTAGAAAGATAAGGGCAGCAGATACATGGGAACACCATCACCTGCAAGCTCCCCTCCAAGCAACTCACCATCCTGACTTGGAAATATATCGCTGTAACTTCATTATCACTGGCTCAAAACCCTGGAATTCCCTCCCTAAAGGTATTTTGCGTCAACTTACAGCACGTCAACAGCATCAGTTCAAGAAGGCTGCTCACCAACACCTTCCAAAGGGCAACTGTGACAGGCAATAAATGTTGGCCAGCCAACAACATCCAAGTCCCACGAGTGAATAAAAAAGACCTTCAGCTCTTCAAGTCTGTGCTGATCAAAAATAACCACCTAACGATTCTAATCCCATTTTCAAGGCTATTGGCACATAGTCTTGAATGCCTTGGCATTGCGGATCAGGTGATTGATCACAATATAAAGAATGGAAGATGATCACAAAAAGGTTAATCAGGTGGAAGAAATTAGAGTATAAGAGGAAGCTGGATAGATACATAAAAATGGATAGCAACTATTTTGATAAGTATTTAAAACGAAAGACAGTAAGTATAATGAGTGCTGGTCTTCTAGAATGTGAGAATGGTGAGTAAATTATAGATAATACAGACAAAATGAACAAATATTTTACTTCTGTCTTCATTATAGAAGCTAAAAGAACATTCCAGTGACATCAGTAAATCAGGGTATAGAAGGGATAGAGGGAACTTGTTAAATTATCTCATTACAGAATCAGTACTAAGCAAACCGATGAAGCTACAGGAGGACATGTTTCTGGGCGGAGAAGGATTTTATCCTTGAGTTTTAAAAGAGGTGACTAATGAAGTAGCAAATGCCTGGTTGTCACATTTCCAAAATTCCCTAGATTCACAGAAGGTTCAATCAATCTGGAAACAAGAAAATAGAAACCTTCTATCCAAGATTCTTCAACTGTAGGCCAGTTAATTTGATGTCTGTCATGGAGAAGGTGGTAGAATCAATCACTAAAGAGATTATAGCTGCTCATTTAGAAAAACTCAAAGGAATCAACAAGAGTTAGTATGGTTTCAGCAAAGGGAAATCATGTTTAATCAAATTATGAGAATTATTTGAAGGAACAACATGAGCTGCGGATAAAGGGGAGTCTGCAGACGTTCAACAGTTGGATGTCTAGACGTATTTGATAAGGTGGCACATCAAAGGTTATTATAGAAAATAAAAGCTCGTGACATACAGGGTAACATGTTAACAAGGACAGAAGATTGGCTGTCTGGCAGAAAACAGAGACTATTCATAGATAGTACAAACTGCAGATGCTGGAGAATCTGAGATAACAAGGTGTAGAGCTGGATGATTACAGCAGGTCAAGCAGCATCAGAGGAGCAGGAAAGCTAATGTTTCAGGCCTAGACCCTTCTTCAGAAATGCTCATAAATGGGTCTTTGTCTGATTGGCAGGATATGATGAGAGGAGTCCCACAGGAGTCAGAGCTGGGCCTCAACTTTTAACAATGTACATCATTGATTTCAATGGAGTGAAGACATAGTAGCTAAATTCACAGATAATACCAAGGTAAATAGGAAAGTATGCTGTTAAGAATATATACGTTTACAGATAGAAGTGGCTAATTCAAATGAGTAGGCACGTGAGATGCAGCATAATGTTAAAAAAAGTGACATTGCTCGTTTTGACAGGAATAATGTAAAAAACTGAGTAGACCTTAAATGGCAAACAACTGCAAGATTCTGAGGTGGAGAGGGAACTAGGTGTTCTAGTGCATGAGTCTCCACAAGTTAGTATACAAGTATAGGACACAATCAAGAAGGCTAATGAGATGCTATCCTTTATAACAAGGGAAATTGAACCTAAAGGAGTGCTATGTTTTACTTATACAAGGCAGTGATGAGACACATCTCAAACACTCGGTAGTTTTGTGTTCCTTATTTCAGGAACAATGTAAATGAATTGGTGGGGGTTGAAAAGTAGCTAACTAGATTGATATCAGAAATAAAAACAGAAGTTGCTGGAAAAGCTCAGGAGGTCTGGCAGCATCTGTGAAGAGAAATCAGAATTAACGTTTCGGGTCCGGTGACCCTTCCTCAGTTCCACTGGAGTTTAAAGAAGAGAGCGAGAGGGATATCATTTGCCTTCTTCACCACCTACTGCACCTGCATGCTTAGTTTCAGTCACTGGTGCTTAAGGACACCAAGAACTGCAGATGATGCTGAAAGTCTGAGTCAATACAGTGTGGAGCTGGAGGAACACAGCAGGCCAGGCAGCATCAGAGGAGCAGGACAGTCAACGTCGCGGGTCAGGACACTTCATCAGGACTGGGGAAGGGGAAGGGAGCTCAGAAATAGAGGGAGGTGGGATGGGGCTGGGCCAAGGCAGGTGGAGTGGTGATGGATGGATGCAGGTAGGGGTTGTGGAGATTGGTCAATGGGAAGGGTGGGGAGGATGGGTGAGAAGGAAGGTGGTCAGGCTGTGTCAAGTCAAGGATGCGGGGATAAGAGGGAGGGCTGGACATAGGATGAGTCCAGGGGCGGGGAGATTTTGGAGCAAGTGAATTCTATGTTGAGGCCATTGAGCTGTAAGCTCCTGAGGTGGAATATATGGTGTTGTTCCTCCAATTTTCATGTGGCCTCATTGTGATATTGGAGGAGGCCCAGGATGGACATGTCGCCAAGGGAGTGGGAAGGGGGAGATGAAATGGCTAAGAACTGGAAGGTGGCATTGATTGGAGCGTACAAAGCGCAGATACTCCACGAATTGGTGGGGAGTGTGGAGCGGATGAGGGAGTTGTGGAGAAAGCAGTCCCTACAGAAAGCAGATGGGGTGGGGAGGGGAATATCTCTTTGGTGGTGGGGTCTGATTGCTGGTGGTGAAAGTGGCGGAGGATGATGCATTGCACCCCTATCTACTTTCCGTAGGGACCATTCCCTTTGCAACTCCCTCGTCCGCTTCACCCTCCCCACCAACCCCACCACACCCAGCACCTTTCCCTGCAACCGCAGGAAGTGCTACACCTGCCCTACACCTACTGCTCTCACCTCCATCCAAGGCCCCAAACAATTATTCCATATCCAACAGGGATTCATCTGTACGTCTTCTAACCTGGTCTACTGCATCCGTTGTTCCCGATACGGTCTCCTCTACATCGGAGAGGCCAAGCACAGATTCGGTGACAGATTCACAGAGCATCCGCGCTCTGTACGCTCCAATCTGCATGCTATATCTGGATAAGACTTTTGGCAAGTAGAGTTTTCACTAAAATTGCTGCCAGCTGAGGATTCTGGGAGCTACCATTAAGACTAGCAATAAGATTACTTTTCATTCCATTTGGAAGATTTTGTTTTGACAGCTTAGGCAGACAATTTTGTGCCACAATAACCATCTCCAACAAAAACAGTGTCTAACTATCAGCCCTTGACATTTGATAGCATTACCAACACTGAATCTCCCACTGTCAGCATCTTGGGGATTACCACCCAACAGGAACAGAACTGGATTAGATACAATAAATACAGCGGCTACAAGAGCAGGTCAGAAGCAAAGATACTGTTGTGTGAGTCTCTAAAGCCCATCACCATCTACGAGAGACAAGTCAGGATTGTGATAATATACTCCTCAATTACCTGGATGAGTGCAACTCAATCAACATTTGAGGAGCTTGATACCATCCAAGACAGAGTGATTGGCACCATAAGCATCCACTCCCTCAAAATCAGAATCAAGTTCAACTGTCCCCAAGCTAAAGACATACCATTCTTCCTTGTTCAAAGTAAATACCCTCTGGGTGAATTCTGAGACTTCCAGACCTCCTGAATTTGTGATGTCAGAGACTTGTGAATACATAAGGTTGTAGTAAATGCAACCATATACTTGAATATACAAATGCTAACCATGTGGAATAAAGCTCGGGGAGATGGAAAAGATAACGGCTCTGAAAGGGTTAATGTTGGAGACTGCACTAAATTCCACGCAATCAGATGATGTCTTAAAGGCTTGGTTCAGGATACAGCAGAACATCTTAAGATCTTATGCAGTGCAGATCTAAGTCAACAAGTCTTCTCAGTCTTAGAGACAAAGTCTAACCAGCTACTGCAACTGCTACACATGTGCTATCATATAGTAAACCACATCCTGTTAAGACTGAAGAATGGTTGATCCTCTACCACAATGAAATAATTAAATCCTCAGACCACGTCAACGAAAGTGGATCCACAAATCCCACACCTGCTTCCTCCTTGAACAAAGAACTGATCAGTCCCGGCCTACTACCATCTTCCTCTGCCTGGCTGAACTTGATGTGGAGGTGCCGGTGTTGGACTGGGGTGGACAAAGTCAGAACTCACATGGTGCGAGGTTATAGTCCAACAGGTTTATTTGGAATCACACAAGCTTTCGGAGCACAGGCCCAGACTGCACCTGATGAAGGGGCTGCACGCCGAAAGCTTGAGTAATTCCAAATAAACCTGCTGGACTATAATCTGGTGTTGTGTGACTTCTGACTTTGGCTGAAATTATTCTCACATTGAACTACTTCTCCTTTCACTATACTCACTTTCCTGAAATATGGGAATGAGTCAGAGTCCAAACTAACCCCACAGAGAAAGATAGAAGATAGAGGCAAGAGGAGGCCATTTAACCACTCCATCAGCTCCATTCTTCGATATGATCACGGCTGATCATCAAACTCAGTACCATAATCCTGACCTTCCCCAACCACTCCATCCCTGTATCTCTTTCGCCACAAGAGCTATATCTACCTTCTTCTTGAAAACAGAGTGCATTGGCCTCAACAACTTTCTGTGGGACTTAATTCCACAGAGTCACCACTCTCTGGATGAGGGGAAAAAAAATTCTCCTCATCTCAGTACTAAAAGGTTTACCCTTTATCCTTAAACCACGACCCCTGGTTCTGGAATCCCCACCATTGGGAACATCCTTCCTGCATCTAACCTGTCTAGTCCTCTTAGAATTGTATAGATTTCTATGAGATCTCCCCTTTCATTCTTCTAAATTCCAATGGATACAATCCTAACTGACTCAATCGCTCGTCAAACGGGAGTCCTGCCATCCCAGAAATCAATTTGGTAAACCTTCGCTGCACTGCCTCGATAGCAAGAACATGCTTCTTCAGAAAAGGAGTCCAAAACTGCACAAAATATTCCAGGTATGGCCTCACCAATGCCCTGTCTAATTGCAGCAAAGCATCCTGGGCCTTATATGTGGATTATAGGGAACATTCTTTGTTCCAGTCCTACTTGGGCTACTCTCTCTCACCCCATTTTCTGGTACATTGACGACTGCACCATTGTTGTTTCCTGCTTTTGCTCCATGCTGAAAAAGTTAATCAACTTTACTTCCAATTCTCTCAGCTTCACATAGTCAATCTCAGATCTTCCTTTCCCTCTCTCACCTTCTCTGTCTCTCTTTGTGGGGACACGCTATCAATCGATATTCATTACAAGCCAGGGAGTCCCACAGATACCTCAACCATACTTCTTCATATCCAGCTTCAACTAATTCCATTGTCCCAGTTCCTCTGCTTCTGTTGTATGTGGTTTGATGAGCCAATCTTCCACAAGAGAACTCCCGATATATTTTCCTTTCTCCCATTGTGATGGGCAGGGCCCTTCATCCTGTTAGTTCTAATTCACACACACCCACCTTATGTTCTTTAGCCCAGAATCTTCCAGTTCGACTGGCCTCCTCACTGAATGGATCATGACCTTCCACTTCTGCCACTTCAATCAAATATTTCCTCCACCTCTCCTCCCCTTCAGTATTCCAAAGGAATCATTCCCTCTATGACACCCTGATCCACTCCAACACCCACTCCCCTATCCATGACACTGCGGAGAAAGTGCAAGGGAATTCGCACCTGTCCTTTTACCTTCTCTGCCGTCATTGTCCTTATTCCGCAATGGGGTCTCCTCCATGATGCAGACAGCTCCTTGCAGAACGCACCCGTAGAGTTATAAATCTGACCCTCCCCCCATCTTTCAGTCTCCTGCCATCTTAATTTCCCGCGTCACTCTTACTCTGAGCTCAGCCCCTCCATTTGTTCCTATAAGGTTTAATGTAAGCACAAGGCACAGCATCTTATCTCTCAATGAGGGGCTTAACAGCCTTCCAGAGACAACATCAAGTTCAACGGCTTCAGGTCATAACCTTTGCCTCCTTTTAGTCAGAATGGAGCTGTTTGTGATAACTAAATCCCATTCACACCTTCATTAGACCCTCACTTGCTTCTTTACTGGTCTCGTTATGGTCTTCTTTTTAACTTGGCCCGTCATGCTTCTTGTTATTTAATCTCTCCTTTCACAGACCTTCCCTTCTGCTGTTACCCTGCCACCTCTTCTCCCCTTCAACAATCCAAAAGAATCAGCTGTAACGGCTCTAACGTTTCCCAGTTCTAAAGAAAGAACATCTACACAAAACATTAACTTTGTTTTTCTCCGTCCACAGATGCTGCCTAAACCTCCTGGACACTTCCAGCATTTTCTGCTTCTCTTTTGGATTTTCAGCAGCTGCAGCATTTTCCTTGTGTATCAATGTAAATACAGAGCGTGGTGGGATCATTCCAGACCGAGTGAAGTGAAATATCACAGAGTCCTACGACACATAATGAAACCTCTCAAAGGGAAGAAATAACATTTCCATCTTTGAATTCAAACCTCAAAGATAAAGTTCTAATGTGCTGTCCATGCCCTAAAGGACAATGAATGGAGAGAGAAATACAAATATCTATTGAAGAATATGTAACTAAGTGTGCAAGTGCAGCAGGCTGTGAAGAAGGCTTTCATAGTGAGAGGATTCGAGAGGACAGGAGCAGGGATATCTTGCTGCAATTGTACGGGGCCCTGATGAGACCTTACCTGGTGTATTATGTGCAGTTTTGGTCTCCTTAGCTGAGGATGTTCTGACTATGAAGGGAATGCAACAAAAGTTTACCAGGCTAACTCCTGGGATGGTAGAACCGATGCTCGAAGAGAGACTGGATGGGTTTGGAGTATATCCACTGGAGCTCAGAAGAATGAGGGGGATTTCCTCGAAACCGATAAAATTCTAACAGGACTAGACAGACTAAACATAGGATGGATGTTCCTGATGACTGAGGTATCCGGAAACAGGGTCACAGTTAAAGCATATGGGTAAACCATTTAGGACTCAGATGGGGATACATTTCTTCAGCCAGAGAGTAGTGTGCCTGTGGAAATCTCTGCTGCAGAAAGTAGTTGAGGCCAAATCATTGAATGTCTTCAAGAAGGAGACAGATATAGTTCTTAGGGATATAGGGATTAAAGGTATGGGGAGAAAGCAGGAACAGGGTACTGAGTTGGATAATCAGCCGCGATCATACTGAATGGTGGAGCAGGCTCAAAGGGTTGAAGGCCTACTTCTGCTTTTATTTTCTGCTTTTGTGAAGCAAAATACCAAACAAAAGTTTTGTAGGGAAATTGTATTTCTGCAACAATCACATGACACGATATTAGCTGTGTGTATGGTGGCTCTGAAAATGCAAATTCAGAGCAGGAATAAGCCACTCAGGCCCTCAAGCCTGCTCTGCCATTCAAAAAGGTCATGGCCGATCACGCCTTCTGCTCAATGTGCTGTTGCCACCTACTGCCAGCAGAAGCAGCCAGCAATGAAGAGAAAATTAACGGTGCGGTACCCGCTCGTTAAGTTAGAATCTTGTTTCACCATAAAAACTGATATAGAAGCACAGGAGAAGGTACAAAATCTTTTCACTGGTTGGTACCCAAACCGAGAGGTAAACTCTATCAGGAAAACTTGAAAAAGACTGAACTTCCCCAGAAAAGCAACAACAAATAACTTTGTCTGAGAGGTCTTCAAAAATCACGAAAGGGTTTGATAGGGTAGACATACAGAAGAAGTTTCCACTTGTGGGCAAGTCTAATGTACTCACAAATCCAATCGGGAATTCAGCAGAAAGGGTGAAAATGCGGAACTCGCGACCACATTGAAGTTAACAATATAGACAAACTTAGGGGAAAGCTGGATAAACACAAGGTTGAAATGACTAGAAGAATATGTTGTCAGGGCGAGATGAAGGAGGGTGAGAAGAAACTCATGTGGAGCATAAACACTGGAAGGACCAATTGGGCTCAATTGCCGGTTTCAATGTTGTAATTCTATGTAATTTCATTCAGCTGTCATAGCCTATCCCAATGAGCTACAGCACATTCGATCAGATACAAACAGCACACAATTACCTCTGCAGGGTTAACCTCAAGGGTTGTCAGGAAGCTGCCTGCGATGTTCCACAGCAGATAGTGCAATCTCCTCACTGAAAGAATATGGATTTACAAATTGGATTTATAGACTACATGTCCCAGCCAACTGCACAGTATGATTAATATATTTACAGATTTGGCTGTCTAGATAAGTAACAGGGCGGTCAGGAGGCCACAAGGGTTTGTTATTTTCATAGCATGTTTCCAATTGAGAAATGCACACTTTAGTGTCAGCAATGATTAGTCAATTGGGCAAGAGGCATGAGGAAACGAGTCAGGAAAACATTAAAATCTATCATTTTGTAAGGAATTCCTGCTGTAATCTATTTTCAACTTTGTTTGCCCTCTCATTTGTAAACTTGGTGTTCGAGTTTGCCAAAATTTCAAACATTCCTTTTTCAGACTGGGACAATTTCCAAATTTCCCACCTTTAAATTTCCAATCACAGGGTGGTCTTCCAGTAAAACATAGACCAAGACTTTCCTGCAACAGTGAAAATTATCAACATACTGTGTGGTACAAACCTGGATCTCTAACTCTCCAATTGGTCAAATGTTCAAGAAGAGCTGATTTTTGGCTGAATCACGAGGACGGGCACACAAAGTTACAAAACATGGAATAAAAGCCATGAGGGAAGAGCATGCATCTATTTTTCACCACGTCAACCTGTATTCATATAATGGCTTTAACATGGTAAAACATCCCAACTACATTTAGCAAAAGTGTTCTCACAAAACTTAACGCCAAACCACATAAGGGGAGGTGACTAGAAATTTGGACAAAAAGATAATTTTAAAGGACAGTCTAAAAGGAAGGCTATGATAGAGAAGAGAGAGAGAGGAAAAGAGGAAGAAAGAATGGTGGAGACATTTATGGAAGGAATTCAAGAGTGCAAGGCCTTGGCAGCTGAAGGCACAATGGTGAAGCAATTAAAATCTGGGATATACAAGGTGTCAGACTGGGAAGAGCGCAGAAATCTCAGAGGGATGTTGAGCTGCAGGTGGTTCAGGAACAGAATTAAAAAGGTGTTTTTAAAAGTCTGGTGCAGAGGTCATGGGACACAGAATTTACTGTGCAGAGTTTCGGTTTCCTTACATAAGCAGGAATTTATTCACAATGTAGGAGGTTCAAAGATAAGGGCTGTCTTCTGAGGAACAGTTGAGCAAGTTTGGCTGATACTCACTGGAGTTTAGAAGAATGAGAGGCGACCTTATTGAAAGTTAGGACATGTGGTGAGAAGGTATTTCCCATTGAGAGAAAATCTTGAACTAAGGGACACGGTTTACAAATAAGGGATCTCAAATTTAAGACAGAGATGAGGAGGCATTTCTTCTGTCAATGTAGCATTAAATTGTAGGCGTTCTCCACCACAGCGGCACTGGAGGCTGGGTCGTAGAATATACTCAGGGTTGAGTTAGATGGATTTTTATGGGGGTCAAAAAGGAAAACGGATGGTGGAGCAAGCTCTAGAGGTGGAATGACTTCTCCTGATCCTATTTCTTATGTCCTTATGAATTCCCCATAGCAACTTATTCAAAATAAATGTCTTTAGACTCTTTACGTAGATGTCTGAAAAGTAATGAAAATTACAGAAAGCAGGCAGGAGAGTGAAATTAGATTAGATGGCTCATGTGGAGAAAAAAAGTGTGTTTAACTTGACGGGCCAAATAGCCTCCTTCTGCACTACAGCACCATACTACACAATAATAATGTCACACGGTGAAGGGATAATTTGACCTGGTGAATAACACACTGGTATTACTGATTTCAGACACAGCTGACAGAATATAGAGGAGAGTGATTAATAGAATTCCACTCCAAGTACAAAAGCCAATTAGTTTTAAAGCTTTTCTATTCTCTTATTTGTATGTTTTAGTTCATACCATCAACAATTTCACTCAGGAACTTGCCCATGTTGGGACAGCACCTTTAAGGTAGTAAACATCCTAGGTCAAAGCATTATCAAACCAAATGTGACACTGAACAAATAACAGATTTTTTTGTTGTCCTCCCATGGGATATGATATGTGCTTTGTAGCTGATGGACAGACTTTGGGGAATCGGGATGTTAGTTACTTATCACAGAATAACAAGCCCCTGGCCTACTCTGTTTTTATACGGCCTTTCCAGTTCAGTTTCTGGTCAACGGTAACCCTCAGGATGTTGATAGCAGGAGATTCAGCAATGATACTCTATTGAATTTGTAGGGCAAATATGTAATTTGCAACTCATCATCCCAAGCCTCAATGATGTCCAGGTTTTGCTGCGTAGGGACACAGGGACCACTTCAAAATCCGAGGAATTATGAATGGTGCTGAAGATTGCGCAATCATCAGCGAACATCCTCACCGCTGGCCCGTAATGGACAGCAAGTTGTTGATGAAGCAACTGAAGATGGATGGGCCTAGAACACTACCCTAAGGAACTCCTGCTGTGATGTCCTGGAGCTGAGATGACTGACTTCCAAAAGCCACAACCATTTTCTTCTGCGTCAGTATGACCCCAACAAGTGGAGTGTTTGCTCCCTGATTCCCACTGATTCCAGTTTTACCAGGGCTCCTTGGTGCCACACTCAGTCAAATGCAACCTTGATGTCAAGGACAGTCGCTCTCACCTCACCTGTGGAATTCAGCTCTTTGTTCATGTTTGAATCAAGACTGTAATGAGGTCAGGAGCTGAGAGGCCCTGACTGAACCTGAACTGAGTGACAGTAAGGTCATTGTTGAAGCTGTACTGCTTTATAGCACAGTCAATGACACTTTCCATTACTTTACTGATGATTGAGGGAAGACTAATAGGGCTATAGGAAATGGCTGAATTAGACCTGTGCTGTTTTCCACATTGTTGGGTAGATGTTGGTATTGGACTGTATTGGCTAGAAATGCAGCTATTTCTGGAACACAAGCCTTTGTTATCACAACTGAAATGTTGTCAGGTCCTACAGCCTTTGCAGTTTCCTATATGGACTTAGCCCTTGCTGGGTAACCAACTCAATTTACTTTGTGTTCCAGTCTGGAATCAGTAATGATGTGATTTCAGGAGCAAATCCAGATGGATCATTCACTCAGCACATCTGGCTTCAGATGATTGTACACTGCTAGTTGTGGAGAATACCTTGAAGGAGAGAGAGAGACAGACAGACAGAGAGACAGAGACAGAGAGACAGAGAGATACTTATGGAGGGAATTCCAGAGCATTGGAATTCCCACCAAATGCTGTGACGATTATTAAATGAAATTGGGGCTGTTCAAGAAGCCCGAATTGAAGGAGCACAGATATTTGTACAAGTGAAGGACATTACAGAGACACGGAGGGGTAAGGTGATGGAGGGAGTAGAAAACACGGATGAGAATTTTAAAATTAATGTGTTGTTTAAGCATGAACTGCTGAGTACTAAGAGAATTAAGGGATAAAGAGTTAGAACATGAAGATGAACTTGTGGTATATGATCAGATATGATCTTAGCAAATGGTAGAGCTGGTTCAAAGGACTGACTGGCCTCTTCCCAGTTCGCAGTGCTTCCATGAGGACTGGAGTTATGGGTGAACAGGGTCTGGTGTGAGTTACGCACATAGCAGGGGATTGGTAAGATAGAGGAGATTGTGGGCACAAAATAGGCAAGAGCGTGAGGTGATTTGAACACGAGGATGATAAGTTTAAACCTGAGGCTCTGGAGGCCAGTGAGCCAATGTCAGTCAGCAAGCAGAGGGGCAAGAGACATTTACTGAGAGTTAGGATGCAGGCAGCGGAGCTGACATTTACATAATGTGGAAAACTGGGAGCCATCCAGGAGAGCAATAAAATAGTTGAACATGAAGATGGCAAAGAAATGAACAAGGGTTTCAGCAGCAGATGGATTGAAGCAGGGCTAGGACAGCTGACCTCATGCAAGCAAGCAACCTTTATGATGCACAGGACATGTAACCGGAAACTCAGCTCAGAGTCAAAAATGACAGCAAAGCTGCCAACAGGTTAGTTCAACTGAAGGCTTTTACTGGGGAAGGGGTGATATTGATAGTGAGGCAGCAGAATTTGTGGCGCTTTCAGTCTTAGTATTTCACCAAAGTGTGGCTTATGCAAGTCTGGATAGTGAACAAACTGTTTAACATCACAGACAGACAGGCAGAGCTGGATATTGTAAGCATACATCTGGAAGCTGACCCATGTCTGCACACATCAACAAGAAGCAGCATGTCACTGAAGGAGTCACTCCTTAAAATCAAACATCCACTGAATGAATGGAATCGGTTATTAGCAAAAGAGTGGACACAAATGATGGGGTTGAAAATTTCAAATCTTTTGTTTATCTCCCACAGATCAGTTATCAGTTTTCAATCTGTATACTACCATGGACTATATCGTTCACATATCGTACAGTGAACGTTACTTAGATTTTTAACCACATCTTTTACCTTCCTGACTCATTCAAGTTATTATTGGCTAATGAATGGAAAGTCCTTCAGACGCTTTGTCAAAATTCAATAGGACACATGGTGAACTACATATGGTATTAATTTTTTTAACCTGAGTGAAGTTATGTGAAATGGTAAAACTGGCATTCCGTCAGCAACGATGGCTACTACATTTGGTAAAAATGTATACAGAGATATGTTTTTAGATCATCGTTATGATATTGCTTGAGTTATTGCTGTTAGCATTGCTGCTAAACAGTTACAATTTGCAAGCCAAATAATGTAAGCATTTTAGCATTTAAAAAGAGAGGAATTGTTCCTGCTTGATCTTGGGAGAATTCATAGTGAGTTTACAGGTTGGCTTAAATGGGATCATGTATGATACCTTGTTGCTGTAAGATAGATTCACCACCCTCTGGCTTAAGAGAATGCAACGTAGGTTTTCTCTCCCCAACTCCCTGTTATCACATACTTGTAAACACACCAACGAATGAAACGCAAAAACAAGATCTTAGAAAGGCTTTCTGCTCGCAGTCTGCCATATGCCTGCTACTGTACATTCTCAGGAAAGATGCCATATCAACACAACAAAGCATTACTGCAGCATGATCCTCAATAAACTGATGGGCGAGAACAGCATCTTCACAATAAGATGGACCATCTCTTGGATGTTCCAGTCAATGCACAATTCAGAATAAGAAAAATAACTGGAGGAACATACGCATAATATCTAAGTTAAAAATACGCTTAGATTGCTCTGCTTTAAACGTGCTGTTATTTTGATGTGTTTATTTTCTTGCATGAAAGTATACAGGGGGGTTTCTGCATCTTTTCTCCCACCTTTTTTACATTTGTCGCAAAATACTCTGCAAATGACTAAAAGCGTTTTGCAAAAAAAAAGGAGAAACTGGGAACCAGAAGCCTGCTGCTACATACCTGTGATTCCTAAAGCCCCTCAAGATCTGGATGTGATTGCATTGCGCGCACTTTGCCCGTTTTCTTGCAATTGTTTAAAGCCCTCTAGCTGCCAGCTGATCCTCCCTGTGGTTCTTGCAGAGACACACTCAGATTTGCAGAGGCACTCAGGCAGGAAGTAGCCCCGGTGTGCGAAGGCGCTGCAGGGGGAAGTGCGCCTGCGCGCGGTCGCCGGCTGCTGGCGGCTCGCCCGAGAACCGTGCTCAACGCGCAGGCGCGGCAGCCGGGCACGGCAAGGTCCATTACTGCGCAGGCCCGGAGACCGAAATGTTTCAGATGTTTGTTCCAAAGCCAGTGGTCACTCTTCACCCCCACAATGGTCACTCTCTCACTAAGGGGGTCACTCTCTTACTAAGGAGGTCACTCTTCACCCCCACAATGGTCACTCTCTCACTAA
>NC_063334.1:26866440-26877815 GCF_021869965.1 Rhincodon typus
GGTCACTCTTCACCCCCACAATGGTCACTCTCTCACTAAGGGGGTCACTCTCTCACTAAGGGGTCACTCTCCACCTCCATAATGGTCACTCTCTCACTAAGGGGATCATACTCCACCACCGCCAGTAGTCATTCTCACAACCAGGGGTCACTTTCTCACTAAGGGGCTCATATTTCACCTCCCTCAGTGGTCACTCTCACACCCAGAGGTCACTTTCCACCTTCAAAATGGTCACTGTCCATTCCCCAATGGTCACTCCCACAGCCAGTGGTCACTCTGACACATCCAGGGGGTCCTTCCCACACTCAGGGCTCACTCTGCATTCCCCAGGGGTCACTCCAATGCTCAGATGTAATTCTCCATTTACCGCAGAGGTCATCCAGGAGTCAATCTCCATAGATAGTAGGAACTGCAGATGCTGGAGAATAAGAGATAAAAAGGTGTAGAGCTGGATGAACACAGCAGGCCAAGCAGCATCAGAGGAGCAGAAGGCTGATGTTTCAGGCCTAGACCCTTCGGCTGCTTGGCCTGCTGCGTTCATCCAGCTCTACACCCTGTCAATCTCCATAGTTCATGTGTCATTGTCACACCCAGGGGTCACTCCCACACTGAGGGTCAATCTCCATCCTCTATCCATCACTGTTGTCTTCAGATAACACTCAGCTCTTGATACTGCAGTCACCTTTCAGCTCTTGCAACTTTCCCGATGACGGGGGGTTAACGTGGTAACATTACATGTTTAATGTCAGCATGAGGTCCAATTCTGCATTTTATGTCACACAGAGAAATTTAGGCTTCTGGAACCCCATAGAAATGTGCTCAGAAACAGGGTGGAGAAATAATATTTGCACTTTGCAGCTCTCTCACTCCCTCCCTGCCTGCAAATCCTAGCTCATTGCAAGGGTTTCATGGTCTCTGCAACTTTTCCTTGAGGACGAACTAAGATTATCACTAGATTCCAGAACGGCCATGGGGATTTTGTTTAAATTGAAAGCCAGCTTCTGCATATGGATCAAAGAGGAAAGAAAATCAAGACTTTCATTTCTACAGCACCTTTCACCACATCAGGATGTTGCTGAGCTTTAAAGCTAATGAATTACATACATTTAAAGACAGAGCAGAGACAGAAAACTTATCAATTGTATTAACTGGGCTGGTAAAGTGACTGATACTAAAGGGTAGCCACAGGGTCTGAATAGGAAATGGGATATGTTGTCAGTCTTTATGAGTCATTTGCAAATCTGATACAAAGGTAAGGCTGCCATAGTCCCACTGTCTCACCATAGAGAGACGGCTGGTGGTGACTTAACCTCAAGCAAGGGCAGTCCTTTATGGTAACCACAGATACTGTGGGAATTGATCCCACACTGTTGGTGTCACTCTGTATTGGGAAACCAGCCATCCAGCTAACTGAGCCCCAAGCTAGCCTGATGATTCTGCCTGGTTGTGAACAGGGAATGTTTTGCATATTCAGTGAATGTGATGGCCACTGCACTATAGAAACCTTGAGAGAACCTTGAGCTTCAGCCCTACAATTTTTGTTTCACGTAATGTTTTGCGCAAACAAACAAGCCATTCAGCCCAACAGGTCTATGCTGGTGTTTATGCTCCACATGGATCTTTATCCATTCCTTCTTCATCTCACTTGTCAGTATGTCTCTCTCGTCCTTTCTCCTTGGTGTTCATCCACCTCCTCCTTAAATGCAGAATAACCCAAAAGATGCTAGAAATCAGAAACAAAAACAAAAATTGCTGGAAAACTCAGCAGAAAAAACTCAGCAAGTTCTGAGGAAGGGTCATTGGACCCAAAACATTAACTCTGCTTTCTCTCCACAGATGCTGCCAGACCTGCTGAGTTATTTTTTAACCAGCAATTTTGTTTTTTGTCTTCTTAAATGCATCTACACTATTCATTTCACTCACTCCTTGTGGTAGCAATTTCTACATTCTGGAAAATTTCACAAACTACAGAGGTATATACAATTATACCATTTGGTAAAATTAGAAGAAATCTAGGAAAAAAGCTGTGATGAATTTATCATTTGTATAAAACATGCAATACAAAATGTAAGGAACCTTGTCTTTTTCGCATGGTCTTGCTGAATCAAAGTAGGATTGCAGCTGCTTCACTGTATTCCACCTCTCCGGGTTAATGTGGTTATAGAGAGTGATGTCTCTCAGCTCTGCAGTAGCAGCTGCAGTTTCTCCATCCTTCAGCACCATATAACACACCCCGATGTCAGGGATCCTAAGGAGAAACTACCTCCTGTGTCGACAGTGAAATAATTGCTGCAGAACCGTCATCAAAAGGGCTGTAATTTGGTTAGTTTAGTGCATTATGTTAATTTTAACCTTTTTATGAAGAACTGCTTAGCAATCTATGATATGTGCTTGTCTCTCTCTGTTACTTAAATGTACAGAAATCGTTTGTTTCTGATACCAAACATTCTAGAGCAGGGAATGAGCACATTTGTTTAGTTCAAAATATCTCCTGAAGAAAGTGAAAATGCATTGTTTTGTAATTGCTTTCTTTCAGTTTTGTTGTCCACGTGTTACTGTCTATCTCTCATTTGAAGCAGTCGTAATTTTTAAATTATGATATAGTCCTTAAAAATGTTAACTGATACAAGTGGAATCTGTGTTCAGAGGTTAAATGGAAAAGTAGCAATGGAGAAAAACTGATAAGCCACATTTTTAAAAAATAGTAATACCTTTTTTATTAAACAGGGCAATCATGCCTTCAAATGCTGAGGCCTTAAGCTCTGGAATTCTGCCCTTGAGCCTCACCTCCATTTCTCACTCCCCTTTCGAAACTAAGTCTTTGATCGTTTCAGTCTCCTGCCCTTCTGCAGCTCAGTGTCAAATTTTGAAAAACGCCTGTGTGGACAGTCTATTGTGTTAAAGACACAAAATAAATTATTATGCAGCATTTGATAAAACTCTTGCCACCTAATTCTGTGGTCACATAACAAATATCAACTTCTACTATTTTATGTTTGTGAATGATTGCACACATAAAATTACACAGGAAAGAAGGTTCAGAAACAGATTATTTGACTCTAGTCTGTTCTAGTGTTTTCTTTTCTCCACTTCAGCTTTCTCCCATCTTACCTCATCTAAATCTATCCACATAACCCTCCAGTGTCGTCTTCTTCATGTGATTGTCCAGCTTCCTCCTAAATGCATCTGTACCATTCTCTTCAACGATCCTTGTGGTTGAGTTCCACAATCACTCCATTCTTTGAATGAAAAAGTTTCTTCTGAATTCTCTGTTTGATGTCTTGATGATTGTCTTGCCTGAGTGACTTCTACTTATGCTGTTCCCCCACAGGAAGAAACTCTGTTCCCACTCCATCAAAACCCTAATTCTCTTTGCTTTTGTCAATACAGCATCTCCTTAGTGCTAAATACCAACTGGGCTTGTGATACAGTGCACTGAAACAGTGGCAGCTTGCCACAGCACTAATTGAGATTGACATGGTTAAGAAGCCTGTTTCATGGTAAAATCCTACAACCAGATTGAATTAGAGAATTTGCACAGTTAATCTATAAATCCAAACACATCTGGTCTTTCAGCTACTCTGCAGAGAGTAGAATCCTGAATATAGAAGATATAATTATATCAAAAGCCTTGAGTATTTCCTATTACATTACAAACCCACTCGCCAATTTAAAAATTTTTAAGAGATGGCGGTTTCTCTGAAATGTTCCTGCTGTTGGAGCCCAAATATAGCATCATAAATGTAAGATGGTAATTAACAGGGAATTCACACTTCTTTACCCAGAACATGGTGAGAATGTGGATAAGAACATAAGGAACAGAGGCAAGATTAGACCATAGGGTCCATCAATCAATATGATCGTAGCTACTCTTTCACCTCAAGCCCATTTTCCTGCCTGATTTCCATATATTTTGCCTCTCCTAGAATCCAACAATATTTAAATTTCAGTCTTGAGCCCTGCCTTGAGTCACATAGAGCGGATGAAGTGGATAACACGGATGTAGTTAAAGGGAAATTAGATAAGTATGTGAAGGAAAAAGGAATAGAAGGAAATGCTGCTAGTGTGAGAGAACGTCAAGGCAGAGGAGGCTTATGTGGAGCTTAAGAACCAGCACAGACAAGTTGGGCTGAATAGCTTGTTTCAGTTCAGTGTATATTATGTGAAAGGGTCAGGGCATTAAGTTATTATGTGTTTGTAAAATGGAACTCCTATTTCACAAGGGCCAGAATTCACAATCAGAAATTTCCAAAATCTTTAATTCATGCTGCTTCCCTCAATCTCTCAACAATAGTTGCAATAAACAGTAAATATCCCTCAAGCTCCACTGGAACATCTCCTGTTCGAATCAAGTTGTTTTCAACATTCATCTGTGTATTCATAGCGACCTCCCTCATCCCTCTCACAATACAGGTAATGACCACGAGATGCATAGTAGAAGAGAAGATAGGAGCAGCAGTAGGCCATTCGACCCCTTGAGCCTGCTCCACCACCCAATATCATCAAGGTATCAATATCATCGAGCTCCATACCCTTATCCCACACTCCCGCTGTATCTCTTGATCCATTTAGCCACTATCTATCTCTTTCTTGAAAACACAATTGTTTTGTCCTCAGTCACTTGCAATGGTATAAAATTACAGACACAGGAGGAGAAGGCGGTTATTCAGCCCATTGAGTCTGCTTCACCATTCAGTGAGATCATGGTTGATCTAATAATTCTCAATTCCACTTTCTTGCCTTTTCCCCAATAATCCTTGATACCCTTACTCATTTAAAATCCAAGCCTTGAATATACTTGGCGATCCAGCCTCCACAGCCGGCTGCAATAAAGAATTCCACAGTTCCACTACCTTCAGAGGAAAGAACCTCCTCATCTCAGTCTTAAATGGGCAATCCCTTATTCTGGGATTATTCCCTACGGTCCCAGTCTCTCTCACAATGGGAAACAACCTCTCTGCAAATCCGTTAAGAATTGTATATGTTTCAAAAATGTTGCCTTTCATTCTTTTAAACTCCGATGAGTACAGGCCCAACCTATTCAATCTCTCCTTATAAGAAGATCCCTCCATACCTAGAATCAATCTTGTGAACTTTCTCTGGACTGCCTCCAATGGCAGTATTTATTTCCATAGACAAGGGGTCCAAAACTGTTCACAGTATTCTAGCTGTGGTCTAACCAGCGTCCTGTCTAGGTTTAGCAAGACTTCCTATTTTTATATTCCATTCCTTTTGAAATAAACACCAACATTCCATTTGCCTTCCCAATGACCTACTGAACTTGTATGTCATCTTTTTGTGATTTATGCACAAGAACTCCCAAATCCCTCTGTCCTGCAGCCTCCTGCTGTCTTTTTCTATTTAAATAATATTTAGCTCATTAATCCTTCCTGCCAAAGCATATAATCTCATATTTTCCCCACATTATATTCTATCTGCCAAGTTTTTTTGCCCAATCACTTAATCTGTTTCTATCCCTCTGTGTCATTCTCACGACTTGCCTTCCCACCTATTTTTAATGTCATTCTTAAACTTGACAAGAGTACATTCACTTTCCTCAGCCAAGTCATTAATACATATTGCAATTTTGTCTCTGGCCCTGATCCTAACGCATTCCACTAGTTTCAGGTTGCAATCCTGAAAATGCTCACATTACACCAAATTTCTGCTTTTACTAAGCAAGTCCTCTATCCATGGTAATACTACCACATCGGCTACTATATAGTTAATATCCTTGTATGTGGAACTTTGACAAATGGCTTTTTGGACATCCAAATATATTGCATCAACTGGTTTCCCTTTATCTACACTGCTTGTTAACTCCTCAAAGAACGCTAATAAATTTGTTAGGCATGATTTTCCCTCCTTAAACCAGACTAATTCTGCTTGATTCTAATTATGTATTTTAAATGATCAGCTATTACATCCTGAATGTAAACTGACAATTTCCCAATGGGAGGTATTAAGCTAACTGGCCAATAGTTCCCTATTTTTTGTTTCCCTCTCTTTTTGGATAAGGACACTGTCCTTGACTATATTCTTCTTGAGGGCAAGAATTTAAGAACTTTCTTGCTTAGAGTAAGTGTTGTCTGCACCACACTTTATTCAAGCCAACCTACAAATCTGCTTCTATTAGCAACGACCTACTCACTCCGAATTGAAATTTCCATATAAACTAAAACACAGAAATAGTCCACTCAGTCTATGCAATTGTTTATGCACTTTATGAACTTCCTCCAACCATCGTTCATTTCACCCAGGCAGCTTCTTTTCTCCTCATGTCTTTACCTAGCTTCCCTTTAAACACATCTCTGCCATTTTCCTTGTGGAAATGAGTTCCACATTGTCACATCTATCTCACTAAAGAATTTTCTCCTGAATTCCTTATTAACTTTGTTAACATTTTATATATGTCAATTAGTTTTGGAGTCCCCACCTTCAAAGTGAAATCAACTCTATGTTTCCCCTATTGCCAATCTTCATCATTTTAATGCCTACTATCAGGGTACCTGGAGTCTTGACCAACTTAGTTTCAATGGGTTCAACTGCAGAAAGTGCTCCTGTGCTACATAATAAGTTGCATAATTAAAGTATTTCATAAAATTCTATACGGATAAATATATTCTTACTGTGAAAACTATCTACTTTCTATTCACATATTTTGCATAAACAAACTGGTTATTGATCGAAAGTCTCTGTCTAGTTTCAGTAAAATGTGCTGATTCTATCTGCTGTCTTTCAGGATAAGCAAATTCATTGGCAGCGCATATTGTAGAATCTGGCGCATTCATTAGTGTCGTATTTCCCATTGTCAGTCTTTCCCAAAAAGTTTACAAAACTTGGAGTGCAAAAGTACTGCCATTAACTGCATATTTTTCCTTAACATTCAATCTCCCAAAATGCAGCGCCTCACACTTACCCAGATTAAACTCCATCTGCCATTTCTCTGACCATAACTGCAATTGATCTATATCCCACTGAAGATTGTCAAAGGATTGTCAAAGGCGGAGAAACGGCAGGAGTTTAATATGGGTAAGTGTGAGGCGCTGCATTTTGGAGATTAAATGTTAAAGAAAAGTATACAGTTAATGGCAGGACTCTGAACAGCAGTGATGTACAGAAGGATCTCAGGGTCTAAGTTCATTGCTCCTTGAAAGTGGCCAAGCAAGTAGATAGGGTAGTAACAAAGGTGCATGGCATACTTATCTTTATTGTTCAGGGAATTGAGCACAAGCATTAGGATGTCATGTTGTAGCTTTAAAAGACTTTGGTTAGGCCACACTTAGAGTATTGTGTTCAATTCTAGTTGCCACATTACAGGAAGGATGTGGAGGTTTTGAAGAGGTTTACCAGGACACTGCCTAGATTACAGGGTATGAGCTATAAAGGAAAGGCTAGAAAAACTCTGGCTGTTTTCTCTGGAGCAGCGGAGGCTGAGGGGAGACTTGATAGAAGTCTATAAAATTATGGGATGCATAGATAGGGTTGATGGTCAGAATCTTTTTCTCAGAGTTGAAATGTCTAAAACTAGGGGCCATGCATTTAAAGTTAGACGGGGAATGTTCAAAGGAGACATGAGGGGCAAGTTTTTTTTAATGTAGAGAGTGGTAAGAGTCTAGACTGCACTGACAAGGGTAGTGGTGGAGGCACTTATGATAAGGGCAATTAAGGGACTTTTAGATAAGCACATGAATATGTAAGGAACGGAAGGATATGGACCAAGGGCAGGCAGAAGAGATTAGTTTCATTTGGCGCTATGTTCAGCACAACATCATGGGCCAAAGGGCTCTTTCCTGTGCTGTACTGTTCTATGTTCTAACACTTCCATTGTTTTGGTCAGTTGCCAGAACAAAATTCTCAGGAAGGAGTACTGGAATTGTAAAATAAGGTTTATCGATGAGGCTTTCAAATTCATTGACAAGACTTTGCCAAAATTGAGAAAAAAAACCCAACAGCACAAGCAAAGTTTAAATTGAGCTCCATGACCTCTTTTTCTCTTTTCCAAAATCCTCTTAAGGCACAACCCCCACCCCACCACAGTTTGATGGTTTCAGCCAGACGAACAAAACAGGACAACTGCTAATGCAGAATTATAAAGAAAGCAGCAATGCTTTAGGGTACGGTTCTGTAATACTCAAGTAATTTTCTAGGAGCAGACCAGTGCAAAAGCTTTTAACAGATTACACATTAACGCACTTACATAATTACAATAAGTCCATTAGTTACAAGTAGATAAATCATACAGAGAACATTTTATTAAAAGCATCTCCACTACAGAATAAATAGAAAGTTAATTTACAATCCAACGTAATAACTACATCACTTTCCAAATATGGAATTTAAATCTGTGAACAGGTATAAAACACATCTAATAATAAATAACAAATGTCATTGCTATGTAACAATACTAATTTTGACAGCAGCACTATAGCATTCTGTGCTACTCAATGGCACAAACACAATGATAGCTAGAACAAAACCTCTTGCATAGGACTATTGTGTCTTGAGGCTCTTTCTACAGAATTTCCCGTCTTTTTGTACTGGAACACAGCGAGCATGCAGCATTACTAATACATACAGAGAACCTAATTAGTTACCAGGACTTCTTGTAGGAAGTTGGTACAACTAAAACAGTTCTGACTGGAAACCTTTGCTCCAATAGATAATTTAAAATCAAGATCCAATTGTCTCTTCTTTGACTCAAATTGGTTCTTCAAAACAGTAAACCACCAAAACGATGTTCTAAAACTATCTTCCTTCAACGCTTCCAAACTTTTTTCATGAACCTTTCCCCTATGAACTGTATTTATTAGGTTCCAGGCATTAACAAGATCTACAGGTGGTTTGAATGAAAGCTACACTTTGTTAGCTTTGTATCTAAGGGAAAATAAAATATCCTCTTTCCTATTGGTCCCCAGATCTTCCAATCAAGCATTTAGCCTCGAGTCTTGCATTAAGTTCAATTTTAATCATAACCTCTGCTTCCATTTTATTCTAGAAAGCAGCTTCTCTGGATCCGTCTTTTATTTTCTTGTACAATTACCATCCTTTTTAGCCTTACAGCATCATACGTTCATCCAATTAATATCTGCTGTCTTCCAAACTTACATTTTAGATGATATTTACCAAAGTTTTTTTAAACATTTGATTCTTTACTCCAATACCCTTCTTTTTTTGTCTTTATATTTCCTGAAAACCAGTTACATCTGACCTCTAAGTTCTGACAGAAAATTATCAACTCCAAGTATTAACATTGCTTCTCTGTCTCTCCACAGATCCTGCCTTACCTGTAGGGTGTTTTCAACAACTTTTTTAGTCCCCAGAACCAGGATACCTGTTCCAAACAACCTGAGTTAATTTAACTATTAATATCCCCCTTCTTCTTTATACAGAAGGATCCAAACTATACTTGGCCACTCTTCCTGTTTTGCCTACCTTCCTATCCATTGTAGGAGTTACCCATGTGGATAAGGGTGCTGTTATTTCATTTCAGGAAGGGCTTGAAAGGAAAGCATAACTCTTTGAAAGAGTTAGCAGAAGTTGAAAGAGCAATTAAATTCACTAAAAGACGTACAACAACCTTACAAATGAACTTTTCAATACAACTAGCATTGTGGAAAACACTCCTAAATATAAATTCCAATGAAAGGCAAATCTGCCACCTTTCAACAGGCAAAATAATGTGCATCATTTTCCAGCAATAACTGTGCAAGTACATAATGCACCATTTAATACCATAAAAGCTGCCAAGATCAGTTACCAATTTCTTTACAGTACTAAAGTGAGATTTATTTCAATATTGCTTCTTTATTTTCTTAAAGATCCATACAAACATTTAGTATTTAACATTTAGTATGTCTTCAGAAATTGCACACAGAGCGACCACACATTGTGGCTCACAATATCTTATAGAAATTAATGGAAGTCAAACAGAAGGGCAACTTTAAAAACAATCCATTTTGGTATTCCTATAGATGTTAAGAACAGATGATATTTGTAAGAAAACAGTCCCTGAAAACATAAGTGGGGGAAGAATAATATGCTGTGGACTTGTGTTTCAAGTAGTAATCCTACAGAATGGTCACAAACGAAAACTACTACAAAAGCAAAATACTGCAGAAATGTTGCTGGAAACCTTAAATATAAAAACAGTAAATGCTGGAAACACTTAACTGGCCTGGCATTAATGCATTTTCTGTTTTCAAGCACATACTCACTATATTCAAGTTATATATCAAAGATAGTGTCTGCACTAAAAATATGCTCAATATATCGATGTTAAACTTTCAGTGGGTGCAATTCTTAAATACATGTTAGTGCTGTGAAATCTGTTATCCATGTCACATTTCAATTACACTGAAGCAGTCGTGATTCTGTCATTGCACCAGCACCTTCTACTCATGCACCATGCAGTGTTGCATAACTTATTTTTGCCACTTTTGAGACACAAGAACATTCAGAGAGTCAACTTAAACATTTGCTTTCTATTTTCTCATAAAGAATTTAATGGCCATCTTCAGATTAGGCATATTTTTCAGGTCTATAATCTCTGGAGTCAAGAAGAATAAGATCAAAAATCACACGACACCAGGTTATAGTCCAACAGGTTTGTTTGTTGGACTATAACCTGGTGTCGTGTGATTTTTGACCTTGCCCAGCCCAGTCCAACACTGGCACCTCCACATCATAGAAGAATAAGCAGCACTCTCACGAAACATATACAATTCTGAAGAGGACGCAGCATAGAGATAATTTCTCTGGTTGGGAATCTAAAACAGGGGGATACAAATGTTGAGGTTGGTTGGCTCGCCGAGCTGGTTTGTTGTTCCGCAGATGTTTCGTTACCGTGCTTGGTAACATCCTCAGTGCAGCCTCTGATGAAGCGTCGGTGTGTTTTCCCGCCTGGCTTTTAAACTCTGGGGTCCGTTGCGATGGATTGCCTCACTTCCAGGTTTCCTCTATAGTGGAAGGTATATGGGGTCGAGTTCAATGTGTTTATTAATAGCCTGCTTCATGGAGTGCCATGCTTCCAAGAATTCTCGTGCTTGTCTCTGCCTAGCCTGTCCCAGGATCTTGGTGTTGTCCCAGTCGAAATGTTGGTTCTCCTTGTCCATGTGGATTGAGATGAGTGAGTATTGGTCGTGTCTTTTGGTAGCCAGTTGGTGTTCATGTACTCTTGTTGTTAGTTTCCTTCCTGTTTGTCCGATGTAGTGTTTCTCGCAGTCTCTGCAGGGGATCTTGTAGATGACATTGGTCCTGTCCATGGCGGGGAGTGGGTCTTTAGTTCGGGTGAGCACTTGTCGTAGGGTTGACGTGGGCTTGTGTGCCATTCTGATGCCCAGCGGTCGTAGAAGTCTTGTGGTGAGTTCTGACGT
>NC_063334.1:26887815-27008120 GCF_021869965.1 Rhincodon typus
AACACAGCAGGCCAAGCAGCATCAGAGGAGCAGGAAAGCTGACGTTTTGTGTCTACACCCTCCTCTCATCATATCCTGCCAATCAGACAAAGACCCATTTATGAGCATTTCTGAAGGGTCTAGGCCCAAAACGTCAGCCTTCCTGCTCCTCTGATGCTGCTTGGCCTGCTGTGTTCATCCAGCTCTACACCTTGTTATCAAAGAAACTTGCATTGCTGTTGCACCTTTCACAGCCCTCAGGACATTCAACAGCTCTTCATCGCCACGTGAAGTTCTTTCAAGATGCAGCTACCATAAATACAGGAGGCAGTGGGCGATCGGTGTATGGCTCACACAGACAGCACATGAACAGGCCATTCAGCCCCTCAAACCTACTCAGCCAAATGTGATAATAACTACAGCGACAATTGAGGCATACATTTTGGCCACAAACATGGTGGAACTCCTCTGTTCTTCACAACAGGACCCCTCATGTCCACCCGGGAGAGAAGACAGAGCCTTTATTTTAAATGGCTCACCTGAAAGACGGCAGATCCAACAGTGCAGCGCTCCTGCAGAATTACACCGGGACTGTTTGCTCCGAGGTTGTGCCCTGTTGAACAGTGGGCCTCAGAGTTGGGAAGTTGTCCCACTTCAGAGACAGAGCCCCGATTGATGTGGGTCTTCTGTCAGGGTCATATAACCCAATGTGCCAAATATTTATTAAGCCCCATAACATAGGAAGCTAGATATTGGTAACGTGATTCTGAAAGATCCAATAAAATTTATTCCAGCTAACTATTGTATACAAGCATTAACATTTGCAAGTTAGTATTAGGCTATTCAGTTTCAAGGGGCAGTTTCCATCAGTGTGTCATGCTTGAAGTGATTCACATTAAAAGTGGAGTCTCAGACCTTTTATACCCTCCCAGTGTATTCCCAAGTTTAAAGATGTATTGGGATGGAGTCCTTCTTTTCCTCAGAGAAAGCAGGTCGCTGTGGAATATGTTACCTGACTTCAAGAGGGAGATAGACCAGTTCCTGACTGGGGCAGTGTTTTTACAGAGAGGCACTTAGCCAGGGATGTCCTGCATTAAAAACTGAAAGAACTGCGGATGCTGTAAATCAGGAACAAAAACAAAGTTGCTGGAAAAGCTCAGCAAGTCTGGCAGCATCTGAGAAGGAGAAAACAGAGTTAAAATTTCTGAGGAAAGGTCACCAGACCCGAAACGTTAACTCTGTTTTCTCCTTCACAGATGCTGCCAGACCTGCTGGGCTTTTCCAGCAACTTTGTATTTATCTCCTGTATTAAACTGCAGGGACCGAATAGCCAGGAAGTTCTCCCAGGGGGTCCTGGGGAATACTTCAGTGTAAACTTGGAAGATTATTTGATCATTATCACTTTGCTGTTTTTGGGAGGTGGTTATGTACAAATTGGTCCGAGCTTCCTCCATTGTAACAGTGACCACACTTTGAAAGTACTTCAGTGACTGTAAAGTGCTTCAAGATGCCCCAGGATAGTGATATTGTCATTTTGCCCTGAACCATGGTGCTCACCTAAAAACACACAGCCAATGAAAAGACCAAATAAACTGGAAACAGGATTGAGCCCACTGTTCTCACCGGTGTTCCCCTCTCTTCCAGCAGGAGGTCAAAGAATAACATAACCTCTGGAAGAGCAAAACTGTGAAACTAAACAAAAAAGGCTTATTCACAGCAGTTAGTCAGTTTACCTGTGACACCACAGAGCTTCGTGGCCTGGGTATGACTCAATAAGGTCAGTGCAAAGCTCCATTTCCTCTTCAATCATGAGGGGCACGTCTACGGTGTGCGTCTCTGCCAATGCACCCTCTTCCTTCGCGTGCATGGAAAGACCGTCACAAAGGTCTTTACTGGAGGACTTCCTCACAAGAACCCCAGTGTTTGCAATGGCTGCATTTCTAGAACTGCCCGCCACAGACTTCAGCAGGAACTGGCGATAATGGAAACCGCTATGGTCAGAGACGTGAGTGGACACCCAGTACTTGGTGTTGGACAATTCATCAAGGAGGATCTGAGGAGAAAACAAAAAGGTGAAACGAGCGTCAAAGACCAACTCGCTATTCTGCAGAAGAGGAATGACCTAATATTTGAAAATGGGTGTGACAGGGTAGATATAGAAAAGACATTTCCCAGTCGTGAAAGTCCAAGAACAAGCAATCGAAACAAGATCCTAAAGTAAAATATACAAATCTAAAATAAAAACAGACAATGCTGGAAGTAGTTAGGTGGCCTGGCAGTATCTGTGGGTTGGGGGAAAGAGAGAGAGAGACAGACAGACAGACAGACAGACACAAGAGAGGAAAGAAAAGACAGAGACATGGACAAGAGAGGAAAGAAAAGACAGGAGAGAAAGGAGAGAGAGAGAGACAGAGAGAGAGAGAGAGAGAGAGAGACAGAGAGACAGAGAGAGAGAGAGAGAGAGATATAATACTTTCAAGTTGTGATTGTTAAGGTCTGATGAAATATAATTAATCTGAGAAAGTAATCTTGTTTCTATCTCCACATTTGCTGAGTATTTCCAGCATGTTTTTAAGTCGAGACAAGATCATCACCCAAATCCAGCACAGAATTCAGGAAAAATGCATTTAACAAGAAAATGGTGCGAATTTGGAAGTCACTGCCACAGGTAGCGAGTGAAGAAATAAGAAAGCATTGATGGATTTAACCAGAAGCTGGGTAAACACTAGGGAGGAGAAAAAAGAAATAATGTCGAAGAACATGTTGATAGAGGTGAGATAGAAGAAGAGTGGGAGGAGGGTCACGTGCAGCACAAAGCCCATTACAGACCAGCTGAGCCAAACAAACAAACACTGTATATTTCTGTGCCGTAAACACTTTGTAGTTTGTAGCCAGAAGTAAGGGGCATACCTTAAGATTGCACTTTGCCACATGCTGAAGGATCCAGATGCGATGGGACCAGGCATTGTAATTGCTTGGATACCTTCCAGCAGCATCAGAGCAGACAGCCATCTCGTCCTGGATTATTCGATGCATTTGTTCCGTAGATAGGACTCCCACGTTGGCGTTATTCCTTGAATTCGGAAGGCAAGTTTCTTGAACGACCTTCTGAAATACCCAACGTCTTTTAGGACAAAAGATGGCACACACAACTATTAGGGACTAAAATAGACATATTGCAAGCTTACCTTTAGAAACTTAAATGTCATATGCAGCATCAGCAGTTAGGAAAAAAAATGAGGTAATTCATTCTTCCAAACAAAATTTAAAAGACAAGCTAAATGGTATAATTTAAAAGTGGTGCGAGGAGAAGAGAGATCTGGGAGCATTTGCACACCAAGCACTGAATGAGGCCAGACAGATTACCAAAACAGTTACTAAACCCTAGGCTCTCCAAGTAAAGTCACAGAGCAGGAAAACAAGGAAATTAAATTGGTTAAAAAGCCATTGTTCAGTCTCCAGCTGTAGTAGAATATTCAATGTCTGGAGAAAATGCAGAAGAGATTTACTACAATGTTTTCAGGAATTGCAGTTATACACAGAGACTGGAAAAATAGAGTTGTTCTGCTCACAGCAGAGACTGCGAAGATGAGTTTTTATAGAAATATGTAAACTCATGGAGGGTGCTGATGGAGTCAATAAAGAGAAACTGTTTCCAGTGGGTGATTTAAAGGTGACTGGCAGAGGAATTGGGAGTGGGATATGAGAAATAGCCTATTTTGATAATGCAATGAATGGTTAGCATTGTGGATACAGATTCAATAGATGCTTTCAAAAGAGAATTGAACTAATACTTTGAGGAAAAATGGGGAAGTAGGGGAGTGGAACCAACTGGTTTGCTCATTAGAACAGACAGCACAGTCTCAATGTGCTGAATGGATGAATTATATCTGCGAACCCCAATACTGATTATCCCCCAGCCTTCAATTTTGCTTTATCTGAAGACTACAGAGTTGCTCACAAAGTCAATGCTTAAGGGCAATCGCTGAATTATGGAGAGAAGTCTCTTCAAAGTAAATGGGCATTTTAAATACATGCTGAACAAAGAGTACAACAGGACATCACAAAATTAGGCAGCACTTTCATTTGTCAAACTAAGTAATTAGATTTTAGCACTATTTTAAACAAAAAAATTATGTTCTTCAAGTAGCAATTCTAAAGGTTGCGATGTATGATTAGATGGATTGCAAGTAGACACCATGCTCTTTTTAAAGATTTCATTATAGACCTGGAATTGCATCAATTATTTTTACATGGGGCAAGTAGAGACAATTCACTCAGTGTCACAAGCACAGTGTCACCTGATCGTGCAGAGTGTCAGGTTGTAGAGGAGACAAGATTAAACATTGGGAAAACTGAGGCCAATGTTTTCAATTCCTTTCCAAACTAACACCATTCCTCACCTTGGTAACAATCTAAGGTTAAGTCAGTCTGTTTGTAATCCGGCAACAAGCTTCCAAACTCAAACTATTAAAGATGACTTACTTCCACCTCGGTTTCATTGCTCAACATCGCACCCGTCTTAACTCAGCTCCTGCTGAAACTCTCATGCCAGCCTTCATGAGTTCACCTATTGTAATACATTTCTGGCTGGTCCCCAACATTCAATTCTGGATAAACCACAGGTCTTCTATAACTACTTCTCTAACTCTATGCCTGTATTTCAACTTCTGCTTTCATCTGTGCTCGCTGATGGGCTACATTGACTGTGCAATGTTTTGTCTCCCCATCTTTCTAATTGCTTTCAGCTCCACCATTTAGATCTCTGCTCCTCTAACTCTGGCCGCTCGCATGTCCCAGATGTGAATTGATGGTAAAGCAATGGCCACGTTTCATTGGCCTATGCAATTTCAAGTTTTAGAGTTCATTCTTGACACCTCTCAAAATGCCCTTTAAAACCGAACTCTTCCACCAATACTTTTTGTCATCTGATCCAATTATTATGTGGCTGAAAACTCCCTGTGAAACACTTTGGAATGTTTTATAACAATAAATAAAAGGTGCTAAATAAACACAAGTTGTTGTTAGAAAGCATTTAATACAAAGGAGAAGTGAGCCAAATTTTTGTTCCTTCCCAAAATGAAACACCTTTGAAGTGTCCCAAAATGTTTATTACAGGGAGGGTCCCACCCAGAGTTACTTCATTTAGGGGTCTCTAATTTAAGATTGAGATGACGAGGAACTTCAGAGGATTATTAGAGTCTGGAATTCTCTGCTCCAGACAGCGTTGGGGGCTGGGGTATTGAATACATTCAAGGCTCAGTTGGATGGTTTTTGGATTGACAAGGGAACATGGGAACAGACAGAGAAGCAGAGGTGAGACTAGAGTCAAATTAGACAAGTTATTGAATGGTAGAGCAAGTTCAAGGGCCTGAATAGTCTATTTCTTATGTTAAAATTGATTAAAAGAGCTTTAGTTATCAAGGTCAGAGTGGTGATCTGGGTATTTTCGTCACCAAGACAGCAGAAAGAGGAATTTATCTGATTTCTCCTCTTGCTGGTTTGGCCCAAGGTTTTAAATCTTCTTCAGGGGAGGGTGGGGGGTTCATATATCGTGATACACAAGGTACCACAGTTGTGGGGAATATGAAGGATTAACCGGGGGCGGGGGTTGGAGAAGAGACAAAGAGGGTATCATTCCAGTTCATCACCACATTTCAATTGTATCATGCCTACTTTAACTCAGCAGATTAACATTTACAAAATGGGACCACCAAGACACTACAGTTAGCGTGTAATGTCATTGGGAAAGTAAATGTCATTTTGAAGTGAAGGTTTGACACAAACTTAAGAGTCCAGCATCAGCACAGGAACTGAACTCTCAAGTGTATGACGCTGTGCACTGTGACTTACAAACAAGTACACAGAGTTGAGGCAGGAACTCATTGATTGACAGAATAGGCTTGAGGGGGTAATTGGCCATCTCCTGTTCCTAACTGAAGCAAATAAATATTCTTAAATTTAAAGAACAAGGTGGTGTTTTCTAGTTGTATGTGGAAGAATATTGCTTTAACCAAGTTAGTTTTGTAACCATGTGCTGATCAACTGTGTTACTCAGGAGGAAGAAAGGTTTAATTAACATTTCAGCTCTTGTCCATGCTGGTTAGGTGCTTCAGTGAGCAACAAACCAAAGGGCTCCTTTTTTCCCCTCTAAAAGCAGCAAGAATTAAAATGCAAGATAGAAAGTGACTTCAAAACATTCCAGCAAACATATCTCATTCACATACTACAGGGTCATGGTGACACCAAACATTGGAGCTTGAAGTTTAAGTGCAAAAGACTGGGGAAATGTCACCCATTCAGTTCGCACTCAGCAGTTATAGATGTTTAAACGGTGCAAGTGGTGGACATTAAATCTCTCAGAACAGAAAGATCTACAGAAGAGTCACACCTCAGCAGTAGCCAATGCCACTGAGTGGAAGATATTCTTCCCACTTAAAAAAAGAGAGACTGTCTACCACTGCCCCCATAAGAACGAACATCGGGACAATCAGTCAATTTAAAATCAGAGATTTACAGATGCCAGCCAAGAGTATCAAGGGATATGTAAACATTGACAAGTGAAGCTAGAATATAGATCAGCAACATGAGGTAACAGTGAGAATGATATCACTGGGCTAGAGGACCAAGTTAATGCTCTGATGTAGGCTCAGATCCCAACACGGCAGCTGGTGGAATTTAAATTCAAATAATAAAAATCTGAAATTAAAAACTAGGCTTGGAAGTGGTGACCATGGTTGTCACCAGTGGCCATTAGTGAACTGGATAGGTTCACTAAGAACGTCCCTTAAGAACGGAAATCGGCCGTCCTTACCTGGTCTGGTCTATTCCAGAACCATAGTTGACTCTTCACTGCCATCTAATAGAGCCAAGCAATCTACTCAGGTCAAAGATAAAATGGGATGGGTGACATTTGCTGGCCTTGCCACATTCCATGAAAGAAAAATCCAATTAGCTGGGAAAACAGGCTACATCATTTCCTCCTTTGTTCCCATAATGACAATAGTTAGTTACAGCAATCTTATAATCCGGGAAGCAGAGATGCAGAAATCTGTCAGATGGGGACTGGGGAAGCTAAGAGATGAGAGTGGGACATGTACTTTACTCAAGTAAATTGTCTCCTGTGAAACAAGTTTAAAAAAATCACCGTCCTTAATCCCACCGAGAACGTTTGCTAATGAGAGTTTCTCAAGTAACACAAGTAACTAAAATAACCCAAGTGAGACATTAAAATGGACAGAAAAGAAAGTTCTATTACATTTGACCCAAAAATAATTCAAACATCATTTAAATTATTATACGAGGTGTTCTTTTACAAACCTGTGAATCCAAGTTTCTGGACTTTTAGGGAACTTTGTTAAGGCCAATTTTCCGAGATACAAATCCTTAAATGGATCTAAAGCTCCCAACTGCACCAGTTCCTTTCTGGAAAATATTTCAGGATCATTCTCTCATGTTATCAAATGAAGTAGATTCCAGTTATTAAATTAGGCAAAAAGCAAAAACGCACACAATTATCAAGTCTGTTTTAGATACATTAAACACACGAATATCAATGGCACTATCAGCAATATCATTTTTGTGAATATTAATATGTCAGTATTTTAATTTGGTTTTCTACAATAACAATTAAATCAGTAATTTTAGTCTTAGCTGCTTATAATAGTAACCTGGAGATTTGGACTAATACTTCAGGTAGAGTTCAAAATCCCAACATTGCAGGTTTAATATTTGAATTTAGCATTTGTTAAATAAGAACAAACAGAACCTAGCATTTAAAGGTGGTAGCAATAAACAAAAATGGGACCAAGCAGCAATTAGATGGTCACAAACAAAAAGAAACAAACTATGCCACTAAATATCCTCCTAGGAAGTGAGTCTAACATATTTATCTAGTCTGCCTATGAGACTCCAGTCAATACATCAACATGATTCATTCTTCCCTGCTCGCCGAAATGGGCACAGCAAGCCCTTCAGAGGAAACTTTGGGGCAAGTATGCTTGGACTTAACTCCTTCCAAAGGACAAATTAAAAAAAAAAACTCTACAGGTAATGGAGAAAGCTTTTCTGCAAATATAATCATAGCAACCTTGTAAAATTCTGAGCCAGGTCAGACAATTACTCAGTCCCAGTGTAAAATTTCCATTCTTATGCAGAGTTCTCGACATTAAAATACAATTAGGTTATGCAGACTCCAAACCGCCTGTGGTTTCATATTCTGCACTCCGGGAAAGAGTGACACCTCACTGAGCAACACAGGTCTCCTTTTTCCTCTCAGAACTGTTGTGTCCATTTGTATGCAACAATCACCTACACAAGGGTGTGACCAATTAAGTGCCCGTTTCATTACCCACATTTTACTGGCCAAAATCAGACCAGGGTATAGGCTGGCTCAATATTTGCCACAATTGTTTTTCTTTTATTCTCGCATGGGAGGAGAGAGTTGCTCTTGTCCATCCCTAATTGCCCTTGAACTGATTGGGATCGTTAGGCTATTTCAAAGGACAGTCAAGAGACAAGCACATTGCTGTGGGCTTGGACTCCTCTGTAGGCTAGACCAGGCAAAGGTGGCAGATTTTTTTTCTCTTAAAAAAAACACATTAGGGAACCGGAAAGGTTTTGAATGACAAATCAGTACTGACTTAATGGTCACTATTACTGACGCTACCTTTCTATTCCAGGTTTTTATGAACCAAATATAAATTGCACTAGCTGCTGTGATAGAATTTGAACCAATGTCCCCAGAGATTACCAGCCCAATGAAATTATCATTATGCCACCATTTTCCAGCCTTGAAACTCAGACAGAGCCAAAAATGATCTGCACTGCCAGTAATCAATTCAACTGATCTGAAGCTCAGAGCAGGTAAATCAAAGTCTGTTCCAAGACCTAGTATACTACAGCATTAAAAAAAGGGCCCGTTTAATCCATCATACGCATGCCAGCTCTTTGAACGAGCTATTTAAATTCATCCCAAGTGTTCTGAAGTACGAAAATCTAGCCCTGAAATTCCACTCATAGGGCAGTAAGGAATGCACAACAATTTCTGGGTATTGACCCGGTATTAGAACTTTATCTATGCTTCCTAAATTTGAAAACAAAAATTAAGATCAGAGGCTCAACCACAACAAAAAGTCCTGAATTGAGGCAAACAGGGTTCAAAGTTGCTTTTAAAGTAAATACACTGTTGCACATGAAAGCCCCTCCCTCTCAGAGCTCGTTCAGCTGTTAAGAACCAGACAGTCAGAAGTCTCATGACACCAGGTTGTAGTCCAACAGGTTTATTTGGAATCACAAGCTTTCTGAGCACTGCTCCTTCACCTGATCAAAACGCAGCACTACAAAAACTTGTTAACCTGGTGTCGTGGGATTTCTAACTTTATCCACCACAGTCCAACACCGGTATCTTCACATCACAGAATCAGAGAGAGACACACAGTATCTCACTGTTTGGGAACAGTAACTACAGTTCATGGATTAAACAGCTTCTAAACAATTACTGTCTAAGTTCTGGGTACAGGAAAGAAAGAGGGAGGGGAGGGTGAAAATGAGGGTAGACTGACAAGAAATAGAAAGAAAAAAAACTATACACACGCAAAGACACCTTCCCTAAATCTGCATTATTATCCAGTATCTGGTGTATATATCTATACACTCATTCACAAGTCATATGTCTATATCCATAAGTTTAAATAAATCATAACATTTAGAAAAGTAAGCAAGTTGGTTAATATTTCGGGAGAAAGCCAAACAGAATTAAGCACATCAGGAGCTACTGAATACGCTCAAATTAAACCAAAAATTTACACTTTTCTGGAGTACTTGGATTTGATTTCTCAGCTGCTATTCACAGTCGAAGGACTGAATTTGCATGGAATCAAGCTGACCGCAGGGACTTTTAAACATGGCAGGCAGGGACCTGGATGCAGAAGCCCTTCCCACGTTGCCAACATTTCATCTTCTGGGGTAAGGGGAATGGAGACATGAAACACAAACTCAACCAGATCACTTGAAAATTAGCACAATGTTCTAATGACCCCCATTTAGCCCGTCCCTGAAGTCTTAGAGCTGCAGTTTGGGAGTCACAAATTTATACAGCAGACATAGATGTCCTTGAACGTCAGGTTAGAAGAAAAGTTTGTTTCACTGTCACAATCTGAGGTGATTTAAATATTCAGCCTATTCCAGATGAAAAAAAAATGCTGAAGCCCTCCTTTAGAGCCATCCTGCTTGGACTAAAGGGCCACCTAATGTAGGTTATATAAAATTAATACAATTTATTCCTGCAGCTCAATAGAATTCATCTCCCAAGAGCTGTTACCAAGATCATGAATGCTAGGCCAAGTTTCAGAACCAATTCTCAGCAGGTGGTCTTAGCTCAATTTGACTGACAGTTGAATGAGAGTATTAAAGGATCAATTGTTTTTGACGCAGTTACTGAATAGGTGTTTGATATTTTACGACAAATTGACCAGTTGAGGGGATTTAAAATCCTTGAATGCGTTCCACATTGACTTTTTTTCCAGAAACAAGTATGCATAAGTGAGAGCTCATTTGTATTGTTAGAAGTTTACAACAAAACCCTGTCATTTACAGGATTTCTTTGAAAAATTTGAAATTTGAAAACCATCAAACTTTAAAAATAGGAGTCAATTAGATACGATACAACTATTCAAAATTTTATGTAGTGAAGAGAATTGTCAGTAAAAACATTGTTTTGTTTTAAATAAGTAGAGATGTCCCACTGGAAAAATTGCTTGAAAAATACTAAGTACACAAAACATGTATCATCTGCAAATTACAAATCAAAGCATAACAATGTAGTCACACCACTAAACATTACGGAAGATGATGCACATGAAGTGCAGTTTCTAATCCAGGAAACAGATCATGGACAACTTCTATATCTTAGTCTTTTCTTAAAAATTGGAATCATTCAAGTGCTTTCATTTTGACATTTCCTCCTCTTTTTATTTTTTGCCAGTAAACTGTGGATAAGTAAGCTTTGGACCCCCAGTGGACAAAATGTACAGAATATGAATAAGCATATTCGCAAAAGATGCAAATGACAGATCTTCACTGCATTTGGCTTTTTCCTCCTACCAACTACCCCCCATCTCCACATCCTTCCAGAAGTCCTCCTGCAGTGGACACTGCATGAGTGACTACAGAGGTGGGGTTTGGAGGACACAACAGCTTCTAAAATAATCGGGATGGAGTGCCAGGGAACCAAAGTGGTCTGTCTAACTCCCGTGCCTGCCAACAATTTGCTTCAGACGTCAGCAGGTCTTACTCAATGCTAGCCACACCTCCTAGAAGCAAATATTGGGTGTAATGAGGCTCTTTATAATCGAAGCAAGTCAGGAATCCCCCAACACTTGTGACTAGTTAAAACCCAGTCTAGGAAGCATTAAAACATTGCTCTCAAATCCTTACATGGTCTTAATTCTCCCCAAACACTTTTAGACAAAGCAGATTGATTTGCTTTTTCCAATTCTGATCACCAGTGCATCCTTGATGTTAATCACTGTCTCTTCAGTCACCTGAGCCCCAAGCTCATACTCCCTTCCCAAAACTTCTCTTCTTCCTTTACTACACTGCTTAAAACCTACTTCTCTAACCAAGATTTTGCCTCCAATCTCTCATCTGGTGCAGTATCAAGTTTTGTTGAGTAATCTCTACTGTGAATTTAAAAAAAAATTCTTTCATGAGATGTGGGCAACATTGTACTGAGTGCCTTGCTAGGCCTATTTCAGAAGCCAGTGAATTGTACCTTGCTGTGGCAGGATGGCAGATTTCCTTCCCTAAAAAAGATAAGTGAAGCAGGTGGACTTTTACAACAAAAAAAAGTTTATTTGCCTTTCAATTCTTGATTTAATTTTTTAAACGTTAAATTTAAGCAGTACACTGGTGCCATTTAATCCCATGACTCCCATGACATATTAGCCTGGGTCCCTGGATTACTGAAAACAAAAAACACTGGAAATCAGTGTGTCAGGCAACATCCATGGAGAGAGACAGCAAGCTGATGTTGAGACAAGATGACTCTTGTCTAGACTCGAAATGTTAGCTTACTCTCTCTGCATGGATGCTGCCTGACCTGCTGTGATTTCCAGTGTTTTTTGTTTTTTGTAGAGATTCGAGCATCTGCAGTATTTCCTCCTCCCTGGATTACTAGCCCAGTAACATCACCACTACGCCATCATCTCCCCATAAAAGTCCCTTGCAATTCTTGCTACGTTTAAAAGAAGTGCTATACAATTTTGTCCTGTGCGTTGCAAAGATTAGTTACCAGCAGTCTGCAGAAAGAGAGTACTTTGTGTTCCTACGTTAACCAGAGATAGACGTGTTCCCCATTCAAATCATTTTCTAACATCCCTCCATTTATTGTATTATCATCACAGTCTTCCATTTGGCCCAAGCACGTTAAAGGAAATGGGTTATTTACATCCTTTTACCATCCTCAGGTGTTAAGGGATTTTCAAGTGGAATCCTCAAAACATGAGTAGTTATCAATGTCTAATTCTGCAGCATCAATTCATTACCATTAGAAAAAGAAAGTGTTACATGCCAATATTCTTGGTCGATACAGAAAGGCAATTTTAATTCCATTCTAGTTGGTAGGATGCCCCAACCTTCAAGTGAGAACTTTCTGGGATCAAGAGAGAGGAGCAAGATTTAAAAAAGACATGAGGGGCAATTTTTTATTTAAAAAAAAGAGAGAGTGGTTAATGTGTGGGACAACTTCCAGAGGAAGTGGTGGATGCAGGTACAATTACAACATTTGAAAAGACATTTAGATGAGTATATGAATAAGAAGCGTTTGCAGGGATATGGGCCAGGCGTGACTAGTTTAGTTTGGGATTACGGTTGGCATGGACAGTTTGGACCGAAGAGTCATACGGCATGGAAACAGACTCCAAGTCCCACTCCAGAAACTTCAGCACAATACCTAGACTGACACACCTAGTGGAGCACCCAAGGAAGGGCTGGTTTGTTGGAGGTGTTGGCTTGCAGATGAAACACTAAGTCAGTGGTTTTCAATATTTTTCTTCGTGAGGGAACTCAAATACATTGTCGACTTCTGTGGAACCCCAACCCACTCTGCCTCCCCCTGTCACAAAGTAAACCACTACTGAAGAAAAAAATTGGGACTTGAAGATTGCACAAAATCCATTAGGGATGCTGGAGAACCCCGAATAAAAAGTGTTCCAACAAGATAATGTCTTGCTTTTTCAGGTGCATTCAAATTGCTGCTACTCAAAAAGGAATATAGAAAAGGAGCCAGGGAATTTTTCCTGGTATCTTGATCAATATTTACTCCTTAACAGATTTTGTTTGTTCATTTTCCAGTGTATTTTTGGCACATTATTAAACACAAAATTATCAGACTGCAATTTGCGACATTGCAACAGTAATTTTCAGTCATAACTGGTTTTGGGATTTTCTGAATGGTGCCACATGAATGCAAGGTATGTGCTTTCTCCAATTTCAAAAAGTAACTCCACCATGAGCAAACAACACAACAGCTTTTAAAAAAGATCTTAAATTGTCATAAATGCCACGGTTGAGTCAGGTTTCGGATCTGAGCCAGCCACGGATATTGACACTTGCTGACTGTGACATACCTGACATTCCAGGCAGTTGTGAAGTCTGGATTTAGAAGCAGCAGAGTACAAGTGAGATCAGTCAGTGCTGAAGAGGAGGGAGAGATGTGGGGGCGAGAGGAAGGAACAAACAAAAAAAATATATTAAGCAACCTTATTTAACAAAGTCTGTTCACATAAAATTAAGCAAAAATCTATACCACATATTGAACAGGTTTCCATTAAATCCAATGGAATTGCAGGCACTAGCAAATCATCAAGTTGCACATATTCCAAACATCAAAAACTAATTTTCTACAATGTAGGAGCTATAAAAGGCTATATATGGAAAAGTCGTGGGTGGAACAGAATTCATTGCTGCTCACAAGACAAGAATAAATTTACGCTGCTATACAGATTGTCAATTGAGAGAGGATGTCTATGATGCAAGATGTTTCTCTTTAAAGAAAGAAACATTGGATTACAGATCAAATCTCAGCAAAACAGCAAGCAGCTAATCAAACTGAACACTCAACCATAGATAAAGTGGCAGACTGAATGATTCCAGCCACCCACCCTCCTGACTGGCTTCCCACTTGTCATTCTGCTTGAACTTCAGCTCATCTGAAGCTCTGCACTCCATAGCGGAGGGAACGAAACCAAATCCTGCTCATCCATCGCCACCTCGGGTCACTGGCCTCTCAATCCTATCATGCCTCAACTCAAAATTTGTTATCCTAGTGTTCAAATGTCTCTGTAGACTTGACACTCAATATCTCCACAACGTCCTTTACATTTTCCCAAGTGCTGCACTTTACCAATCCTGGTCTCTCACACATTTCCGACTTTTAATTGTTTCTCCACTGTTGGAAAGGCTTCAGCTACCTTGGAACTAAACTGAAATTCCATCACCAAACTTCTACCCCTGTCCTCAAGACCTGTCATTTTAGCTAATGCTTTTGGGCCAGGTGTTGCAAAAACTCCTTGTATGGCTCAGTGTCAAATTCTGCCTGCCAATTGTTCCTGCAAAATGTCTTGGGATGTGTTACTACGTTAGAGGTGCCACATAAATTAGAAATTGTTGTGATCTAGTCAGAAAAAGAAAATGCTTAAAACGAAACGGCAATGGCTATATTTAAAATAAAAACATGCGGATGTCAGAAACGAGAAAACTTCAAAGAAATCTGAGGTTTGATCTAAACTGTTCACAGCACTGATCAGACCAGAGCTACTGTCAGTTCAGTCACTCGGGGAGACAGGCAAATCTAAACTGCTCAGAAAAGGAGTGTAAAAACTAAAGAAGCAATGATTGAGGACACTTGGTCTTTTTTTTGCCCAATGACAAAGTGACTTTAAGATGGTTTAAAAGAAGTGTTTTAAAAACAAAGCCAAATGTACAATGCAACCTTTAATAAAACTGCATAGTTAGAATATGCTAAACCCAGTGAAAGTACAGAGCAGAGACATCTCATAATTCCAGATTCTAAGGTTTTAGAGTAGATTTGTAGCTCGGATTGTGGATGTTGTGGTTGGTTGGCTTGCCAGAGTTCCAGATTAATAAACTGAGTCATTTTCCAAGAAGAGTCAAGGATGGAAAAGATCTTGAAACTGTTGCAAGAAACTGTGTCAGTAGGGAAGTACTAATTTCTTGGTTTTGTGAAAATGAACTTGGCTTTTGACAGTTTCACTGTCCGATGAACAATAGCGTTAGAGTAAATATTTGATTCTAAATAATAGGTCATCAACATGAAACAGGTTTTCACAACACTTCAGATGTTTATTTTTAATAATTCACAGTACTTTGCCTTTGTATTAATTCTGAATGGTACACAATGTGCTGCGAATCAAAATACTAATTCAATCTATTGGATTTCATTCCAGATTTTCTCCAATGATATTCTTTCTACCAATATTATTAAAGGATAGCACAAGTGTCTAGATGGTAAACAGGTAGAATTCACATTTCTAAGTGCTACTGCTGAGTCATTTCAGCTTAACTGATATCCTTTGCCGGCTGTTACAGGAGGGAGGGACAAAGACCAGGACTCAAAACCAACAGCACTGATCAGATAACCAGAGGAAGGGATGATTAAGAAAGAAAATAACTTTCATTTACATAGTGCTTTTCATTAGTTTAATAGGGCCCAAACAGAAGGAGCAATTTTGACATGTCACCACTTTAATGTAGAAAATATGGCAGACAATTTGTACAGAGCAAAAGATCCCAGAAACAGTAGTTAGGCAAAGATTAAATAAGTTTTCTTTTTTCAAAAGCACAAGGTTGGTTGAGGATTCAATGTAGGCCCAGGACTACAAAGGACTTGCTGATCTTCAAACGAATAATGCACCGAGACCTTTACATCCACCTGAGGGGTAACTACCACCTCATCCAGAAGACAGCATCTCCAACAGTGCAGCACTCCCTCAGTAAAGTGATAGTGTCAATTTGGATTGTGCTAGAGTCTCCGGAAAGGGAATTAAACCAACTGATGGAGAAGCAAGCTTCTAAGCTCAGTGTCACAGCTGACAACTTACTGAGGGGAAAAAAAAACCCAGAAACCGCAATAGAAACAGCTTCACTACATGCATGCCTGTACATGTATGCCCACAGTGTTGTGCACTTGACTTCACTATAATTCTCCATCACCTACAGTCTAGGTAAGTTTTTGTCAGTCAAGAAACTACATGTACTACAGCATAGCATAAATAAAATTGAAAGTTTTACAGAAGATTTGGAGTTTAGGTCGTGGATGAGGTTGCACACTTGCTCACCGAGCCGGTGTATTTGATTGCAAATGTTTCGTCACCCTGATTGGTAACATCTTTAGTGTGTCTACGGTGAAGCGTTGGTGTTCTGTCCCGCTTGTTATTTATATGCCTCGGTTTGGTGGGGAGCTGGTATTACTTCCAGTTCTGTTTCTCAGTGGATTGTATATCGGGTCGAGATCAGTGTGTTTGTTGACAGAGTTCCGGTTGGAATGCCAGGCCTTCAGGAACCCCCTAGCATGTCTCTGTTTGGCTTGTGCTATTATGGATGTGTTGTCCCAGTTGAATTTGTGTCCTTCTTTGTCCGTGTGTATGGAGACCAGTGAGAATCGATCGTGTCTCTTGGGGGCTAGTTGGTGTTCGTGTATCCTGTATTGCCAGTTTTCTTCCAGTCTGGCTTATGTCGTTTTCTCGCAGTCCTTGCATGGTATTTTGTACATTACATTAGTTTTATTTGTTGCGGATATGTGGTCGTTTATGTTCGTCAGTAGCTGTCGCAGGGCAGTTGTTGGTTTGTGGGTTACTCTGATGCCTAGGGGTCGGAGTAGTCTTGTGGTCACCTCTGATGTGTTCCTAACGTACAGTAGGGTGACTAGCGTGTCTGGCTGTGCTGCTCCTAGAACTACACAAAGCAGAACAGGAACACTTATACGGAGTTTTTGAAAGGAATGGATACCTAAAAAGCACAATCCACCATTACCTCCATGACAGACTACAACAAGAAGTCACAACATGGCCAGACACAGCAGTCACCCTACCGTACATCAGAGACATATCAGAGGTGACCACAAGACTACTCAGACCCCTAGGTATCAGAGTAACCCACAAACCAACAATCACGGTGTGACAGCTACTGACGAACGTAAACGACCCCTTACCCACAGCAAATAAAACTAACATAACGTACAAAATACCATGCAAGGACTGTGAGAAACATGACATAGGCCAGACTGGAAGAAAGGGTACACGAACGCCAACTAGCCACCAAGAGACATGACCAATTCTCACTGGTCTCCATACACACGGACAAAGAAGGACACAAATTCGACTGGCACAACACATCCATAATAGCACAAGCCAAACAGACACATGCCAGGGGGTTTCTGGAGGCCTGGCATTCCAACTGGAACTCTGTCAACACACACATTGAACTGGACCCGATATACAAACCACTGAGAAAATAGAACCGGAAATAATACCAGCCACCCCAGCAAACCGAGGCATATAAATAACAAGCAGGACAGAACACAATGCTTCACCGGAGACGCACTGACAGTATTACCTAGCAGGGTGACAAAACGTCTGCAACCAAACACAACTGCTCGGTGAACGCGTGTACAACCTCAAATAAAATTCACTTGTTTGGAATGATTTTTTAGATGTCAGATAAGATTACAGAAATTAAAACATGGGTGGCTGTGGAATAAAAGTGAAACTCTTTTGATAAGGGAGATTGTAAAATGGAGATTGTTCATCTTCTTTAACAAATTGTAATCATTCTGTAAAATTGCTACTCATTAAAGTAGACTAAGAAGAAAATCACATTGTGATAACAATAGCTGCTCCTCCACAACTTAACCACTTAATTAACCCTATCACTTCTTAAAAATGGGGCAAAGTAAAGATATGTGCCAATTCTGCATGCATATAGATAGAAATTTGAAAGCTAAAGCAGCGATTCAGCATCTGATTACTAGGGCAAGGGTTACCCAGAAAGAGACAAGATTTTTCAGTGGTTATACAATTTAGTCATTAATTTTCCAGGTCCCAACATTTTGCATTATCATTGAATGGGTACAAGTATTGACAGATCATTTATGTCATCACCAGCATTAAATAAAAAAAAGTTAGCACGAAGTTTCAACCTGGTACCAGCCATTTAGGAAAGAACAAAATTTCAACATTCCCAGTGGGTGAGCTTTATATTGTCATTCCAAAAAGCATTTGTTGCAATATCACAAGGAATTTAGTGCTGAAATATCGAGTGAAAGGAAATACTCCCACACGGGGAGAAAGATAGAAATTGCAAGGTCGGAGAAATCTGATATTATACAGAATAGGAAAGACAGACATCCCAGCCACAGGAAAGAGACCTTGTAAATATGAAAAAGAGGATTTTTATTAAGCACAATTCAAATATCAAAAACCAAATCACATAGGCCTACTTTAAGAAGGCATCTCAACATACACACGCTCACATCTATTTATCGGCTCGTTATTTCTGGAAGATCAGTTGCACATCTTTATACCTCCATTAATTTGATTACTGGACACCATCACACCCAAGGCCCACAATATTTCAACTTGGAAAACGCTCAGCCCAAATTTCAAATCCCTCCTCATCTGCTCCAGCTGTCCAACCTACCGAGGTCTCTATACTCCTCCGATTTGGACTTCTTATAAATCCTGGATTTATAAACCATTCCAGTGCTGGCCATACCATCGAATTGTCAAGGCCCCAAGCTCACAAACATCTTCCCTGAACATCTCCATCTCAGATTCCTTTAACACTGTCCTTGAAACCTACTTCTAAGGCCAACCTTTCGTACAGCTCACCAAGTGGTTTGGTGTCAAATTTTGTTTTGACAACATTCCTGTGAATCACTTTGGAATGTTTTTAACCTTGTTCTTTAAAGTATTATATAAAACGTAAACTATCGTTAACCCGCTGGTCCTGAAAACTGGACACTGTTGTGGAAATTCTTTTTTTTTAAAAAAATGTCTGTTTATCAGAAGTCTAGTGGGAGAGCTAGTACAACAGCAGCCACTTACCATCCCGGTCTAACCACAGCTTTCTTTGCCTGTAGAGAACAAGTTTGCTATGGACACAGGGCAGAAGAAGCTTAACACACCAGCTTTCTACACCGAGCTTATTTTCCACCAGAACTATAGGACTCCGATTGTACCGAGCTTCAAGACACGGAATCAATCCAATTTCATCACTGCATAAACAAGGGAGAAGAAAATAAAGTCACCCCAGGACCAGACAGGAAATAAAGCACAGGTAAAATGGCTACTTTTAAAGGTAAATATGAATTGAATTTGCTCTTCAAAATGATCTTTGCATGTGCTGTCAGTGCTGCCATTGGCAGAAAGGTCAAGAAGCAGCAGGCATCAATTTAAATGGACTGGCCAAAAAAAAAGGTAACACGGGTAAATATGTCCTGACACGATATGGGAATGGTTGGGGTCAGGGACACCTTGCTTGAGAATGTGGCGTTAGCAGACTCACTTGAGGCATTCAAGAATGAATATTAGGCCACAGAAGAATAAAAAAAGGCTGAGGGAGTGGAACTACATAACTTGTACAGAGCTAGCAGGAGGTCAAAGGCACAAACGTCCTCCATCTGTGCTGGGTTTGTTAGCCCATTGCAAAACATAAAGAAAAATCAACATATGCCGACAAGATGTGCTGATTGAAAATGCACTGACAAATGCCCACATCCTCTCCAAAGGGCAACAGAAGCAATCACGCTTACAATGACACTTTGCAATGTGAATTTCAGAAAAGAAAAAAAAACTGTGGGTGTTTTCTATTAGAAAGAAAAGGACAGTAGGTCAGTTTAAAACAGGAGACAGCCAAGCCTCCACCCCCCGCCCTTCCCACCAGTGGATTCACAAGTGGTATACAAAAAGACAAAACGGCACCGTGCCCTGATGTTTACATCAGCGATTGCAGCCAGCCGGGTGTTATTGCAATTTGGAAGTAAATGGTTTCTGTAAAAGTCCTTTTTGAAGTTTGATGCTCATAACAGAAGAGAGGCTCTCGGAGACCGACCGCAGATTCTCGCTCCCTTTATGCTCGGCATTTCCCAGTGCCGACCCCCCCAAACCCTGTTTATAAACCCCTGTGACAGTGGGGATTGAGCTGGCTCCGCGATGGTCTGATGCTCAATGCCTTGGGCAATGGGCGGCGGCTGTACCCGCGGCAGACCCGCCACTTACATGTTGGGGTTCCTCCTGAACGCGTTGGCGATGTCTTTGACAACCCTCTGAACCAAAACGTCCACCTCCTCTTCCGACTCTGCCATCTTCCTCATTCAACTCGCCGGCTGCAGCAACACTTCCGGGGCAAGACAAATATTATGTATATTTTTTTTCTCTCTGTAGAAAGCGCCAAGGGAGAACTGAAAAGTTCTTGAGAGACCAACAAACACACACAATGAGCGGGCTGTAGGAAGGTCCAGACGTTTACCTTCTGCGCCCAGTTGCAAATGCTGTCTCGGGGATTTCTGTAGTTTAGGGAATAAAACGTGCAACTTCAAAAAAAAACACACTTCTCCCCGACTACCTTCAGAAAACTTTTACTCACGTCCCCCCCAAAAAAAACTAGGCACTCAACTCAATGCTGGAATTCAAAAATTCACAAGAGCAAAAAATTTGGAAGACTCTAGATTTTTCCCTTACCCCGTTTGCAAACAAGCAATTGGTAACCGACTCTAGTTATATGCATTCATGTAGCGACCTGTATCCTCCTCAAGATATCCTGTGGAGCAATTAATTACATCAATTTGGATTGTCAACTTTGATGAGACCTATTCCCAGAGGTAGAATCTGGGTCAGTTGCCTAGAGCCCTTACTTTATACCCTCTGTGATAGTATCCAGGAGGTATTTACCCTTACCTAGGATATCTGTGTCACAGGTAACTCCATGCTTCTAAACTGAAAGCTCTAGGTCCAAACACAAGCGTGTGCTGGCTGTTAGGAATATCAGAACTAGACAGGATGAGCTGAATGGCCGCCCACTGTCTAATTTTGTGTTCGTTTAAGGCTAACTGTAGGGGCAACACGGAGTTGTCCTACGGTAACAAACAATAACTTGCATTTATGTAGCTCCTTTAACGCGATCAAGCAGCAGTTTATGAGTATTGTCAGACAAAATTCGACAATGAGGCACATTAGGAACTATTGGGACAAGTGGCATAAAAATTGAAGACATAGAATTCAAGGAACATCCTTAAAGACACAAAAGAGGTGGACAGATTCAGAGAGGGGATTCCTGGAATGGCCGATTGCATATCCCCCATTTTCATTGCTCCATTATTGACAGCTTTCAGATACCTGATTGCCAAGTTCTGGAATTTTCTCTACCTCTCTCATCCCTAAATAACATCTATCAAGGTACCTTTAAAATCTAACTATTTGACTAGACTTTTAGCTACATGTCCTATTATCTGTTTCTGTGGCTCACTTGAAAATTGTGAGTGGCTTTGGCAGGGTGGTCATAAAGATGTTTTCACTTGGGGTGGGTAGTGGAGGGGAACAAATGTAGGGCCATCAATATAAGACTGTCCCTAACAAGTAAAGAATTCTGAAGAAGCTTCTGTGGCCAGTGAGCAGTGAGAATGTGGAATTTCTTATGATGGGGAGTGGTTGACAAAAAGAGCAGAGATACTGTTAAGGAGGAAATAATAAAAAGAGAAGGCCATTCAGCCCCTCAAACCTGTTCCACAAGTCAATGAGATCATGAACAGATTGAGACTTCGAATGTTTTTCAGTTTTTTTTACTCATATGTGGGATGTGGGCGTCGCTGGCTGGCCAGCACTTATTGTCCAACCCTAGTTGCCCTTTAGAAGGTGGTGGTGAGCTGCCTTCTTGAATCGTTGCAGTTTGCCTGCTGTGGGTTAATCCACAATGCCTTTAGGGAGGGAATTCCAGGATTTTGACCCAGCAACCGTGAAGGAACAGTGATATATTTCCAAGTGAGGATGGTAACTGTTTTGGAGGGAAGTTGAAGGTGGTGGTGTTCCCGTATATAGAGGCATAGAGCTGTACAGCATGGAAACAGACTCTTCTGTCCAACTCGTCCATGCCAACCAGATATCCTATATAAATCTATTTCCATTTGCTAGCATTTGGCCTATATCCCTCTAAACCCTTCCTATTCATATACCTATCCAGATGCCTTTTAAATGTTGTAACTCTACTAACCTCCACCACTTCCTCTGACAGCTTATTCCACACATGCACCACCCTCAGCGTGAAAAAATTGCTGCTTAGATCCTTTTTCTATCTTTTCACTCTCACCTTAAACCTACGTGCTCTAGTTTTGGACTCCCCCGCCCCGGGGAAAAGACCTTGCCTATTTACCCTATCCATGCCCCTCATGATTTTATAAACCTCTGTAAGATCATTGCTCAGACTCCAACACTCCAGGGAAAATAGCCTTAGCCTATTCAGCCTCTCTCTGTAGCACAAAGCCTCCAACCCTGACAACATCCTTGTAAATCTTTTTGGAACCCTTATTAGTTTCATAACATCCTTTCTATAGCAGGTCACCAGAATTGAACGCAGTATTCCAAAACTGGCCTAACCAATATCCTGTAGAGCTGCAAAATGACCTCCCAACTCCTATATTGAACGCACTGACCGGTAAAGGCAAGCATACCAAAAGCCTTCTTCACCACCTTGTTTACCTGCAACTCTGCTTTCAAAGAACTATGAACCTGCACCCTAAGGTCTCTTTGTTCAGCAACACTCCCCAAGACCTTACCATCAAGTCTACAAGTCCTGCCCTGATTTGCCTTTCCAAAATGCAGCACCTCATATTGATCTAAATCAAACTCCATCTGCCACTCCTTGGCCCATCGACCCATCTGATCAAGGTCCCATTGTACTCTGAGTTAACCTTCTTTGTTGTCCACTACATCACCAATTCTGGTGTCATCTGCAAAATTACTGACCATACTTCCCCTGTTCACATCCAAATCATTTACATAAATGATGAAAAGCAATGGACCCAGCACTGATCCTCGTGGCACACCACTGGTCACAGGCCTCCAGTCTGAAAAGCAACCCTCCACCACCACCTGCGGTCTTCTACCTATGAGCCAGTTCTGGATCCAAATGGCCAGTTCTCCCTGTATTCCATGTGATCTAACCTTGCTAACCAATCTACCATGAGGAACTTTGTCAAATGCTTTACAGAAGTCCATATAGATCACATCCACTGCTCTGCTATCATCAATCCTCTTTGTTACTTCTTCAAAAAACTCAACCAAATTAGTGAGACACGATTTCCCATGCACAAAGCCATGTTGACTCCCCCTAATCTGTTGTTGTCTTTCCAAATACATGTAAATCCTGTCCTTCAGGATTCCCTCCAACAACTTGCCCACCACCAATGTCAGACTCTGGTCTATAGTTCACAGACTCTTCCTTATCACCTTTCTTAAATAGTGGCACAACATTAGCCAATGTGCAGTCTTCTGGCACCTCACTTGTGGCTATTGATGATACAAATATCTCAGCAAGTGCCCCAGCAATCTCTTTCCCTCACTTCCCTCAGAGTTCTAGGGTACACCTCATTATGTCCCAGGGATTTGTCCACCTTTGTGCATTTTAAGATGTCCAGCACCTCCACCTCTGTATTATGGACACTTTTCAAGATGCCGCTATTTATTCTCCCACATTCTATATCTTCCATATCGTTCTCCACAGTAAATACTGATGCAAACTACTCATTTAGTATCTCACCCATCTCCTTCGGTTCCACACATAGGCGGCCTTGCTGATCTTTAAGGGGCCCTATTCTCTCCCAAGTTACCCTTCTGTCCTTAATGTATTTGTAGAATCCCCATATCTGCTGTCCCTGTCCTTCTAGATGGAAGTGGTCATGGGTTTGGAAGGTGCTGTCTGAAGATCTTTGGTGAATTTCTGCAGTGCATCTTGTAGATAGTACACACTGCTGCTACTGATGTGATGCATTGCTTTGTCCTGGATGGTATCAAGCTTCCTGAGTATTGTCTGGATGAGTGCTGCTCCTACAAGTGGGGACTATTCCACCGCACTCCTGACTTATGCCTTGTCGATGGTGGACAGGCTTTGGGCAGTCAGGAGGTGAGTTACTCACCGCAGTATTTGTATCCTCTGGCTTGCTCTTGTAACCGCTGTCTTTATGCAGTGAGACCAGTTGAATTTGAATATATTGTTGATATTTGAATATATTAATAAGACATACATTTTACTATGAAAAGTCTTTGTTCTTTTATTTAAAACATTTTGCACATTTTGGAGAAAACTGATACTTTATAAAAGTAATTATATTGCATAAATAAAACACAGTACAGGTTGAAGATATGTGGCTATATTCCTATTGCAAACCTTAACTATTATTTCGCTATAACAAATGAAACAAAACTTTTATTTATACATTAAACATTTTAATTTGTAAATTGCAACCAACTTTGCAAACTTGCCAACTATGGGGAAATAGTTCAGCAGCGTAGGGATTCCGTTTACCGGCAGTCAGTGTTCACCGCCCCAAGCGTCCATGGCAACGGCGTTAAGTGATTGCAATGTGCGCAGGGTGTTGCTATTTTAACGCCGGACAACGTTTGTTTCAGTCACATTTGTTGCTTGTGATAAACCTCACAGCCGCCGTCTCCGAAGCACAACGTAAAGTCGGTGCTACTTTCCAGGGCGAGCAGACACCTCACTTAGCCCTGGGCAAAGTGTCTCCTTAAAGGGGAAACTGAGCTAGAGAGGGAAAAAAAAAGAGACTAGAGGGAGAGGTATAACCATAACCATAACCATAACAGACTACTGAGACAGACAGGAGATAACTGTGGAGAGGAGAGAACTGAGAGACAGAGGATTGAGGAACAGAGAGGGGAGTACTGAAAGAGAAAGTAGACACTGTGGTAGGAAGAAACGGAGGGAGAGATAGAGGAAAACTGGAAAAAAAAGAAGACAGATAGTAGACAACTGAAGGGGAGACAGGAAGGTAATAAGAGAGGGAAAGTAGAGGGAACTGATGGGTAATAGGGTCTTGAAAAAAAGATAAAGAGAGATAAGCGAAATCTGAAAGACAACTGTGTGGTGGGGCGATGAAAGAGAAATAGGAGGGAATTGAGACACAGGTAGAAACAGGGGAGAAAGACCAATCCAGTAAGAGACAGTAAGATAGCAGCGGGAATTATTGATAGGGGAGAGATAGCGGTAACAGTGTAAAGTGACAGATAGAAAAAGGAATATAGATGACCATCATAGAAAACAGTAACTGTCACAGGATACATGAAGGAAGTAATTATAAGCCAATAGTTAGAGCAAAGGTTAGTTAGATATACTTTTTTAAGAAGGAGATAGAAGGACTGTGTGAAGGCATCTATCAGAGGGGGAATTAGAAACGCTAGAAGCGATAGCATTAGATACAGCAATTGAGGGAGATATTTAACGTAAGGCAGCCAGCATAAAAAGAAGTAAAAGAAATTAAAAGCAGGAAACTCGGAAAATGATGCTTAGAAAATGACAGGTACCAAGTGAAAGAAACCAAGAGACAGCGAAAAGGCAAAATAACAGTAGATAAGACAGTGAGGGCAACTAATTTTATTAACAGTTAGACTTGTAAATATATCAAACCGAGGGAGGAGAGAGGGAAAGATAGTTGTCAAATGAGACAAAGATATCAGAAATAGGTAACCACAGCAAGAGAACTAAGTGAGACAGAAAACTGAGACAGAAAGATAGACAACTGAGAGATTGGAGAGACTGAGACAATTATTGAGAGAGAGAGAGCACCAAACTGAGAGAAAAAGACAGGAGAGACAAAATTAACTAAGGGAGAATTGAGAAACGACATTTTTTGATAAAGTGGCGAGGAATTATTGGGCTAGAGGAGCAAACCACAACAAGAGTGAGGTGAGACAGAGGGGTGCAGGGAAATAAAGAGGTTAAAGCAGTGGATGAAATTTGAGTGTGAGCAAACAAGCCAATCAAGATTAGTGAGGCAGCACGATGTGGGCAAACTGGCACCTCCGTCGGAATTTTGAAGTGGATTATCCAGATAGAAAGGGTTCTCTTACTCTCCGCTCAAGTCATAAGGAATATAGCAGGCCTGTGTTGGTCTGCAACTGGTAAGAGATCAAAATCAATTCTGGTTTTATTAAACGTTGACTAGTTTCTCCAACATAAAGACTTATAAAGGAACCTCTAAAGCACTTTTTCTTTGCTAGATTACCATTGACTATTCTGGGATGTTGCAGCTCTTTTTCCTCTGCTAATGCTTAAAGTGATCATAAGGGCAAAGAAGTAGTTAAGCAGGGTTTATAAGTCAAGTTGGCACAAAATGTTTGGAGAAGAGGGAGAGGGATGACATGGCAGAGAACAGGTGGTGTGTGCTGTTAGCGTTGTTTGTACATAATGACAGTTTGTTTATTGGGCCATTATTTGCTGTTAAAGTTGCACTGGGTCTAATGACATTGCCATCATTTATGTGGGAGTGCCACAGAATTGTAGAGGATATATAATTATGCAGTTTGCTCCACTACCCTCTTAGCTTTACAAAGCAATATTCAATTATCTTTGTTGCATAGATAAGACAGTAGGAAGTTACTGTATTTGCAATGTATGAACAGGCTTGAAGGGCCAAATGGCCTATTCCTGTTTCTTATCTTAAGTAATAGCAAGGATAATGAAAGCAATCAAATATGGAAGACTGACATAATAAAACGAAGAACTGCAGATGCTGGAGATCTGAAACAAACAAAAACAGAAATTGCTGGCAAAACTTAGCAGGTTTGGCAACACCTGCGGAGTGACAACAGAGTTAAGGTTTCAAGTCCAGTGACCTTTCTTCAGAACTGATTCAATTTGTTATTTCAGTGCTGCACTGCACTGATAGTGCCATCCTAGACTTGAGGTTCACTCATATCATACCAGATATGGAGGGACCATCTAAGAGGAGAATGTAAGTAGATTGAGCCCGAACTCATTGGATATAACATAACGAGAGGTAACCTTATTGAAACATATGTGATTCTTTGGGAATCGACAGGATAGATGTGGAAAAGTTGTTTCTCCTTATGAAAGAATCTAGGACTGGAGGGCATGATTTCAGAATAAGGGATTGAACATTTAAGACAAAGGTGAGGAGGAATTTCTTTTCTTAGGGGGTAGTGAATTTGTGGAATTCTTTATTACAAAGGGCTGTCATGGCTGAGTCATTAAATATATTATTTAAGGCTGAGAGAGATGTTTTTAATCAGTAAAGGAATCGAGGGTTATGGGGAAAAGGCAGGAAAATGAAGTTGAAGATTATCAGATCAACCTGATGTCATTGAATGACAGTGCAGACTCTATGGGCCAAATGGTCCACTTCTGCTCCTTTGCCTTATGTCTTTTGGTCTTGTGTCCTCACGACTCTGGAGTGAAACTCATACCCCCAACTTTTTGACTTTGTGGTGGTCCCCTACTACCTGTGAGAAACAGGACAGGTCTGACTCCTTGAGGTTCTCTGTGCATTTCTTCTCTACAACACTAACAGTGCAGCTACAATCCCCGTACCAGCAAATGTAGTTCTTGGGACTTGCTTTCTTGTCTTGTCCCTCGGTGTTGTCTTGGTTGAAGCGATGAATAAACAATCCTTGAACACTGAGAAAATGACATGAAGAGTTCTTCAGTGTGGCTGCCATCTTTCTGACCCAGGTTAACCATTTCTCTAGTGCTGTCCCAGTGGTCCTTTGGATCAGTCAGTGTTTGTTGTCTAGCGCTGCATTTCAGCTTCTGCTTACTCCATTTACTGTTGCCCCTGTCCGCTGCTTATGTGCATGCTTTTCACATGGTGTAAATCTAATCACTATGATTAGGTATCATACAAATTAAACTGTATTTTAAATATACATCATGAATCATGGGGAAGCATGGGGACAATGAAAGAGGTTGTTTGGCCCATTCTGCCAGTGTTAACTGTAAAACAGATCAGATTACTCCTATTTTCTCAACAACAGTATTTTCCCCATAGAATACCCGACAATTTCCATTTGAAAGATACTATTTAATCTGATTCCAACAACTTCTGGGCAACATGTTCAAGATTACAAGAAATTACTGACTTTCTTGTCAATCACCTTAAATCTGAGTCTTCTCATTACTGACCCTCCAGTCACCAAAAAAATTCTCCTTACTTGGTCTACCAAAGTCCTTCAGGATTTTGCCCATCTCTATTAAATCTCCTCTTAGTTTTCTCTGCCTTAAGGAGAACACTCCAGCCTCTCCACATAATTGAAATCCCTCATATCCCAGGTACCATTGGAGAAAATTTCCTTTGCACTGTCACCAAGGCTGTGACATTGTTTCCAAATGAGGATAGGCTGGGATGGTCTTCCTTGGAGACCTGATAGAAATGTATAAGACAGAGCAACATTGACAGAATGCATAGGAAGGCACTTTTTCCATGGTTAGAGGAGTCACTAAATGGGGACATACAGTTAAGGTAAGAGGTAGAGTTGAGGAGACATTTTATTCATGCCCAGAGTGTGGGAGTCAGAAACGCTCATAACATTTAAGCTGTGTTTAGATGTTCACTTGTGTTGCTAGAGTCTCAGGGCTATGGGCCAAAAGCTGGAACCTGGGATCAATATAGTCAGATCTTTGTTGACTGGAATAGACATAAAGGGCTGAATGGCCTCCTTTAGTGCTGTAAATGTCTGAGTTTGGAGCCCAAGCTTACGTTGAGAACACCTTCTAAACCCGTGAACTCTACCATCTAGAAGGAATTGGGCCAACAGATATATGGGAACACCACCCTCTTTGCTTCTTACCCCATTCTGAGTTGGAAGTATATTGCTGTTTCTTCACTGCTTGCTAGGTGAAAATGCTGGGACTCCCTTCCTGGCAGTATTGTGAATGTACCACATGGACTGCACTGGTTTATGTAGACAACACACCACCATCTTCTCCAGGGCAAATAGGGATGAGCAATAAAGCCAACAATGCCCACATCTCTTGAATGAATAATTTTAAAAATGGATTCAATACTCCAACTGTGGCCTAACAAGAGTTTTAATGTCTTTACCTTTGCAGGTATCAGCACAGAGAGGCAGAACCTAAAGATTATGATATGGATGCTATCCCAGAGGGATACTGGAAAAACTTACACCGCTCAACGTACAAACGGTTTACAAGTTTTCCTCCAGGAGTAAGCAACTAATTTGGATTATTAAATGAATCCTTTGTTTCTACTTTGTAATTTTTGTTCAGTTTTATTTTTAGGCTGACAAGCCAGGAGCCACCATTTGACTCAGAGCCATACAGTACAGAAACAGACCCTTCGGTCCAATCAGCCTAAGCCAACCAAGTTCCCAAACTAAGCTAGTCCCATCTGCCTGCACTTGGCCCATATCCATCCAAACCCTTACTGCTTATGAACATATCCAAATGTCTTTTAAACGTTCTCTGGCAGTTCATTCCACACGTGAATCACTCTCTGTGTAAAAAAATAAAAGTTGGCCCTCATGTCGTTTTTATATCTTTCTTCTCTCACCTTAATAATATGCCCCCTAATTTGAACTTGCCCCATCCTAGAGTAAAGACCCTGTCATTCACCTTATCTATGCTCCTCATGATTTTATATATCTCAATAAGGTCACTTCTTAACCCCTATGCTCCAGTGAAAACAGTCTCAGTCTTTCCAGTCTATTTTTATAACTCAAACCCTCCATTCCCAGCAACATCCTGGTAAATCTTTTCTGAATCCTCTCCAGTTTAATAATATTCTTCCTATAACAGGGTGACCAGAACTGCACACAGTACTACAGAAGAGGCCTCACCAACGTCCTGTATAACCTCAATGTCATGTCCCAACTCCTATACTGAAAGGTCTCAAAATAGATTTTGGCAAAGCTTGTTGTACTGATGGATTGCATAGGCGTCCAAGCTGATTGATGACAGGTAGCAGGATGCCTTTGGTACAAACTGGTCCATTCAACCTGATTAAACAAGGTTTCCCTATTTTTAGGAAGAACCTTGAAAGATGCAATGAAATTCGAATTGATGCAGCATGTGAAATATTAGAGAGTAAACTGTGACCTTGGAGATAATCTGACCTCGAATTTTCCCTCCATGGCTCAGTGGGCAGAATTTCTCACCCTGGGGTCTTAGGATGAGATTATAATTCATTCAAGACTTATTCGCCTTCATAGAAGTAAACTTGCACCTAGAATATTGAGTATTCAATTCCCAGTCTTAAAAACTTGAGCATATAAACCAGCTGGCATTCCCAGTGCAGTTTTGAGGAATACTGCACTGTTGGTGGTATTAACTTTTGCAGAAGATGTTAAACAAAGGTCATCCCTAGATATATGTCTGAAAGAAATGTTAAGGAGAGCCATAAGCACCATCCACTGGGGTGATCTGGTTCTCCACAAAGTCTCTATGACAATGACCGAGAAATTCCAGTGAAGAGGAGGTGAACATCAGAACCATGCAGAAATCCCAACATAGCTAACTCTGCAGAAATTGTCTGGGAAATTAAAATTTCCTTGGGCCAATTGCCTGACAACTGGAACAATGCTCCTTCTAAAGTATTTTTACTCAGTGTGTCCCAACCACCGTGCTTGACAGCGACTTCCAAAACCAGAAGTCAATGTGCCAGCGCACCGACCAGCATGTGCAAAACCTTAGAGTGGCGGCAGCCACACAGCTTAGAAAGAACACTCATCTAGAACCCTCTGAACTCTGAGCTACAATGGGAGTCTTCAGAGGCTTTTGACACACTGAAGCTGAATATTTACTGGGAAAACATAGAGGACTGAAAACCTACTCCTTCTCCTGGAGTAATAAGGAAACTGACCCCTCCAATGAACTGCATAATTGCTGACCCCATGATTAATACTGCTTCCACCCTGAGCCCTGACATCTTGCCCTCCCCCATTTCTATAATTTCATTCAGCACTATTCCATTCCAAGATCCCTCCAATCCTCTAATTCTGGCCACTCAGACATTTCTGGTTCCACTCACTGCTCCATTGGTATCTATGCATTCAGCTACTGCAGCCCTAAATTCTGAAATTCCCTAAACCTTTCCAGACCTTCTCTTTCCCTCCTCCAATAAAAGGCGCTTCTTAAACCTACCTCTTTGACCAAGCTTTTGGTTAACTGCCCTATAATCACCTTATTTGGCTCATTGTCAGATTTTATTCAATAACCACTCCTGTGAAATTACTTTGGAGATTCCGCTACATTGAAAATGCAGATAAATGTACGCCGTTGTGTGTAGTCATACATATTCGTAATTTCTCAAGATTAAGCTGCTTTTGCTGTGAGCATCAATTCAGAGTAATCCCGTTAACATTTTTTCAATTTCCCACTCTTTGTTGGGTTTAACTGGGAAGAACTTTCGGTACCAAATAGGAAAGCACTTCTTTGCTCAAGGACTCATGGAAGCCTGGAACTGTCTCACCCCAAAAAGCTTTTGAGGCTTTGGGCCGATTTTAAAAAAATTGTGGTTGACAAGATTTTTGCTGGTTAAAGATATTTATGGTTGCAGTACCAAGGTGGATAGAAGGAGTTAAGATACACATCAGCCACGTTTTAACAGAATGACAGGTTTACAGGACTGGAGGACATCCTGCTGCTCCTGTGTTCCTTTCTGCTGGTCAGTATTAACACCGATCTTGGGATTTAGTGGCGATTTTGTGGGACCCCTAGTTTCTTCAGTGTTGGAAGAAGCATATGAAATTAAAGTCTGACTGTGTTTTGTTGCAGGACTGGAGCACCACATCCGAAGCATTCATGTCTCAAATTAGTTTAAAGGAGGATTATCGACTGAGGGAAAAAATGCCATTAATGGATCAGAAAACAGCTGCAAAAGAACTTCGTAAGAGGTAAGATGTTGAGAGAATGCTACAGTTGACTAATTTAATCTAAAAGGTTTTCATGAAATTTTCAAGTGTAGTCATCTGTGTTGATAAATTATAAACACGATGAGGCAATTTATTTTCTTTACAATACCTGTGCTAATGTTTTGACATGGCTGGGTGTCAACGTTTGTTTGATAATCATTCTTCTGAAGTGACTTGGCGTGTTTCACTGCAAGTTGTTACACGTAGAATTATATAACAATATCTTTCATAGTAGTTATGTCAGTAGGTGGCGATGTGGTTATGGATTTCAATATCAATTCTATCTGTTTTAGCATCACAGATAAAATGGGGCTAAGTGAGCACTTAGAGTCAAGACTTCTGCTACACCATTGTTTCAGATCATGACCAATGTAGTATTGTGTGACCTGTCCGCACCATTTTGGAGTAGCCGTCCATCTTTACACCGATCTGATGGTCTCCTTCAGCAGTCATTGTTCCGACTGTTACAAACTACATCTCACCCATTGACCTGACTGAACCAATCTTTCGTATGATGTACAGTGATTTCTCAGAAATGTCTCTCCAATAACATTTTCTTCCTACTTACTTCTAGCCATAGCTAGGCTCAGTTGGCTGAATGGCTGATTTGCAATGCAGATTGACACCAACAGTGGCGGGGCAGGGCTGGGGGTTGGTAGGGTTTTATTTCTCTGAGGTTACCATGAAAGTCCCATCTTCTCAATTTTGCCCCTTGCCTGAGTTGTGGTGACCTTCAGGTTAAATCTCTTTCTGAGACAGCAGCATTATGGTTCCCTGGCAACAATGGTGACTTTATTTTATACACAGGTGATAAAGATAATTCAGCTTCTTGCAGTGTGAATGCTGACTTCCACACATTGGAAATGCCTTCTTTCCCTTTGTTTGATGTTCCCTGCAGTATTTGCATCCTGCCCTTTGTCCATGATTGTTCTGCCCTTTGGACCCAGAATGTCAATCAATGTAATGAAAGGTCTGGTCTTTTCTGCCATGAATATGCTGGAGCTTCAGATTTTCAACCTTTTCAGTTACTTTCCTGAGAGTACGCTTCTCCTCTCTCAGTGGATGTGCTCTCCCTGAAGGATCTCTTATGCCTAATATAATCCTGATTAGAATTAGGTTATCTTGTATTTGCACAGGATTCTATGAGATGAGCTAAAGTAGTCACATATTCACAGAATCACTGAAGTCTTACTGCACAGAAGGAGGCCATTCAGCTTATTGTGCTGTACCTGCATTGTGCTCTTCAACTGCTTTTAGTGGCAACTTTCACAGCTCTGAACATTGCTTTGTCTCATTGTCAGTAACTGCATTTCTATACAGCACTTCAACACTCAATCTCAGCTTGACTTTAACACCATGTTATGAGCTTAGAGGACAACAATGTGGTCTACACTGTCTTTATTGAAAACTGGCTGCAAAATGAACTCCCTCCCCCAATCAGTACTTTATGTTCGAGATTACATGGCAACAGCAAGCCAGGAACGACTTGGCACAGTATTTCATTTCTATCCCAGACACACTCGTAGCTTTTCTCATTCCCTTGCTTGTTTCCTTACTTTGGGGGTTCAGGAGAAGGAAGCAGCGAGTGACACAATGAGCGGGAGAGGAAGCAAGTAGGAAGATTGACCAGCAGAAGATGTCAGCCAACAGCAGTGTTGGCCAGTGACAGCATCAGTCAATAGGAGAGAGTTGGAAATGGAACAGGAGGGAGTTGGTGAGTGGGAAAAGCTGGCAAGTGGGAAGGTCAGCAAGTGGGGGAGCATTGGCGAAGGAGTGGGAGAGAATGAATGACTGTGAAAGGCTGGCAGATGGGAGGGTCAGCCAGGCTTTGAGCAGCAGTGAGCTGGGGAGGGAAAGAATCAATAGATGACAGACTATTGGAAGCAGTTGAGAATTGCGGAGGGAGAACATGTTGAGTAAGGAGCAGGAGAGAGTCAGCCAGCAGGAAAGTTAGTTAGCAGTAGAAGAAGGAGGGATTGGAAAGTGAGCGGGAAAAGAAAATGGCTAGTAAGAGAGCAGGCCAGCGAGTGGAGAGCTGGTGAGCAGGATGATCAGCGAACAGGAGAGAACCAGGATGGAGCAGGAGACAGTCAGCAAATGGGAGTGAGTTAGCGGGCAGAAGAGCCCACTAGTGGGAGAATCAGTGAGCGAGAGGCTAGGCGAATGGAAAAGTGTTAGGGAGGGAATGGGGGAAGAGTTGGCTCAAAGGAGGAGCTGGCTTACGGGAGTGGGGGCAAGCATTAAGTAAGTAAAAAGAGTTGGCGTATTTCTTTTATATATTATTACATATTCTTAATTTTTAAAAAAGTTCATTTACAAATCTATGAATTTCAGCGTGCACGGTATTTCACCTTAAGAGTTTAATATTCCAGCGTTTTCTGACAAGAAAGGTTCAATGGAAGCTAAATGCAGCTTTTCTACTAATCAGAACTTTTTGTTTACATTCTCTTAAAGTTGGACTTCCCATGAACACATCTACAAAGTTAAATGAGAAATGGATACGAAGGAAATATGTGAAACAAGTGGGGATGTTTTGAACCGCATACACATTAGCAGAGAGAAGGTGTTTACGGCCTTAAAGCGCAATAAGGTGAATAAATCCCTTGGGCCTGATCAAGTCCATCCTCGGATGTTGTAGGAAGCTGGGGAAGAAATTGCAGAAGCCCTTGCAGAGATTTTTGTTTCATTTTTAGCAACTGGTGAAGTTCTGGAAGACTGGAAGGTGGTTAATGTTGTTCCATTGTTTAAGAAAGGTAGCAAAGATAAGCCATGAAACTGCAGGCCAGTGAGTCTGACATCAGTGGTAGGCAAGTTATTGGAGATGATACTGAGGGACAGGATCAACTAATATTTGGTTAGTCAAGATCTGATTAGGGATAGTTAGCATGGATTTGTGCACGGGAAGTCATGTCAACAAATCTTTTAGAATTTTTCGAAGAGGTAACCAAGAGAATAGATGAGGGTAGGGCAGTGCATGTTGTCTATATGGAATTTAGTAAGGCCTTTGACAAGGGCCCGCATGGCAGGCTAGCCGTGAAGGTTAGATCACATGGGATCCAAGGAGAGCTAGCTAATTGGATTCAAAATTGGCTTGATGGTAGGAAACAGAAGGTGATGGTTGAAAATTGTTTCTCAGAATGGAGGCCTGTGACTAGTGGTGTGCCACAGGGGTCGGCGCTAGGACCTTTGTTATTTCTTGTTTACTTAAATGATCTGGATATGAATGTATAAGGCATGATTAGTGAGTTTGCGGATGATACAAAACCAGGAGGTATCGTTGATAGCAAAGAAGGTTATCAAAAATTTCAGAGGGACCCTGATCAGATGGGGAATTGGCTGAGGACTGGCAAATGTAATTCAATACAGATAAGTGTGAGGTGTTGCATTTTGGAAAGTCAAACTAAGATAGGACTTATACAGTAAATGGTAAGGGCCTGAGGAGTGTTGTGGAAGAGATGGGCCTAGGAATACAAGTACATGGTTCATTGAAAGCAGCATCCCAGGTGGACAGGGGGGGACGGGGTGGTGTGTGTGTGTGTGTGTGTGTTGATAGGGTGAATGCATATGGTCTTTTTCCCAGAGAGGGGGACTTGAAAACTAGAGGCATAGGTTTAAGGTGCAAGGGGATAGATTTAAGAAGGACATGACGGGCAACTTCTTCATGCGGAGAGTGGTGCATATATGGACAAGGCTGCAGGAGAATGTGTTTGAGGTACAGTAGCAACATTTAAAAAAAACATTTGGATAGGTACATAGATGAGAAGGGTTTAGAGGGATATGGACCAAATACAGGCAATTGGAGCTACCTGAGTGGGCAGCATGGACCAGTTTGGGCCGAAGGGCCTGTTTCCATGCTGTATTACTCGAAACTCTGACTCTAAATTACTGTACTCAATCAGTTTGAAATTATTGTAGCAGGTAAGTTTCCAAATCTTAATTTTCTTCCACTTATCCAAGAAACTAAATTTGCAAAGTGAAACCATTTCAATGCAAATGCGAGACAACAAGGTGCAGGGCTGGATGAACACAGCAGGCCAAGCAGCATCACAGGAGCAGAGAGGCTGACGTTTCGGGCCTAGACCCTTCATCAGAAAAGGGGGAGGGGAAGGGGGTTTTGAAATAAATAGGGAGAGAGTGGGAGGCGGATAGAAGAGGGATAGAGGAGAGGATAGGTGGAAAGGAAACAAACAGGTCGAAGAGGCGGGGATGGAGCCAGTAAAGGTGAGTGTAGGTAGGGAGTTAGGAAGGGGATAGGTCAGTCCAGGGAGGACGGACAGGTCAAGGGGGCGGGATGAGGTTGGTCGGTAGGAGATGGAGGTGCGGCTTGAGGTGGGAGGAGGGGATAGGTGGGAGGAAGAACAGGTTAGGGAGGCAGGGACGAGCTGGACTGGTTTTGGGATGCGGTAGGGGGAGGGGAGATTTTGAAGCTTGTGAAATCCACATTGATACCATTGGGCTGCAGGGTTCCCAAGCGGAATATGAGTTGCTGTTCCTGCAACCTTCGGGTGGCATCGTTGTGGCACTGCAGGAGGCCCAGGATGGACATGTCGTCTGAGGAATGGGAGGGGGAGTTGAAATGGTTCGCGACTGGGAGGTGCAGTTGTTTATTGCGAACCGAGCGTAGGTGTTCTGCAAAGCGGTCCCCGAGTCTCCGCTTGGTTTCCCCGATGTAGAGGAAGCCACACCGGGTACAGCGGATGCAGTATACCACATTGGCAGATGTGCAGGTGAACATCTGCTTGATGTGGAAAGTCTTCTTGGGGCCTGGGATGGGGGTGAGGGAGGAGGTATGGGGGCAGGTGTAGCACTTCCTGCGGTTGCAGGGAAAAGTGCCGGGTGTGGTGGAGCTGGAGGGGAGTGTGGAGCGGACAAGGGAGTCACGGAGAGAGTTGTCCCTCCGGAAAGCAGATAAGGGTGGGGAGGGAAAGATGTCTTTGGTGGTGATGCAAATGCTCCTTGCCTTCAGGCATGGGCCACTTGAAAACCTTTCCCTTCTTCTGTTAATTCAGCAGGCTAATTTCTATACTCCAACTTATGTTGAGCTTGGCCCAGGCATCTCCCCTCTGACAGTCGCACTAATTGCAACATGAAATTGTTCATAACCATTTTTAACCTTAAATTGAAAGTTATTTGATGACTGTTTTAGTAACAAATGTAGCCAGTGTTGATTCTGACTTGGCTGCAACACATTTCAATGTCATCAATTAACCAACAACTATATTTTTGCTATGTAGAAGGACAAAGGCAGCAGATGCATGGAAGCAACACATTCTGCAGGTTATCCTGAAAGCCTCACATCATCTTGAGTTGGAACAATATTACCTTACCTTCACTGTCACTGTGTCAAAATCTGGGAAGTCCCTTTACTGATAGTGAGTGTACCTACACCACATCCGCTGCTGTGATTGAAGAAGGCAGCTCACCACCACCTTCTCGACTATGATGATCCATGCTGATGGCATTACTGGGCAAGGAAGTTGCCAGATTGAAATCTGGCTTAATAGATCATATTTTGTTTTTATTTTTGCTTTAATGTGGTCGTTTCTCACTGAAACATAAGCACACAATGATGCAGATTTGGTTTTTATCAATACCAAGAGAAGATTAGTAATCAAAAGAAATGAACATAGGAAAAAAGCAAACATTTTATGTATAACATGTGTTTAAAGATTTTGAAACACACAGTAAAAATGCAATCCCATCAATCCCATAGCATCCTATTATAGTACTCAAACATCATAGAGAATGTCCTTTTCTATCCCACATTGTATATGATTCAGCTGTGGCTTCAATTCCTCGTCAGGAGAAACTGATAGCTTCTTCCTTGATATGTTACATAACTGAGCATAAGTTTTCTCCGCTTCTAATAACACCTTCAGTGTTTTAACTAAACCCTTCTGGTCTGGAAAGGTAATCTATTTTTAACTTCTCCCTTTCTTAGGAGTTACTGCCTTACAAATCCAGCATCAGCTAAAACCCCGTCAGAACTGTACCTTCTGAATTTCTTTTAAAGAAAAGCAATGGGTGTTTCCCCTAATCAAAAGAAAGCAAAACCTGACAATCTAAACTTGAATTTGATGCCCAATAGTTTACATTGTTTACCTGTAAATTTTTCCCAATGTAAACAAAACCCCATGACTCCCCAGGATGTTATTAAAATAAGTCACTATGGCCACAACAATACTGACAAGATATTCATTAAATCCTTTCATAAAATCCATATGCCACTGATTCACACTCGTAACTCTGAACTCAACAATAAATGATATTAAAATGTATATAAATTGCACATCTCATATCACAATGGCAATTAGGGATAGGCAATAAATGCTGTCCTAGCCCACCATATCCATATCCCTTGATCAAATGTGAATGCCTTCAGACTCCTTCCCATGCATGAGATAGAATTTCTGTTTTGAGTGCACTTGAAGAGCTAGGCAAACACTGAATTGTAATTTGTAAAGTGAAGTTATAGTTTAAATATCAGCTCAAACTCATTTTCATTATCATGCAGGTAAAATTGTCCATGAACCAGTGAAATTGGGCTGCAGTGACAGTACAGAATTGTTACCTTTTTAACTTTGCTTTGAAGAATATTCCTTGATGTATTAAAGATTGATAATCTAGTGTATTTTGATAAATGGGTTTATCACTAAAATGAGCATTTTAAATCAATGTCTTGTCAGTATCCAAATTTAAAATCACTGAAAATGACTTTCAAACAAAACATATTGAACCATTTACTGGCTTAATTTGAAAGGCAATTTCTTGGTAAAACAATTTTTATTTTAACATTTAAAAGCTTTCAAAATGGGCCAACTTGTGTCTGTGCATTGAAAACTACCAGCTCACGGTGAAAAATCATAGAATCATCATTGAATCATAGAAACCCTACAGTGTGGAAACAGGCCCTTCGGCCCAACAAGTCCACACCGAACCTCAGAGCATCCCACCCAGACCCATCCCCCTATAACCCACCTAATCTACACATCCCTGAACACTACCGGCAATTTAGCATGGCCAATCCACCTAACCTGCACATCTTTGGACTGTGGGAGGATACTGGAGCACCCAGAGGAAACCCACGCAGACACGGGGAGAATGTGCAAACTCCACACAGACAGTCGCCCAAGGCTAATCTTCTAAATGGTTTGCAATCCAGACATGTTTGTAGATACAGATATCATCCTGTCCTAGTTTTTAAAACCTGGAGAACAGTTCAAAAAACTTGATTTTACACCGGTCATAATTTACACTTGAAATTCCTTGTTGTTTTGACTGCTCTTAGACAGATTGCACTCATAAAGCCAATACAAAATAGCAGAAACTGCTGGTAGGAATGACTACTCCCACTATAATTTGTACTGTGCCCAGAAGGGAGCAACATTTTCTTGGATGCACTGGCTAGATTTAGGGTCTGGATTGCTGGTTACGATAGCGCTGTGTGATTGTGTCATTTGATTATTCTGCCAGAATAAAGCAGTTTGTAGAAATGCTTATATCAATGTGGTGGATAATTTGGCAGCAATTGCTGGAAGAATTCTGAATTTAAAAAAATGTTAAAAAGTTCATCCTAATCATCCCATTTGAACAACTTCCCTCTATCTCATCCACCTTCCCCACGACCACCAAAAGTACATATGGTTATAGATACTTTTTAGAACTTGAATAATAATATTGATGTGGAGAAGTGTCTGTGTATAACAAAAACATGCATTTATATAGCATCCTGAATACAGTCAAATGCTCTTCATATTATCAGGCATTATTGTATTCCGAGCCATGTATGGAGTTATTAAGATATGCAGCAAATGCTTGGTCAAACAGGTCAGTTTTAAAGAGTGTTTTGAAGAGGGTTGTTGGACTGGAAGTGATTTCAAAGATGGGGAGGGATGGGGGCTTGCAGAAGATTTTTGAGTATGAAAGTTGATGAATTTTCACACAATTGAGTTTCAGTATCTACTCTATATAAGTGTTGGTTCATAATACTGGTCTACTGATTACAGAACAACCCCAGTGATGCTAGGCAGCTTGGTTTCAGTTTTCACCGTTTAATTATCAGAAAACAATGCATTCTCAAGTGATTTGAGGCTCAAGAGGTGTGCCATGATACAGTGACTCTGAAAGGGCTGTAAATATTTAACCAGGGGTTGTTGTTGCTGGCAATGGTGTGTACAATACATATTATTATATAAGTGAGCGTGTATTCACTTGATAAAAGGTGGAAAAAGCTCTCTATGAACTTTGTGAGAAAACTCTAACATTCCCCCTCTCATAGCCACTATATCTTGCTACAATCATACAAAAGTAAATGTGTGATTGAATTAAGGCAAAAAGACTATTCTGTAAAGATTATTCTGTAAATAAGACCTGGAACAGATAGGCTATGAAACAGTCCAATCTCTTATTTTACAAAACTCACAAATGCCATATAAATGACTGAGAATTTAACGGACTCACTGACAATATATGATCTATGGATTTTAAAGCAAATTATAGAGAGCAGTAAAGGTTTCATTTTTATTCTGCAAATTATGGAGATCTGCATTTTGCAACTTAATATTATTTGCATACTGAAAGTTGCAAAATGCATTTTTTAAATGTTATGCTTCATTTTTATTAGAATGACAATCTACAACAATGTTACAAATTATAATGACTACTACTTGTATTGTCGTCACATTGTCATCACGACCATTTTTCAATAAACCATTATCTATCTAAACAGTATGAGTTTCCTTTTCAATTTGCAGAACTGCCGGGGGCCTTGATACAAAAGCAAATGCAGCTCTACCAAGGCATCCTCCAGACTATTCAAAACTGTGAGTTTTTTTTGAGTTTTACATAAAATTAAATTTAAGAAGGACTATGTTGAAGTAAAGTAAACTTTAACTTGAGTTAATCTATGCATTTCAATATCATTCTTAAGTTATCCTTGTGCCATATTGAAAAAAATCCTTCAGTTTGCAGTTTGCACCATTGGTGGTATTTATGGGCCTATTAGAATATGTGATGGGTTTGTACAGTTAATAAACTCATATGCCATGAATATTCATTACATCAACACATGTCATAATATCCTACCTTGAAGATTAAATCAGTGCTGCACAAGAATCTCATGAATGATCATGTGCTACATTTGGCTTTATACAGTTGAGGTCAGTGGTTTACTTTGTTGAACTATGCTGTGTGATGGGGGGGAACGGGAGAATGGCAGTGTGCACAGAGTTTCGTGTCAGCAAAGGCAAGTTAGAAGTGAGGCCGCTAATGTGGAGTGGCTTTCGGGACGTCAAGGAATGAAAGAGGGATCCAAGTGATGACAGAGGTTGAGGTCAGGAGCAGGAGGTGAGGATGTGGCAAAGCCTTGTTCTTCCTGGCTAACAGCTGAGGCTGCAAATGCCAGCAGTAGGCAGCGCCAAGGGAGGGGATGGTCAGTGTTGTATGATGGCATACATTCTAGGCCAGGCAGGTTTCTGCCTTTAAGACAGTTACATGAAAGCATGCTATGTGATATTTCAGTATAAAGGTACCCATTACACCTTTAGTCAGCGTAGTGAGTAGAATCGTTTTTGTTTTGATTATATGTTTTATTGAGATCTGTCTCTTGATTCAACTTTAAAAATATAAAACATAGGTACTAAGTCAATACAATGTGGAGCTGGAGAAACACAGCAGGTCAGGCAGCATCAGAGGAGTGGGGCAGTCAATGTTTTGGGCCTAGACCCTTCATCAGGAAGAGTCTAGGCCCAGAAAGTCAACTCCTCTGCTCCTCTGATGCTGCCTGACGCGCTGTGTTCCTTCAGCTCCACACTGTATTGACTCTGACTCCAGCATCTGCAGTTCTTGCTATCTCCAAGAAACATAGGTGCTAACTTATCCTGGACCAATGTTTTAACAGCAGTAAGACTATGCTATTTTCTGGGTCTGTAGATTGTTGAGATGCAAAGATGGCCTTTACCAGTTTCAAAATTTCCCACCGCCGTCTCATCCCATGACCAAGTCTCCCGCTCATCCCTGCCTCCTTGACCTGACACATTCTGTCTGTCTTCTCTACCACCTATCCACTTCTCCCACCACACTGACCAATCCCCAATTCTGGATTGTTAGAGCTCGTGAGAGTAGGAATAGGAGGATAGAACAGATGAAGGTATAGCTGAGGAGCTGGTGCAGGGGAACAGGATTCACATTTTTGCACCATTGGAATCTCTTCTAGGGTAGAAGAGACCTGTATAAGAAGGACGGACTGCACCAGTATATCAGTCCCCTGTTAGGCCTCTTGCATAAAAATAAATGCACTTTAGTGAAAAGAGATCAAATTGGTGTAGTTGTGAAAAGGAGCAAGTCAAACAGTCAAGGCAAGCAGGAATAAAGCAGAGAGCGAGTAAGGACTGATAAAGTAAACTGCATTTATTTTAATGCAAGAGGCCTAACGGCTAAGGCAGATGAACTCAGGGCAGGGTTGGGAATACGGGTCTGGGATATCATAACAATTACAGTGATATGGCTCAGGGATAGACAGGACTGGCAGCTTAAGGTTCCAGGGTATAGATGCTATAGGAAGGATAGGAAGTGGGGCAAGAGAGGAGGGGGAATAGCATTTTTGATTAGGGATAACATTACAGCTGTACTGAGGGAGGATATTCTGGGGAGTGCGTCCAGGGAGGTTATTTGGGTGGAACTGAGAAGTCAGAAAGGGATGATCACCATGTTGGGATTATACTGTAGACCCTCAAATAATCAGCGGGAAATTGAGAAACAAATTTGTAAGGAGATCTCAGTAATCTGTAAGAATAATAGGTAGGTGATCGTAGAGGATTTTAACTTTCCAAACAAAGCCTGGGACTGCCATAATGTTAAGGGCTTGGATGGAGAGGAATTTGCTAAATGCGTACAAGAAAATTTTCTGATTCAGTATGTGGATGGACCGACTAGAGAAGGAACAAAACTTGACCTACTGTTGGGAATAAGACAGGGAAAGTGACTGAGGTGTCAATGGGAGAACATCCAGAGAAACAGCATAGGAAATGAACACTGGTACAACATTGTACCCTCAAGGCAGGAATGAACTAACTATAACTGTTGGAGCGGCAATGCCAGTGATGACTGAGGCTGCCCAGGGAGATGGACACTGGATTATGTAGCAAGCTCTGCAGCCAGAGAACCCCTGCCAGGAGCTCTTCAGGTGACAGCAATGCTCAATTTTTTTTCACCAGTGGTGATTTCTAGAGCTCTATCTGTGGCATATCACAGGCTATTGCTCAAATTGTGTGAATAAGTTTATCAATGTCTCCACAAAGCAGGACATCCAGGCAGAAAGGATATTGTGTTAAGGTACCATTGCTTGTTCCCTCAAAGGCCATTGACGGCATTTATTAGACTATACAAGCTTCTTGGGACCAGTTAGCAGAATTTGGGAATCACAAGGGTTTTCTCTCTTTGAACTGGTCTGCAAGTTCAGGCAGGAACATTCAAACTTGTTTTCCAGGGTGCTCTCCTGATTCAAACATTTTGCATCACTTGCAGCTCTCAGAACTTTACAAAGCCCTAGCCCAAGATGATGGCAGAATCCATAAATGAACATTTGCACCCCACTATGCCATCCCACTTGTCTCCCGTGCACACTGAGAGTGGTTTAAATTCTTATTAGAATTACATGGGTGGCAAATCGTGACACAAGAGCAGTAAGAATATTTGGTTCTGAATTCACGTGTAGGCCAGACCAGGTAAGGAAGGCAGATCTCCTTCCCTCTAGGCCATTAATGAACAAGTTGGGTTTGTCTGACAATCGATGGTATTTTAATGGTCACCATCGCTGAGACATGATTTCAATTCAAGATTTTGATGAACTGAATTTTAATATCATCATCTTCCCTGGTGGGATTTGATCCCATGTCCTCAGCATTAGCCTAGGCACTATCGTGCCTGATTGATCTGAGTGAGGAATTTCTGACTGGGTTTTTCCTTCAAACTGGTGACGTACCCTGATCCTCCAACATGACGTAGTCACTCACCAGAGTGTTGCTGGCTTGTGTCTTCAAAGTTTACTGAAGTTTTTTTCCTGTCCGCTGTAGTTTTCCCTTTTGTAGCCCCATAATTGAAGTTACAGAAAGTGGGTGCCAGCAGTAACTGCAGAATTTCTTATCCTTTTGAGAATGTGGCCAAGAGCAGCCTTCTTGATTAAAAAGAACTGAATGACTTGCAAAGCCACTTCAAAGGTAGTTAACAGTGAATCATATTCGGGGTAAGGGCTCTTTAACTCTACTTTCTTTCTGTGTAGACTGAAGGCAGTAGGGACAGCAGTTAGGGCAGTGGCATGCTCCTCTTTCAGGATGTGGGAGATCAGGGAGACTTCCAGTGTCCCTGGTGGCTGCACTTGCAAGAAGTGTGCCCGGCTGCAGCTCCTGATGGACCGTGTTACAGAACTGGAGCTGGAACTGGAGCTGGATGCACTCAGGATCATCCAGAATGCAGAGAACATCATTAATAAGAGCTAGAGTGAAATAGTCACTCCTAAGGTGCAGGCTGCAGGTAGCTGGGTGACCACCAGAAGAGGTAAGGGAGGAAGGCAGATAGTGCAGCATTCCCCTGTGGCCATTCTGCTCAATAACAGCTATGCCACTTTGGATACTGTTTGGGGGGGAATGACATTTCAGGAGCTAGCAGCAACATGCAGGTCACTGGCACTGTGACCAGCTGCGAGGCTCAGAGGGAAAGGGTGCAGTCAGACAGAGCGATACTGATAGGAAACTCCATTGTAACGCCACAGAAGAGCCACTAGATTGGTGCATTGCCTCACGGGTGCCAGGGTGAAGAATGTCTCTGAGCAGTTGCAGAACATTCTGAAGGGGGAGGGTGAATAGCCAGAGATCATTGTCAGTTATACCGATGTGCACATAAGTAGACAAAGGGACGGGGTCCTGCGAAATGAGTGTAGGGAGTTAGGTAAGAAGTTAAAAGGGTAGTGATCTCCGGATTACTTCCAGAGCGATGCGCCAATGAGGATAGAAATAGAAAGATAGGCCAGATGAATGCGTGAGTGAGGAGCTGGTGTAGGGGGCAGAGTTTTCAGTTCTTGGATCATTGGGATCTCTTCTGGGATAGAGGTGACCTGTACAAGAGGGATGGGTTGCACTTGAATTGGAAGGGGTTCAATATCCTTGCAGAGAGATTTTTTAGTGTTACCTGGGAGGGTTTAAACTAGTTTGGCAGGGGGTGGGACTCTGAATAAAAGAGGAACCACCAAGAAGTCAGGGGAAAATACATTAGCCATCGAGAGCAAGTTTACTATTCAGGATATCCGGGGGCACAGTAAAGGAAGGGAAAAGACTTCTGGTTTATAGTGCAATTATTTCAACACACAAGGCCTGACTGCTAAGGCAGATGAGCTCAGAGCATGGATTGGCTCTGGGGACTGGGATATCATAGCCATAACAGAAACATGGCTGAGAGAAAGGCAGGATTGGCAGCTGAATGTTCCAGGATGCAGAAGCTACAGGCGTGACAGAAGTACAAGTAAGCGAGGAAGGGCAGTTGCCCTTTTGATAAGGGAGGGCATAACAACAGTGTTTAGAGAGGATATTCTTAAGGAGTCATCAAATGAGGCCATATGCTTAGAACTTAGAAACAAGAAGAGGATGGTCACTCTTTTGGTACTGTATTATAGACCCCCAAATTGCCAGCAGGTATTAGAGGAGCAGATGTGTAGAGAGATTGCAGATACCTGTAGGAATAATAGAGTAGTATTTGTTGGAGATTTTAATTTCCCCAGTATTGACTGAGCTACCCAGGCAGGGTGGAATTTGTTAAATGTGTCCAAGAAAGTTTCCTAAATCAAAATGTAGAGGGCCCTACTAGGAGGGTGCAACACTGGACCTCCCCCTTGGAAACGATGTCGGGTAAGTGACTGAAGTGTCAGTCGTAGAGCACTTTGGGTGCAGTGACTATAACTCTCTTAGTTTTAACATAGTTATAGAAAAAGTAAGGACAGGTCCAACATTAAGGTGCTGAACTGAAGCAGGATCAATTTTGGGACCTTAGGCAGGATCTAGCAGGTCGATTGGGTGAGTCTGTTTGAAGGAAAAGGAATGACTGGCAAATAGAAGGCTTTTAAAAGTGTGATATCAAGTGTCCAGGGACAGTGTGTCCCTGTTAAGGTGAAGGGAAAAGCTGGCAGGTTTAGGGACCCCTGGCTGACGAGGTCAGGAAAAAGAAGAAGGCATGCATTGGGTTTAAGCTATTAGGCTCAAGAGCATTCCTAGATGACTATAAAAAGTGTAAGACTACACTTAAGAGGGAAATCAGGAGAGCAAAAAGAGGGTATGAGATGGATCTGGCAGATAAGGTCAAAGGTAATCCTGAGAGGTTCTATAGCTATATTAAGAGTAAGAGGGTGGCTAGGGAGAAAATAGATCCCCTTAAAGATTAGCATGGCTGTCTATATGTGGAGGCACAGGAGATGGGGAAGATTTTTAATGAATATTTCTTGTCAGTGTTTACTGAGGAGAGAATCATGGATGCTAAGGAAATAAGGGAAACAAGTGGAGATGTTTTGGACCGCATACATATTACCAGAGAGGAGGTGTTTGCAGCTTAAAGCGCATTAAGATAGATAAATCCAATGGACCTGATCAAGTTCATCCTTGGACATTATGGAAGGCTAGGAAAGAAATTGCAGAGGCCCTTGCAGAGATTTTTGCTTCATCTTTAGCCACTGGTGAAGTTCCGGAAGACTGGAAGGTGGCTAATGTTGTTCCATTGTTTAAGAAAGGTAGCAAAGACAAGCCAGGGAACTACAGGCCAGTCAGACTAAAATCAGTGGTAGGCAAGTTATTGGAGAGAATACTGAGGGACAGGATCAACCAACATTTGGATAGTCAAAGTCTGATTAGGGATAGTCAGCATGGATTTGTACGCAGGAATTCATGTCTGATAATTTTTTAGAGTTTTTCGAAGAGGTAACCAAGAGGATGGATGAGGATAGGGCACTGGAATTTGTTTATATGGAATTTAGTAAGGCCTTTGACAAGGGCCTGCACAATAGGCTAGCCATGAAGGTTAGGTCATGTGGGATCCAGAGAGAACTAGCTAATTGGATTCAAATTGGCTTGGTGGTAGAAAGCAGAGGGTGATGGTTGAAGGTTGTTTCACGGACTGGAGGCCTGTGACTAGTGGTTTACCACAGGGGTCGGTGCTGGGATCTTTGTTATTTGTTATTTACATAAATGATCTGGATGTGAATGTTTAAGGTACGATTAGTGAGTTTGTGGATGATACCAAATTAGGAGGCATTGTTGACGCAAGGAAAGTTATCAAAAATTATAGAGGGATCTTGATCAGATGGGGAAATTGGCTGAGGATTCGCAAATATAATTCAATACAGATAAGTGTGAGGTGTTGCATTTTGGAAAGTCAAATCAAGGTAGGACTTGTACAGTAAATGGTAAGGTCCTGAGGAGTATTGTGGAACAGAGGGACCTAGGAATACAAGTACATAGTTTGTTGAAAGGGATGTCACAGATAGACAAGGTGGTGGAGAAGGCATTTAGCGTGCTGGCCTTTATTGGTCGAGGCATTGCGTTACAGTTGTATAAGTCGTAGGTGAGGCCACACTTGGAGTATTGTGTACAGTTTGGTCACCTTGTTGTAGGAAAGACATAGTTACATTGGAAAGTATGCAAAGAAGATTTAACGAGGATGTTGCCAGGACTAGTAGGCCTGAGTTATAGGGAGAGGTTGGCCAGGATAGGACTTTATTCCTTGGAATGTAGGAGAATGAGGCGTGACCTTATTGAGGTATATAAAATCATGAAGGGCATGGGTAGGATGAATGCATATAGCCTTTTTACCCAGAGATGGGGAATTGAAAACTAGAGGGCATAGGTTTAAGATGACAGGGGAAAGATTTAAGAAGGACATGAGGGGCAACTTCTTCACGCACAGAATGGTGTGTATATAGAATGGGCTGCCAGAGAAAATGGTTGCGGCGGGTACAATAGCAACATTTAAAAGACCTTTGGATAGGAAGGGATTAGAGGGATATGGACCAAATGCGGGCAATTGGAACTAGCTGAGTGGGCACCATGGACCAGTTTGGGCCAAAGGGCCTGTTTCCATGCTGTATTACTCTATGATTCTATTTCCACCTAGTGTTATGTCAGACAGGTAAACACAGCAGATTTCCTTCCCTAAAATGTTTTCTTCTAATACTGCTACCTGTACATTGACATATTGGCTCTGAGATACAGACCCTGCCCCTGAGGCTGCTTGCTCCTTATTTCTAAGTAAGGCTGCTCAACTCTTTCATGTATTGCTACATTCATTTTATCATAGAGTCCCTACAGTGTGGGAGCAGGCCATTTGGCCCATCAAGTCCACACTAACCCTCTGAAGAGCACCCCACACCCTACCCTCTACCTCCATATTCCACCCTAGACACTGTGGGCAATTTTGCATGGCCAATCCACCTAACCTGAACATCTTTGGACTTTGGGAGGAAACCCACACAGACATGGGGAGAATGTGCAAACTCCACACAGATAGTCACTGGCAGTCACCCAAGGCTGGATTTGAACCCATGACCCTGGTGCAGTAAGGCAGCAGTGCTAACCACTGTGCCATCATGCCATCTGTACCTAATAGGTTATCAAATACATTATAGTCCAAAAGACAACTGTGTATTTAAACAGAATTCAAGTCCAGACTTTTACTGAGAACTTTATTTCAGTTCACCACACTCTATAAAACTCGCAGCCCACTAATTGGTGGCTCCCCATATTTTTACAAAAAAACCCACACCCAACTAACTCTTAATCTACCCATCACCTGTTCCCTTATTCCATTAGGTCACAGACATTCCTTCGGCCTATATTAGATGATAACAAAATACAACTTTATTGTGTTCTGTCTAAGAGCTTCACATGCTCGTTCTAGCCCGGTGTCTTCTCTTTTAGCTCTGCCAAAGTCATGTGATCAGTTTCATCTTCATGCTTTAATGAATCTTATTGTACCACATCTTCCAACCCCAATGACCCAAATTTTCTTTCATCTTTGCACGTTTTAGTCCAGTCATATATTTCCTATTTCTATTCACCTACTTAGTCTTTGTAATAATTGACAACATTAATGTCATTATTAACATCATAGCTGCCATTATGTCTATTCTCACCATCTCCCACCACCATCATTCCCCAACAAAGTCTGAAAATCACAGGTCAAGGTAATCTGGAACTCACTGGATGTTCCAATTTGGTTTGCTTCAGTGATATAGTAGAGCAATGGTGTTGTTCTATATCTGGAATTGTTGTACTACTCTGTTCACTGTCTGATGTAGTATGGATGTAGCTGTCTCACAGTCTGTGATAATCATACTCAGTCTCACTTCTTGCCTCAAGTAAGATCAATGTCTTCCTCTTCCTCCTGAATATTCATGCAGGTGTCTGACAATGTAAGATCTTTGTTTGACCATGGCTTCTGATTTCCTGTCCTTTAACCAGGCTATCTGCTCAGGCATTAAAGTCGACAAAACTTTTCTTTGTATCTACCCTACAATTGTACAACCTCTGCTGCTTTTTGCTGTGGTTTTTCTCTAGTTGTTTACATTCTTGTGGTCTTGAGAGGTTTTGTTTGGCTTGAGGTTGTATTCTAAAACTGGTATATCCATTTTTAACACACCTCCATATTAATAATTCTGAAGCACTTTCTTCCATGCCATGTCTTACCCGAATGTCATCAACCTTGGATCTACAGTAAATGAAAACATGCTGATTTGACAGGACTGTTAGAGTCAAAGAGTCATACAGCACGGAAACAGGCCCTTCAGCCCAATTCGACCATGCCGACCAGGTTTCCTAAATCGAACTAGTCCCATTTGCCTGTATTTGGTCCACATCCCTCTAAACTTTTCCTATCCACGTACCTGTCCAAATGTCTTTTAAATGTTGTAACTGTACCCACCTCTACCACTTCCTCTGGTAGCTTGTTCCATATACGAGCCACCCTCTGTGTGGAAAAAAGTTGCCCTTCAGGTCCCTTTCAAATCTTTCCCCTCTGACTTTAAACCTGTCCCCTCTAGTTTTGGACTCCCCTACCCTGGGGAAAAGACCTTGGCTATTCATCTTATCTATGCCCCTCATGACTTTCTAAAACTCTATAAGGTCACCCCTCAGCCTCCTATTCTCCAGGGAAAAAAGTCAAAGCCTTTCCAGCCCCTTCTTATAACTCAAAATTTCCAGTCTTAGTAACATCCTTGTAAATCTTTTTTGCACTCTTTCCAATTTAATAACATCCTTCCTATGGCAGGACCACCAGAATTGTATGCAGTACTCCAAATGTGTATAATGTGTTCCTTTGCATATGAGACTGAAGACATTCTATAAGGTTGAAATAGCTACTTCCAAAGATCCTGAGCTCCCAATTTTGTCTTCATTGTGTACCATCTATGTTGTCAGATGGGTGAGATGATAGCAGGATCTCTGTTGCAGCTGCTATCCCTAGGGGTCATTGTGACTGATTGACCTGGGTGAGGTCTTGGGTTTTCCTTCTAACTGGTGATGTATTCTGATCCTTTATTGTTTTGTAGAATATTGCTGGTTTGTGCAGTTTCTGAGGGTCTCTTCCTGTCCATTTGTAAATTTCCTGCTTTGTAGCTCCATAATTGGAGTTTTCTGAGGTCTTTTCCCCTGCCTTTGTAGTCTTCTCCTTTTTCAGCTTTTTGGATCAAACTCTTCTAAGAGCTTGGTTTCTCTTCAGAGTATTCCCTTTTCAGCTCTACCCCTTAGATTCTGTTTTACTTTCATGTGTTAACTCTGGAGTATTTTTGCCTCACTGCCACCTTGCTGTATGTTGGGCTTTAAGGCACACTGCTACCTGCACATTGAGACACAGGTCTGGAATACCTCAGCCTGTGTATGTATGTATATACACTATCCCTGAGCTTGTTTGGTCCTTATCTCTAAGTAATGCTTGTCAACACTTTATGTACAGTAACTCTCCTTTATTTACATCTGTATATTGGTTATTAAATATAGCTCTCTAGTGTAGACATGCAGAACTTTCCTTTCCATGTGCTTATTCGAGACTGATGTCTTCTCTCTTACTGATGGCTGAGTTACTTGATCAGTTACATCATCATGACTTACATGACTCTCATTATACTACATAAAGTTTATTTGTTAAACAGGTGGGTTCCTGCAACAAGCCAATAGTTAACCAAAGAACATACTAATCAGGAGCAGGAGTAGAACCATTCAGACTCATTGAATCTGCCTGACCATTTAATAAGATCATGGCTGACCTGATTGTGGCTGCAATTCTACTTTTCACCCATTGACTCCCTTGTTAGTCAAGACTTTATTCACCTCTCCCTTAAAAACATATTCAATGATCTTGTCTCCACAGCTGCCTGGAGACGGGAGTTCTAAAGACTTGCAACCCTTTGAGTACAAAAAAAACTCTTCATATTAGATCAGCGACTCCTTATTTTAAAATTGTGTTCTGTAGCTCTACGCTTTCCAACTTGGGGAAACATCCTTCTAGTATTTACCCTGTCAAATCCCGCAAGGTCTTGTATGTTTCAATAAAATTACCTCACATGCTTATAGTTCCAGTGGATACATTTCCAGCCTGTGCAACCTTTCCTCATATGATAACCTCCGGAATCAGCCGACTTAACTTTCTTTGAACTTCTTCGAACATTGTTTCTTTAAATAAGGAGGCCAAAACTGAATGCAACATTCAAGATGTGGCCTCACCAACACTGTACACAACTGTAGCAAATCACCCCTACTTTTGGTCCAACAGCCCCATGCCAGTGTTTTTATTCCTCACAAGCTTCTTGCCACCCCTCATCATCTCCACCTTAATCAGCATGTTCACTATAGCAAAGAGTGCAGCTCTTTCATTCGGTTCATCTCGAAATCTGAAGCTATTTGCTCATCTCAGTGGGAATGAAAGTTCCTAGTTGGAATGCTTCCAGGCAGGACCAGATACAAAAATACAGCTGTGAACTGCATCTCTCCTTCACTTCTGAGTGAGAAAGATGCCAAAAGTGGAAGGAGATTCTTTTGAGATAACAAGGTGTAGAGCTGGATGAATACAGCAGGCCAAGCAGCATCAGAGGAGCAGGAAAGCTGACGTTTCAGGTCTAGACCCTTCTTCAGAAATGGGGGATGGGAAGAGAGTTCTGAAATAAATAGGGAGAGAGGGAGAGAGGGGGAGGCAGATAGAAGATGGATAGAGGAGAAAATAGGTGGAGAGGAGAAAATAGGTGGAGAGGAGACAGACAGGTCAAAGAGGTGGGGATGGAGTCAGTAAAGGTGAGTGTAGGTGGGGAGTTAGGGAGGGGATAGGTCAATCCAGGGAGGACGGACAAGTCAAGGGGGCGGGATGAGGCTAGTAGGTAGGAGATGGGGGTGCGGCTTGAGGTGGGAGGAGGGGATAGATGGGAGGAAGGACAGGTTGGGGAGGTGGGGACAAGCTGGGCTGGTTTTGGCATGCGGTAGGGGGAGGGGAGATTTTGAAGCTTGATACCATTGGGCTGCAGGGTTCCCAAGCGGAATATGAGGTGCTGTTCCTGCAACCTTCGGGTGGCATCATTGTGGCACTGCAGGAGGCCCAGGATGGACCTGTCGTCTGAGGAATGGGAGGGGGAGTTGAAATGGTTCGCGACTGGGAGGTGCAGTTGTTTAGTGCGAACCGAGCATAGGTGTTCCGCAAAGCGGTCCCCAAGCCTCTGCTTGGTTTCCCCGATGTAGAGGAGGCCACATCGGTTACAGCGGATACAGTATACCACATTAGCAGATGTGCAGGTGAACATCTGCTTGATGTGGAAAGTCTTCTTGGAGCCTGGGATGGGGGTGAGGGGGGAGGTGTAGGGGCAGGTGTAGCACTTCCTGCGGTTGCAAGGAAAAGTGCCGGGTGTGGTGGGGCTGGAGGGGAGTGTGGAGCGGACAAGGGAGTCCTGGAGAGAGTGGTCCCTCTGGAAAGCAGATAAGGGTGGGGAGGGAAAAATGTCTTTGTTGGTGGGGTCGGATTGCAGATGGTGGAAGTGTCGGAGGATGATGCGTTGGATCCGGAGGTTGGTGGGGTGGTACGTGAGGACGAGGGGGATTCTGTTTTGGTTGTTATTGCGGGGAGGGGGTCTGAGGAATGAGTTGCAGGAAATGCGGGAGACACAGTCGAGGGCGTTCTCGACCACTGACGGGGGGGGAAGTTGTGGTCCTTGAAAAACGAGGACATCTGAGATGTTTGGGAGTGGAATGCCTCATCCTGGGATTCTTTTAGTTGGCTGTGGATGCGAATGAGGATCAAAAGTGACAAAAGGAATCCAGCTGTTCACTGCTTTCAGATCTTGGCATCTTCAGTTTTCTCTGTTTGTATTTTAGATTCCCAGTTTCTTTGATTTCAGGAAATCAAGCAGTTAATACAATCTTGAGTTTTTGCTAATTATTAGGTCCACAAAGGGATTTAGTGATCACTTAGTTGGAGAGGAACAACTTTCTCCGGTGGAGATGCCCAGAATGAGCATGACCTTTAAATTAGAGCCATTCTACTCAAGAGTGTCAACAGGAAGCATTTCCTTACACAAGAGGGAATGGAAATTTGGATCACTGTCCCCTCCAAAAAGCTGTTGAGGCTGACGACCTACAGGAAATTTCAAAACTGAAGTTGATAGATATTTTATTAGGCAAGGGCATTATTCACGGGTACAAAGCCAAGACTGGATGGAGGGAGTTAAGATACCGATCAGCCATGATCTCATTGAATGGTCAAATAGCCTCCTGCTGTTCCTATGCTTCTATGATAGTTTTAGAGGTTTTAGCTACCTTGACAGAATACGAGTAGTTCAAGGTTTGTGGTATTGGATCTGGGAATTATTTTGTATTTAGTTTTAACATTCTTGAGTAAGAAATGGGAGCACTGCCTCATGTTCCTTACTCTTGATCATTGTCCCGTGACTCCCTATGAGAATGCAAACACGAGATTGAATGAGAGCAGCGTGACTCGCCCTATCTGGGCTGATGTGAATGTCAATGCACAAAGTGAACAGTGAACTACCACTCTCTGGAATTGCAACAGGAGATGAGAAGATCAAAGGGGGGAAAATTCAGATGATTTACAATAAAATTACACATGTTCTTATATCTGTGGTTAACTTAATCTAAGCCATTACTCATGTAAGTTCAAATAAGGAATGGTTGCCTATGGTTATATTTTACACCACATTATGCCAAACTAATGGTTGAACTGGTTTACTTAAGATTTGATTTCTGAATCTGAGCCGTGCATGACAGAAGCTCAATCTCAAGAAAAAAAGCATGTTGCTACTTTAAGTTCGTTGTAAATATAAATTCATTATCAGTTAGCTAAGTTATTTATGTGTAATCTTCCTGAATTAGAGTTGAGATGATTGTTTTGACATTGTGAGCCATATCAGCTGCTGTTCAGCAACTGGTACAGGGGAAAATGGCAGCCAAATTCAAACCATCGTGGAGGAAGCTATTTTTCTCTCCAATTCATTCCACTCCTCTACCTTTTACCCATAGCCTTGCAAATTCTTTCCTCCCCAAGTGTTTATTCAATTCCTTTTGAAAGTTAACACTGAGTCTGTTTCCACCACCATCTCTGGCTGTGCATTCCAGATCTCAATAACTCACTGTGTAAAATAAAGGCTCTTCCTTCCCCCAACTCTGGTTCTTTTGCTAATTTTGTTAAATCTGTGATCTCTGGCTACTGACCTTTCTACCAATGGAAACAGTTTCTCCCAATTTTCTATATCAAAACCCCTCAGAATTTTGAAAACACTTGCCTATTCTCACATTCCTCCTGACTGTCCAAAGTCCCAAACTAAAGAAGCAGCATTTTAGTTGTACTTCTTTCAAACTAGTCTGCTGTATTTGCTGCTCTCAATGCAGTCACCTTTACATTGGCCAGACCACATAGATACTGGGAGACTGCTTTATATCTCTATTTCATTGCCATTTCAATAAACCACCTTGCTCCCCTGCTAACATTTCTGTCCTACATTGTGCTGGGCAGGAAGATCTCGGAGAGGCTCAGGGATACAATTGCCTATCTGCAGGACAGGGGGGTGGACGCCTGCCTCATCAACCTGGACCAGGAGAAGGCCTTTGACAGGATATCGCACACCATATGAGGGATGCGCTCTCCAAAATGGACGTTGGGGACGGTGCCTGCAATTGGAAGCGACTGCTCCACACCAACATCAATAGTGCAATCTCAATCAATGGGTGGGAATCAGAAAGCTTCCTGATCAGATCTGGAGTGAAATAGGGCTGCCTTGTTTGTATAAAGTCTTCTGAGTCCCAATAGGGCCGAGTCCATCAGGAAGGATGTGAGGCTGAGAGGGGTGACTATTCCAGGCAGTGGAGGCCTGCGGGTCAGGGCCTCCCTCACATGGGTGATGTTGCTGTTTTCTGCTTGGATCCTCTGTCAGTGCGCAGGCTCATGAGTATCTGTGACCTCTTCGAACTGGCCTGGGGAATCAAAATAAATTGCGGCAAGGGCAAGGCCATGTTCTTTGGGAACTGGGCCAACTGGTCCTTTATCCCCTTCACCGTGATGACAGATTACCACTGGAAATATGGTTCGGAGGGGCCAGGGCATGTGCAAAAACTTGGGAGGAGTGTTTAGCCAAAGTGAGGTAGGAACTAGGCAGGTGGGAGCATCAGGTGTAAGGTACTGTCGGTGTTCCTGTATGTGGCACAGGTCTAACACATCCCCTGAACCTGCGTTTTTGCACTCACCCAAGACATCTTCCACTTCATCTGAAGAGGCACCATATACAAAGCTCTGAATAACGTTGGGAAAGACATACCCAATGCCACCCTCATCCTGATGACCACCTTTGTGTGCGGCTGCATCAAGCTGTGTGTAAACCCTCAGTACACAAACACCAAGTGTCACTATGTACTGAGGTTCTACCTGTCTCCAGTGTTGCAAGAATCGGACTGGCTTCAGTGCCCTAGAGTCTCCAAGTAGTTGGACCATTCTGTATTAACTGTCTTTCATGGAAAAAATTTGCAAAGAAAATCACCTTAGATCACAAGTTCATCAGGAAGTGGTCAGCACTTAGCATCCTCAAGACCCTGTGGGCAAAGGAGAGGGTGAATCCTGTCATGTGGTTCCCTGAGCAGATTGCCAAAGTCATTTGGCAGAATGCCTCATCGCCAGAACTTTCCAACGAGTACCAAGAAGTAGCTTGGCTGCTGGTGAGAAGGGCACTGCCAATCAGACCCTTCATGTACGCTCAGTCTCTATGCACCACTGCACGCTGCCCTCAAAATGGCTGCATTAGTGAGAGACTATTCCACATCTTCTGGAATGTGCCTTTGCAAAGAAGGTCTGGAAAGTGATGCAGTGGTTTTTGCCAAGGTTCATCTTGAGAACTCTGGGATGCAGGATTCTGTTCTGCAGGCTGTTACCCAGGACACACACTGAGATAGACACCGACCGTGCCTGGAGGATTATCAATTCGGTGAAAGATGCTCTTTGGTCTGCCTGAAACTTGTTGTTCTTCCTGTGTAAAGGGTTGACCTCAACTGAGTGTTGCAGACTGGCATATTCCAAGGTCCAGGATTACGTGCTGAGAGACACATTAAACTTAGGAGCAGCTGCTGCCAAGGCACAGTGGGGAAAGACCACCATCTAAGGTCTTTTTGCCAAAGCATAACAAGGGTCAGTGAAGATCTTAGACTCCCCTTGTTGCCTTAAAATGAATGTAAATAGTTTTGTCCATGAGTAGAAAATGCCTTTGTTTTGCAACTGCAGGGAAGCTCTGAAGAATGTGAAATTTCAATGTGTTTGGTTTCTTTCTCCCTGCAAAGACTGTACAGAACTGTTTTAGGACCTTTTATATGTAATTACAGCTAATCTTTTATGAATAAAATTTATTTTTACAATTTAAATATAATTCCGTCCTTGGCCTGCTACTGTGTTCCAACAAAGCTCAATAGAAGCTGGAGGAACAACACCTTGTTTTATGCTTAGACACTTTACAGCCTTGAGGTCTCAATATTGAGTTCCACAGCTTCAGAGTATGATCTATATCCTCCATATTTCTCACACCATCACCATCCACTGGCCTTACTAGAAAATACTATAATTTTGTTTGCAGACGACAAGACAGCAGGTGGGAAAGTAAGTTGCAATGAAGAAATGAGAAATTTACAAATAGATATGGATAAGTTAGTGAATGGGCCAAAATCTGGCACATGGATCTTTGTGTAGATAAATGTGAGATTATCCATTTTAGTTGGAGAAATGGGAAGGCAACTTATTATTTAAATGGCGAGAAACCTCAGAGTCCTTTGGAGCAGAGGAATCTGCATTTCTTTATGCATGAATCACAGAAAATTAGCATGCAAATACAACAGGTAAAAAGGAAGGTAAATGGAATTTTGGCATTAATTGCTAAAGGAATAGAGTTTAAAAGAAGGAAAGCTTTGCTGCAACAGTACAAGGCATTAGTGAGACCACACCTGGAGTATTACATACAATTTTGGTCCCAATACTTGAGGAGGAATGCAGTTGTAATGGAGGCAGTTCAAAGGATGTTCACGACGTTGATTCCAGAGATGAGAGTTTGTCTTGTGAAGAGAGATTGAGCAGTTTAGGTCTACAATGTCTGGAGTTTAGAAGAAAGAGAGGCGATCTAATTGAGGTACATAAGATGCTATTGGAGATAGACAAAGTAGACAATGAAAGAATGTTCCCTCATATAGGGCAATCTAGAACAAGAGGTCATAGTTTTAGGATAAATGGTAGAAGATTTAAAACAGATGATGAGAAATTACTTCTCTCAACGTGTTGTAAATCTGTGAAATTTACTTTTTCAGAGTGTGTGGATGCTGGGACATTGAGTAAATTAAAGGAGGAGATAGACAGATTTTTAATTAGTAACTAGTCAAAGGGTTATGGAGGATGGGTAGGAAAATGGAGTTGAGGCCATGATGAGGTCAGCCACAATCCTATCAAATGGCAGAGCAGACTCAAGTGGCTGAATGGCCTACTTCTGCTCCTAGCTCTCATTTTCTCCTTTCCTCAGCTAACATTTACACCTATTTTGCATATCTTTCACTCTGTTACCCACCATTATCACTGCCTTTTCTCTTGCTCTAGGCATGCTCACCATCTGTTTCACTTGCTCCTCCTCCTTTGTCACAAGCATGAGAACCATAATATTCCAGCTCCTTTCAGTTCTGCAGAAGATTCATACTGGACTCGAAACATTAACTCTGTTTTTCTCTCTACAGATGCTGCCAAACTTTACATTTCTCTGTTTTATTTCAGATTTTCAGCATGTGCAGTATTCTGCTTTTATTCAATTAAATATCCCTCTTGTTGAATAAGGTAATGATTCTGAAAGAGTTAATATTGAAGACTGTTTTAAGACCCATCCAATCTGATAAAGGCATACAGTCATGGATGGAGAATCATGGAGTAGAACTCATTGGTGCCAGACGGTAACATGAAGCGTCTTCACCCTGGATAATATTATTTTGATTTGACTTTTTAAAATTTCTGTTCTAGTTTTGTAAGTTTAGATTGACTGTTAGGTTTTGGTTTTGTTACAGAGTGCCACAAGGGGCTGTTTGACTTGATTAATGTTTTCTTTAAGTCCACTGTTTTTTGTCATTTATGAAGATGATTTGGATATGAATATAGGAGGTATGGTTAGTAAGTTTGTAAGTTACACCAAAATTAGAGGTGTAGTTGACAGTGAAGAACATTACCTCAGACTACAACAGGACCTGGATCAGATGGGCCGAGGAGCAGAGACAAGTTTAATCTAGATAAATGTGAGGCGTTACATTTTGATAGGGGCAAATCAGGGTGTGACTTATATATTTAATGGTATGGTCCTGGGGAGTGTTGCCGAACAAAGAGACCTTGGAATGCAGGTTCATAATTCCTTGAAAGTGGAGTCACAGGTAGACAGGATAGTGAAGAAGGTGTTTGGTATGCTTGCCTTTATTGGTCAGTGCATTGAGTATAGGAGTTGGGAGGTCATGTTGCTGCTGTACAGGACATTAGTTAGGCCTCTTTTGGAACACTGCATGCAATTCTGGTCTCCCTGCTATAGGAAAGATGTTGTTAAACTTGCAAGGGTTCAGAAAAGATTTACAAGGATGTTGCTAGGGCTGAACGGTTTGAGCTATAGGGAGAGGCAGAATAGGCTGGGGCTATTTTCCCTGGAGTGTCGGAGGCTGAGAGGTGACCTTGTAGGGGTTTATAAAATTATGAATGGCATGGATAGGGTGAGTAGACAAGGTCTTTTTCCCAGGGGAGGGGAGTCCAAAACTAGAAGGCACAGGTTTAAGGTGAGAGGGGAAAGATTTAAAAGGGACATATGGGACAATTTGTATATGGAATGAGCTGCAAAAGGAAGTGGTGGAGGCTGGTACAATTACAACATTTAAAAGACATCTGGATGGGAATATGAATAGGAAGGGTTTGAGGGATATGGGCCAAAAGCTGGTACATGGGACTAGATTAATTTAGGATATCTGGTCGACATGGACGAGTTGACCAAAGGATCTGATCCAAGCCGTACATCTCGGTGACTCTGTAATTCTATGAATTTAGAAAGATGGATTGGTGGGGCAGCAATCTACCCCAGCCCCATCTACCTGTGGTTGTTTCCACAATCACACAACAAAGCTAACCTTCTCTGTCCTGACTAGAACAATTGCATTTTCTAAAGTTTATCTCCCTGGAGTTAATTTGCTCATTTCTAGTACTGTTCTTGTAACTGTCTTCAACACTCATTCCAAGATCTTGTGTGTAATAAATACTGTTTTGGTTTGTGGAGCTTTTTGTTTGGAGTATCACTGTTTCCATTTTTCTTTCATTGCCCCTATTAGGGCTGTCAATTCTTCATTTTCTGCAACAAACATAAAGTAAACACAGCATAATGCTGATAACAGCAGGAACCTGCTGATAGGAAAAGAAAATGCTGCTTTAAAATACGGCAGTCCGTGTGTAATCTCTCACTTAACATGAATACTCTGTTCTTAATATCCTTTCTTTTAGATTGCATTTGTCATCTGAACATTTAATCTTAGCTAAAGATTACTGCATTAATATTACTATCATGAATGTACATTAAGAGGTCATTACAAAGCATTGAAACTCTTGATCAGGAGCTCATTCTCCATAAAGATACTAAATTCTCTTTATTCAATAAACTTTACAAGTGCTGACTGAAACTTTATTAGAAGATATGGTTTCAAGAGCCTGCACAACATCTCTTCACATGAGCTTATTTTATATTGTTTCATACACTCTTGCATCTCCCATCATATCCTCAAATGGAAAACTTGAACATCAAATAGAAAACACTGGAAACATGGAGCAGGTCAGGTGACAATGATGGAAAGAGGAAGATTGGTGTAAGGTCAGAGAGCCAAAGTTTTGGCGTGTGACTCCTTCTTCAGCTGGCACCCCCGTCTCCCTGACAGTCTGAGGTACCTGGAGGGAAAACACAGTCCCTCTTGTCTTGCTATTTGATGCTGAGCACTCATGGCTAGAGTGATGGAGTGCATGTCCATGCACATTTCCAGCAGAAATGATTGGATCTGGATATTCATGGTAATCACTAACCTGTCCATGTAGAGAGACAGCCAAATGCATATATGCTAGAGCCAGCATAACATTGGTGAACTCCTCAACCTTTGATCCAGTTTATTGAGTGCCTCTGACAAACTTGCCTGCTTTCACTGTGCCTGTTTGTGCATTTTGACGTCTCTTGCATTCCTCTGAGTGCCAGAGGCCACTGGGGAATTCCTTCCTCAAAAATCTGTGGAGACACGTCAGTGATGTACTCCCCAGACTGAGCGCCAGAGTCTAATCTAACGAGTACCCACTGAGGAAAAACTCTGTGAGCTGGAGGTGGGTCCAGCTGAAAGCCTTGGCAGTACATTTCAGAGTGTTTAGTGTAGACCTCCTTAGAGGTGGAGGTGGAGCTAATTGTCTCTGGTGCTGATTCTCCTCAGTAGTACACTGGGTGTCTCTCATGACTGCATAAGGGAATCAGTTGAGAATTAGATGTCTAAGAGGGATAAAAGCTTGTGTAGATTGAGAATGCATTTGCAGTGATGGTTCATGGGAAAGTAGTACTGCGCAGTACAATAAGGTTTCCTGGGTTGACTGGCCATTGAGGTCTCTCCATTCACACTTTGAGAACAGTTCATTTGAGAAGCTTCTCCTTTTTAAAGTGTCAAGCCCAATGGTTACCACCTTGCCCTTCCTTGCCGCTAGTTGTTGTTGTCTTGGCCCAGTCTGTGTCGCAGTTAAGCAAAGGGATTGAGGTTGGTGGAAGCGGATGGAAGAGCAGTTAGTGGTGATTCATGCAAATGAGAGGTGGAGAGCTGTAGCTACTGAATGAGTAGAAGGTGCAGAAGGCAGGACGGGTTAGCAATGGGTGAGAGCCATTGACTGGGTATGATGCATGCAATAGTGAGAGTTATATTCAATAAGCTTTGGTGAGAGTGAGATCATTGGCAGAGTTAGTATGTTGTAGCACAGCAGCATGAAGTAGCAGAGATAAGATGTTGACCTTTACACTTGCAGACTACAGTAGATCAGTGACTGTTTTCCTTTACTGATCACCACCCCTTCTGACTCAGGACATAGCACTGACCTGGGTTGCCATCTGGGTCCAAGCTGGCTTGGGCTGGTGGTGGTCCACAGGTAAAAGGTCAGCCTTCCTTTCCACCAGCCAGACCAGCAGCGCCTCCGGTTCCCTGCCTGCAGAGCGAGAAGCAAGCTTTCCTTTCCTTTGGGTCATAGTGCTTTAGTACCACAATATGACGGCCAATTCTTGGCTTACAGCATCTTCTGTGGTGTGCAGCTGGGCTTTGCATGTGGTGCCAATGACATGAATGTCACAAGGTCCCAGCAGTGGAATGCACTTCCACCTCTCCTGCCATGTGATTCCATAAGATGGGTGCCCAAGAGCCCAGGTACATAGGTAATGAGTTGATTCCATGAGGAAAGAGCCATGATGGACTGGGCACCGTGAATTTCACTCGATGAGACACCTCATCTGAAAATGGGAGAATTCCATTCCATGTTCCACTTTTATTTTTTTTGGTAAACTGAAAGAAAAATCAAGTTCACGTTTTCTCTCATTTGGTTGCACTGCTGAAATATGACAGAAAAGTTATTTGTTGATTAAAAAGAAAGGGCATCTCACTACAGTTTGGAGGTCTTGTAGCTACGTGGCTAGCATACCAGCCTCTGGGTCAGTCAGGTTCTGGTCACACCCTAGGACTTGATGATCAAGTAAGGTGCATTTATAAGGGAGCCAGGCAGGTTGAGTATCAACCTGTAAATCCCTCCAACAGATGCCAATGGCAGGTGGTAAGAGCAGGAGAGAGTTCTCATCTGCTGTGAGATGGAAATAAAATTGGAGCCACCTCTACCATGACTAATCATTTTTCTGGACTACAACATGTAAAAGTGCATGTTGCTATTGTAACTTGGACATCCTGAGTAAAATGTGACATACATATCACAAACGACAACATTTTTGATTTTCTTTTTGAACATGCCACTTTTTTTAAAAACTGAAAAATTGCCTCGACCGAAAACATTAACTTTGATTTCTCTTCACGGATCCTGCCAGGCCTGCTGAACTTTTCCAGCAATTTCTGTTGTTGATGTCAATTGTTTTACTGTGTTCCTATAAAGGTGCGAGTTCTGTTCTATCTTTATCTCTTTCAGGTTTGCAGAGACAACTTATAATTATGATTATATGTCTCCACTCAATTTTATTCCAGCTCAAGTAAGTTTGAATTGACTTCTGCTAACTTTGTGGCCTAACTGTGAGCATAGTTCCATGCAATGTATTACTAAATGTAGCCTTCCTTTTCCCCCGAACCCTACCTCCCTAAGTGCTTCAGCGTTGGTTTATCTTGGCATCCATTAGAACTTCTGTTGCTTAATAGCTAGCAGAAACTGGCCCACCATCATCATCCAAACACTTTGACACCAATAATTAGGCACCCCTGTAATCTTTTCCATTACAGCACAGCCAAGTGGAAATTTTTATGCTTAAAAGCCAAAATATAAGGTACTACAGTACAGTATATTTTTCTGATTATATTGGTATGAATAGGCTTGATGTTGGTGAATAAATGCCACTTTAGGCAGACATGACTTCTCTGCCATTAATAAAATTGCAATTAGCGGCTTCTTCCAGTTTTGTTGTAATTTATCTATTCCATGCAAAACACACAGCCCACAAGCTGGAAATTACTGACATATTACCAACTTTGTCAGTGCAAAACATTAAACTATTGAAACATGAGAAGGCCTGAGCATGACATGCATCAATTGTCAGCCACAGCTCAGTGGATAGCATTCTTGCCTCAGGATCAAAGGTTGTGAGTTTAAGTCCCACTTAGCAGCATTGAATACAAGATTAAGGAGGTACTGCATGCTCAGAGATGTCATTTATCTTTTAATGAGATGTGTTAAACTCCGGTCCCATCTCCTCTCCTCTCTGACGTGAACAAGAAATATTCCATGTTACTACTGCTCCCTGTTTCCCAGGGTGTTGTTTATCTTTCAAATGATGTCACTAAAACAGAAGATCGCATTGATTCGGGATCTTGCTGTGCGTAAATTGGCTGCCACACTTCCTACATCTCTTCAACAATATTTCCTTGCCCATAACGCATTTGTGGTGCACTGAGGCTGTGAATGGTAATAGACAAATAAAATACTTCCTTCTCTGTATTGCTCCACAAACCCATAACCAACCAGTACACTCTACCTGTAATGATGGAGGTTGAGGTTGAAAACATTGCATGCTGCCACACACACTGACACAGATAGCTGTTGATGCAATAGCATTGAGTCATCATTAGTTTTAAGTGGAGCCCAAATTCCTTCCAACCCTCCCCTCCAATTTTCAGTTCTCCCTGAGCCCCACTCTTGCTTTCTCTTATTGGCCCCTTGGTGTTTGCAACTTCCTGCACAACAGCTTTTGGTGTGGAGCCATGAGCAAAACCACGTGACTATAATGGAGCCAAAAATCATGTGATCCCCAACAAATACTTCCACTCTGAACTAGTGCAAGAAGAGGAGTAGGTTATTCAGCCCCTCAAATCTGGTATGACATTCGATGAGATCATGATTAGACGTCGACGTTCACACCAGCTCTGTAATCCTGAATAGCTATAGCTAACCAAAATCTAACACAGTCATTTTAAAGCTTTAAATTGACCTTCCAAGTGAGTCTGTGCCACCTGGCCTCAAAATGTAACCCTTCTACCTTCAGTACAATGTTAGTAAATTTCTAGGATCACAAGGGGAAGTGTCATGCTACAATCATCATCATTATTATGGAATCCCCATGGTGTGGAAACAGGCCATTTGGCTCAACAAAGTCCACACCAAGCCGCCAAAAAGCATCCCACCCAGACCCATTGCCCTGCCCTATCTCGGTAATCCTGCATTACCCATGGCTAACCAACCGAGCCTGCACATCCCTGAACACTATGGATAATTTAGCATGGCCAATGCACCTAACTTGCATCTCTTTAGACTGTGGGAGGAAACCAGTGTACCTGGCAGAAACCCACACAGACACTGGGACAATGTGCAAACTTCACATAGACAGTTGCCCGAGGCTGGAATTGAACCTAGGTCTCTGTAAGGCAGCACTGAGCCACCATGCCACGCCAAGGATGTAATTTTACAGGCATTACTGGGATTGATTGAAGCAGTTTACAAATTTTCTGTCCTTATTGGCAATCATGCTGAGGATTCTGAGCATATAAAATCAACAGGCAGAAATGTCCTCTAGACCACTCAGACTACTCCACACTTTATAATGACTTCTCCTTTCAAACCGCCACCCCCCCCCCCCCCCCCCCCAACTTCCCTTCTCCTCTTCCCCCCACAGGAGGAGGCTCCTAAGGAACCTGGTGATTATAGAAGATGCCATTCACAGTTTGTTGACACAGATGATTATCGTCGCCATGGCCGGAACACCTGGATTAATGAGAGTGGAATATATGCCAATTCTGAACTGAAGAAAGTCCTCTCCCCTCTGTCCAACCCAATAGCTACTCGTTTGAAGTAAATCTGCAACCTTCACCATGAACCTTTATACTTGAAGAGGAGTTGATCCTTTCCTTTGCGTATCTGCATGACAGTGCTTATTCATTGATTTTGGCAATTTTATAATACATTTGATTGTTGTACTGAGATTGCTATTTGCTTAACAAACCATGAAGGTATAAACTACTGCTTCTTGAATTGTTACAGTTCGTCGAAGTCACACTCGATGTGATTTCTCCTTCCTCTACCATCTTGCCTTAGGGCTTGGAGTGGACGAATTGTATAACTGCCTGACAAGCCAGCATTTAGCCAGCTGAATTTGTCAAAAGTCAAGTCAAGATCATTGTCAAAGACATAGACAGTTTGGAACATTTCTTGCTTCATTTGCTGTGAACAATTGAACAAAGATTTGTTTGTAGGTTGGATCAATGCATTAAAAACAGAGAAAAGTTCCATACTGTTAATACATACTAAATGAAGAATTTACAGTTAAAATTCCATAATCAATAGTATAGTAATGATTGACCAGCCTATGTGTAGATTGCACACTTGACTGCATTCATCATTTTTAAAATATTTCACCCATTGATGCAAACTGTGTAAAGAAATAAGCGTGAAAGTTATTTACATTCTATTGTATGGAAATAAGAACAAATTTGAATGTATGAGACTTCAGTTTATAGAATACAGAATTGTTGTGGAAACTGAGCCAGGTATGTTAGACAGTCAAGTAATCTCATTAATTCCAGCATTGTTATTGGGTGATTAACCAAGTGTGGGTCTATTTCTCTTCCAATGCTAGGATATGGGCATGCTGCAGCAACACAATTTTCCAATGTACTGCTGGACAACTTGACATCTTACACCTTTTCTAAACTTCAGCTTATCCAAAGATCTGTTACCTGCATCCTAAATTGCACATCCTAACATGCACGGTCACCATTCACCCATCACCCTTTGTTTCCAGTGAATTATTGAGCTCCTGGTTAATCAACACCTTAGTTCCTACTCTCTATTTCTGTGATCATTCTTGGCTCCTTGACAATCAATGTTCTCTGCACATATCCAATTGTGGCCTCTTAACCGTCCCCAATTTTAATTGCTCTACCATTAGCAGCCATGTCTTCAGTTGTGTGGGCCCTAAGCTTTGGTCTACCCTTACTAAACCTCTCCATCTTTCTCTCATTCTTAAAACACTCCTTAAAACTGTAACTGTTTGACAAAGCCTTTGTCTCCTTATGTGTGCAAATTTTGTTTGATAATGGCTCTTTTTTACTGATATAAGGGCGCTTTATATATACACACAATTGCTTAATGCAGTATTCATTAATTCATTTTTTCTTCTTTGTATATTTTTAATGTATTTATCACATCAGTTTCTGTCAGGGAGCTTTAAGATTCACAAATGTTGGCATGTTATCATCAACTCCATTGTGATATCTTACACAATCACCAACAGAGAGCCACCCCCATCCTCAAAGAATTATTTGGTAGCATTGGCACCAGATATGTCAGCAACAAGCAGTGAGAGCATGTCAAGGAGTGGAAGTGAGGGGCATTGTTGTCCTATCACAGAAGGAACCTCAGGATACAGCCTGTGTTCCCATGAAGCTGACCATGTATGCAGCCAAGCGGCAAACTGGGGAGGACCACATGGGCCATGGTTCATTTCAAGGGGCTGTTCATTGACAAGAAAAAACTGGCTGCACACAACTAAATCTTGAAGGGAATATTAGGTGTGTGCTTCGGGCTCAGTGTACAAAAGAGTGATGATTCAAAAACATTGAAAGATGTAGAGGTAATTTCCACCAGATATGGGCATCTTTTCTCTGGAAAAGAGAAGATCGAGGAGTGACCTGGTCAGGGACTTTAAAAATTTGAAAGGGTTTGATAGGGTGGCTGTATGTTTCCACTTGTGGGGGAGACCAGAATGAGAGAGTATCAATATAAAATAGTTGCCAAGAAACCCAACAGTAAATTCAGGAGAAACCTCTTTACCCAGAGAGTGCTGAGAATCTGGGATTCATTATCACAGGGAATGGTTTATGTGAATAGTTAAGGTGAATTTAACAGGAAGCTGTACAAACACTTAAGGGAGAAAGGAACAGAAGGATATGCTGATAGGCCGAGATGAAGAGAGGTGAGAGGAGATTCTTGTTCTGCATAAAACACTTGGGCTGAATGGCCTGTTTCTGTGCTGTAGACTCTGTATTTATGATGAGAGTTAAAGGGAGAAGTTCATTACTTGCAGCCATAACACATTGTAGGAAGTCTCTTATGAATTGCATGAGTCTTATTAAGACAGCTTGGGACATTGCTGCAGCATTAAGGCTAGTAAGAAGAGCTAAGGATATCAATGACTTCAATGCTGGAATCGATCATTACTTAAGAGAATGTTTTGAATAATAACACTTTTGCAGGTATTCATCTCATGGGAAGCCTTAGGTATGACACCAGTTAGTATCAACAGAGAGTTACAAAGGGTGAGCACTCTGTCTTTTTGGAGAAGAGTAGACTGCCTGCTTCCTATTGGGACCTCATATCAGTTCAAGTGAGGAAGTCTTATCTGATCCTGACTTACCTGCACCGTCCCCCACCACCACCACCACTTTAAATGCTGAGCTACTGATGGGGCATCTATCTGGATTAGAAGCCATCCTGCAATGACAGCCTCCTCAGGGTCTTAGGCTGCAAAGGGGTAAACCATTCCAACGACCCATTCCTCAACTTCATGCCACAGGGGAGTTTTGTTATGCTGGAGTTATAAATTGGGAGCTAGAATAAGCAGAATCCTAAAATGATCTAGCACAGAAGGTGGCAATTTGGCCACTCATGCCTGAGCTGGCTCTTCAAAAGAGGATTCAAATTCATCCCACTCCTATGCATTTTCCCCATAACTCTTCGTTTTCCTCTTTAAGTATTTATTCAATTCTGTTTCCACCACACATTTATGCATAGAAATCCTGATCACCATAATTCATCCATAAAAGAAGTGCTTTCTTATGTTGCCAATCGTTTTAAATCTGTGAAGTGTGGATACTAACTCTTCTGTGTCTGAAAGGAGTTTCTCCCTATTAACTCTACCCAAACTCTTCATGATTTTGAACACCTGTTAATCTGTCCTTTAATCTATATTGCTGTAAGGAGAGCAATTCCAGCTTCTTCGGTGTCCCCTGCGGCCGAACTCAAGGGACTAGCTCATTTTATTGTGAAAGGAATTTAGCAGCAGTTCTTTTTGGGTTGGAGATTTCAGGTAGAATCCTTGAAGAACACACTGTCCCTTGCAGACCAGCCAAGTAATTGGTGACTCAAGGGATAATCTAGATAATTTTGTCCATTAATCCCTAGGTCTGTAATCTATGTGTCAGAGCTCCTGCTGTACGCCAATCTTGAGCTGTGCACAGCAAAGCAAAATATTCTCCCTTTCCTCAGTGGAAAATTTACTTCATTTTCTTTTCGTAACCACATCATTAGAAAAAATAGGTTTTCAAGAAATGGATCTACATCTTTATTTTATTAAGGTTAACAGAAGTATTTTTGTACCATGTCCAGCTGAAATTTTCATTTGGAAAACATAAGTAATAGAAACTATTTTCTAGTTTGCCTTTCCATGGTGGTTCTCTATTTGATCTCCAATTCTGTCCTCTTGACCATTCCTGATTTTCACCACTCCACCACCAATAGCCATGCCATTAATTGCTTGGGCTGTAAAGTCTAAAATACCCTACTGAATCATCTGTCTCTCTGTCTCCTTTTAAGAGTCTGTAAGGCCTACTCCTTTGACCTAACATTTGGTCCCCTAACCTTATGTCTTCTGATATACATGGGATGGGCAATAAATGCTGGTCAGCCAATGACACCCATATCCTACAAGTGAATATAAAAAGGTGTAATTTTGGTGACATTTGTGTTGGAGCATCTTGGGATGTTTTACTGTGATAAATATGCTAATAAAAATGCAAGTTCCTGTTGTCTCCTGTTGCTTTGGCACAGAAACTACTGAAACTAGGTGATAACAGCATATATTAAGTTTGCCCCATATTTGTGGTGTTTTAATGACCCTTCCATAGACATTGTGGTATGTGAATAAGAGAGTATGAAAACTTAGCCACAACATTTACTTAAGCACAGAAATCCTGCTCAAAATTGTCATACATGGACTCTGAATTCAGCATGAACTGACCTGGAAATTCCTGAAGCGGGGAATCATTACCTTTCCTCAACAACATCAAGTTGCCTTTATGTAGCATCATTTTTGTGTGGCTAATGGATGACTGACAACAACATGTAACAAAGGAGAAATTCCTCATGAGTTAACAATTGGGACAACTTGCTGGATGATTCACACAATAATAACTATTAATTTATGGGCTGCCATGGTTTGCAGGTAACATGCCATGGGGAGTTTAACTACTGTCAATGCTTTGGGTCACATCAGGAGTAGAAAATGGTCATTGACTTGAAATGCTAACTTTGTCTTTCTCTTTATATGCTGCCTGAATTCCTGAGCATTTCCAACAATATTAGTTTCCATCTCAGATTTCCAGCATCTGAAATGCTTTGTTTTTGTAAAATTTAACAGCTTTCTATTCTGATGGTTTTCTGGAAATAGAGAAGCAGTGGAAGAAAATTCTCAGGTCCTGACACTTTTTCTAATGTGTTTTTTTTACTGTAAATGATACTGGATGCTGTCAGTGGCTGCACAGTTGGAGATTATATTGCCAATAATTTGAATATTACTGAAAAGAGAGACATGTTGTTGAAATGTTTCACATTGCACTCATCAGGACAAACACAAGAATGCTGAATTTCAAACAATCACAACAATTTATAACACAGAAAAAAAGGTGCTATTGATTGGTAAGTCATCACTAATTGGCCTGGAGGAATCAGTGTGGGGAACTAAAGGCTCCCTATGTTCAGGACAAGCGCAAGACAAGCTTCAGCAGCATAGCTCTCTCTTCAACAATATTCAAGTCCTTTTAAACGACTGTCAGGCATTTAAACTCAGCTGGCATGATACACTTTGAATTGTTAGAACTGATACTTGTTAAAACATATATTCGACATTACAAAAGAATTAAGAAAGGCAACAGGTAATTTCTAAAGCTCTTTTACGGCAACCTTTATGCACTGTGAATTTATTGCCGTCTTTTCCTAAGCACTTCAAGAGGTACTTTAGAGTTTTCTGCTTTTGTCCCCTCTTCCGGAAACCATTTTGGCATTGATTTTGGGGAACATTTTCATCCTTGTATTCGAATATCTTTAAAAAAGTATACAGAGAGAAATTACATGGAATATCAGACTCAAGAGGAGGTATTCAGTAATTTTCCTTCTATTTATGAATTTACGAACTGAGGTACCCATGGCACATCTGACCCAAAAAGCAGTGAGGAATGTGCATGATAGATGTGACCATTAATTATAGTAACCGGTGCCAATTTCTGCAATCTAATTTTTAACAGCTTCTACTGTATCCCTTGTAATATCATTAGCTGATGAAGCCACAAGTCCCATCCATGTTTACACAACAGGGAAATTGGCTAGACATAGAGATGTTTCCACTTGTGGAGGACACCAAAACCAGGGGCCATAAATACGAGATAGTCACTAATACATCCCAGAGGGAATGTTTTCACCAATACAGTGGTGAGAATGTGGAACTCACCACCACAGGGAGCGGTTGAAGCAGAGGGGCTAGGTGCATTGAAGGGAAAACTAGATGAACACATGAGAGAGAGAGGAATAGAGCAATAGATGGTCAGGAAATGCAGAGGCACTAACAGCCACATGGGCTAGTTGGGCTGAATGGCCTGTTTCTTTACTATAAATCCCAGTCATGGAGCTTACTGCTCTGTGCGCTGTGTTGGGATACAAAACATCAGGGCTGATTAACTCCTGGTCACTACCAGTTAGAAAAATTGCAGGATCACATACCAAATGCTGTTTGGTGAGCTCTTCATCCAACCATCAGTTTCACCACTGAAGTCTAGCCCATTATGAGTGTGCCAGCCAATCAGAGCCAGCAGTCTCTGGGAGACCCAAGCTGTGCAACAATGTACTGGAAAGCAGCTAAGTCTTTTTTTGAGGAGGCGTTGTCAATTGTTTTTCTCACCAGGTGAAGGGGGATCGGGGTATCAGAGACAATGACAGGGAATGGACTGGTGTTTCAGTGAACAGCCTTTTGCCCCAAGCCTTCCCCAGATTGAGGCAAATGGAGGCTGTGTCATCAAATGCTGAATATTGGTACAGTCCTCAGAAACTGCCAGGAACATTCCCAGCTGTATCTAACATGTTGAGTGGTCAATATAACTGATAATGCAAGGGTTTCACTACAGGCGGGCTAGGAGTCAGTTTGGAAAAAATGTACCATTTATTGACGACTTCATTGAGCCCATCCTAATGATATCTCTTTTGCCTTCTCGATGTTTAAATACAGAGATATTCCCCATTGCTTCCCATCAATGTCACCAAGAAAAATGAGTTTTAAAAATCTTAAAATGCCTTCGGTAAATATGTAGTCCCAAAGTATTGAGTTGTCAAATATTTTTATATTTTCAGTATTCTGCAGGTTACTGCTAAATATCATAAACTGATCCTATGGCAGTTCTGATATCCATTAGTCATGTGTAGGGGTAGGAGAGCAAGATCATCTTGAAAACTGAACTAGGAGCTTCCTAATGATGCATAGCACCAGACATAGCAAGAGGGAGGATACAGATGAAAGAATGGGATTTAAGACAAGCAAATTGAGGAATGTGTATGATACTAGTTGGCCCAATGCCAGTCCTTTTTTATTTCATTATTAAAACATAGCTATTACAGGCAAGGTAATTGTTTGTTACCCATTCCTAACAGTCCTTAAGAAGGTAGCAGTGGGGCATCATCTTAAACCATTGTAGTCTGTTTGGTGAAGATATTCCTGTTGGGTGAGGATTTACAGGAGTTTAATGTTGAAGGAATGGCCAATATTTTTCTAAATCAGGATAATATATGACTCAGAGGTGAACTTCAATGTGTTCGTGTTCCCATATCTCTGCTGCAGTTGTCCCTCTAGGCAGTAAAAGTGCCAAATTGTCAAAATATTGAATCAATGGGAGGGACAGAGAATCAGAAAGAGGCTCGTGAACCTGTTCTTGTCATTCAATTAAATTAAATCATGACTGATCTCTGTCTGAATTCCATTGACTCCTTTTGAATCCATAATCTTTAATGCCTTTGCCTACCAAAATTCCTAACAATCAAAACAATTAACCCCCAGTCTCAACATGGGGCAATGAATTCCAGATTTCCACAACCCTTTGTGTGAAGATGTGATTCCTGACATCACCCTTGGATGACCTCATTTTAAGGTTGCATGCCTCTCCTAGATTCCTCCACCATAATCAATAATTTCTCAGTCGCTAGTCTATCAAACCCTTTTTAGTCACTGTAAACACCTCAATCAGACCACCCCATATTTTTCTCTACAAAAGAAAATACAAGTGTTGTCTATGCAACTTGGCCTTGTAATTCAACCCTTCCAACACCAGTGAATTAGTTTTTTTTATTCCTGGTTTATTAATCAGAAGTTGCTGAATACTTTGTAGCACTTTAGAGAGAAAAATAAGCAGGTCTTCTTTGCTTGGGAAAGAGCAAATAAGAAAGGCAGAACAGAAAAGTAGCCTTGATGATGTCTGCTTTTTGGCCTGACAGAGTTAATCTGTTTTTGTCTGTAGGCGGCTGCAGTTTCCAAGATAAAGTTGTTCTGTGGTAAACTAAATTATGTGGCAACTCTTAACATTTCTTATGGTGAGGTTTGTGCAGGATCTTTGCTGAAGAAAATTTTCTACAGACATGAATAACTTTCCACTTGACCTGAACACATATTTGTAATTGATATTGGTTACTGCCTAGCAACCATCAAGTTACATTATTTTTCCACTGACTAAATTTTCTTCATTATATAATCTCTGATCTAATCTATTCCTATAAGACGTACAACTGAACACTGCTAAGCAAGTTCCATTTGAATAGATAGAATTTTATAATGGGCTTGTTCCATCAAAATTATACAACATGGAAAACGGCCATTCAGTACATTGTGTCATTGTTACTTAAATAAACCCATTCCCCTGCTGTTTCTCCATGGTCCTGTAAATCCACACAGACACACACAAATGCACTTCAAACCAATTTCCTTTGAAGGTTGCTATTGACTCTTTTCCCACCATTCTTTCAGACAGCACATTTTAGATCACAGCAACTTGCTGGTCAAAATACGTTCTCCTTGCATCACCTATGTGTGGAAATGGTTCCTTATCTATTCTATCAAAACGGTTCAAAATTTCAACCATCTCTGCTCTAAGGAGAACAACACCAGCTTCTCTTTTCTCTCCTTTGTCTTATTTGCCATTTTTTATTGTGGAAAATGGTGACTTATGTCAGCTATCATCATTCATTCTGAATAGCTCCATGCTTTATTAACAGTGATGTAAGGAGTCATAAAGTCATAGAATCACAGAGTTGTACAGTATCGAAACAGACCCTTTGGTCCAACTCGCCAATCAGATATTGTAAATTAATCTAGTCCCATTTGCCGGCATATTGCCCATATTCCTCTAGACCCTTCCTTTTAATCTACCCATCCAAATGCCTTTTAAACGTTGTAATTGTACCAGCCTCCACAACTTCTCTGGCAGTATGTTCCATACATGCACCACCTTCTGCATGAAAAAATTACCCCTCAAGTCCTTTTTAAATCTTTCCCCTCTCACCATAAACCTATGCCCTCTAGTGTGCAATAATGTTTCTTATTTCATGCTGGCATCATGATTACCCAGTTAACATCCATCTTCTAATTAAAATTGAACTTGTGGGAGGTAAATGTTGGGCTGAATAATGATGGGTTTGATGCAAATACTTCCCTCTTAAGTCCTAAATTAGACCAGTTGAAAATTAATTTGCAAATTTGATCAAATTTTTGGAGGATTGGTATGGACTCGATAGACCGAATGGCTTGCTTCCACACTGTAGGATTCTATGATTCTAGGTTGGCCTGAATGATTTGACCATAATGCACTAGCTGCAAAAAGAAAGACTTAATGGGGTTTTGCCATGCAAATTCTCCTGGGTTTCTCTGTTCCATTCCAAGTCTGTCTGCTCGGAAAACCTTCCATTTTCTTTTCTGCACTCTGTTAGTCAAGGCTCAGTCTGTGGTTGAGATGGCTTGGACCAAATTACTTAACTCAAATTTTAATCTAAATCACATTAAGTTAGATTCATTTTCAATGTGTGTTTTGTAAGCAATGGCCTAGTGGTAATGGCGTTGCACTCTTAATCCAGAGCTCCAGGTAAAGTTCCTCTTTTCCTTCCAGTTCCTGATTTACAGATATTGCGGGAATGTTTTCAATATCCTCTGTAGCAAAGAACAAAGCAAAATATTTGTTCATTTCATCATAATTTTCTTTTTACCTCCTATTAACTCTCCATTCTCACTCTGAAGAGGACTAACATTCATTTTTCCAACTCTTCCTTTTTTAATACCTGTTGCTGTCTGTTTTCACATTCCTAGTTAGCTTCCTCTCATACTCTCATTCTCTCCTAATCTTCACAGTCTGACCAATCATCTTGCTGGCACTCATCTTGGCACATTTATTTGCTTCCCCTACATGGTAGATTCTCTATTTAGAAATTTTTAACAGTAGGAATATTTTATTGAATAATCTGAAATGTTTTAATTCAATGCCTGGCACCTCTATTGATGTATATAGTGTGTCAGTTCACTTCAGCTAGTTTAGTTTTCACACCCATATAGTTGCCCTTATTTAAATTTAAAATACTAGTCTGAGAATCAATACCCTCTCTTTCAAACAGAATGTACATTTCAATGATATTTTGGCCAGTGAAATCTTGAGATGCCTTTGCTCTGAGGTCATAAATTGATTATACCCCATTACACAGTATCGGGTCCAGTTTAGCCTCCTCTCTGGCTGGTTCCAGAATGTGCTCCTCTAAGAAGCTATCCGAAAATTCTGTGACTCCTCATCTAAGACCCTACTGATCTTTCTGCTATGTGTGCAGATTAAAGTCACCTATGATTATGCCATCCATTTATCACAATCATACCACATTTCTTCTAGTATACTGTGGTTACTGTTATGAAGCCTGTAGACAACTCCCACCAGCTACTTCTTCCTCCTACATGTTCACGTCTCACTGGAGTAGCGCACTGGAAATAAATCCCTGCTATTCCTGGTCTTATCACAAAAGTAAAAGAATTTAAAATGTACATAAAGGATCCCGAATTCACCTAACTATCACATCCAGGCTGACAAAAAGCCCAGTCCAGATTTTTGTACTCAACAAAACTTGCTATTCATTACAAGTAATAACGCTCTACCTCATGTTGATCAGATGGTACTTCTTGCTTGTCCTTCTCTAGATGCTTCCACTGGTTTGCAAGTCGTAGCTAGTTCACTTATAAAAAGTCTACAACATTAATTAAAAGTCACAGCTTACAGCAACTCCTAAAGGAAAGATAAATTGGTTTTCTTCAGGCTTAAAGTGGATTTTACTGTAGAGAGAACTCCTGAGCTGGCGGAAGTCTGATATCTTCCCTGTATCTTGTTCACAGTCCTAAACTGGCCTGTTCAGCTACCCGAGAGCCAATCGAATAGTCAGGAGTAAATAGACAATCTTTGTCATCAATAACTGGTCACAGACCAATCAGCTACTTGTGCCAGTTAAAGTTCCATCTGTATGCAACCTCTCAGCTGCAGTTCATCTGCAACAGTTAACCACTGCTCGAGTAAGCAGCTGTGTAAACAGTGCTTACAATGTGTCAGGTTCCTTGCTTTCAAAACATTCAGTAATATCACCACAATTGTTAAGTTTAAAATAGTTTTTTATAGTTCATTTAAGTCAACAATTAAAAATGGAGGAAAAATAAAAAAAACACAATCTTTACACACCTTTCTCTTCATCTCCACCCTAACTTCTGAACCAACGTACCTCTATGCATTGCACAAATGCCAGTCTTAATTAACAGTGCTATCTCTCCAACTTTACCTAGTTTCCTATTTTTCTTCAACACCGTAAACCACTCAATATTCGGAACTCAATCCTTGTAAGCCTGCAGCCATGTCTCCATAAAGGCAGTTAGGTTATATATATATACTTAATTCAATGTCCATAATAAATTTGTTTTCTTCGTCTGATTCTACATGCATTCAGCATCTTTAGATGTTGCTTTTTTTTTAATCTTTGTAATGCCTAGCCCTGATTTTGTCATATTGCTGGTCTCTTCTCTCTGTCCCTTCCTGCCATTCTCTCACCCTCATTTCTCATATTGCTAATTTCTTCTCTTCTCTGTCTCTACTGTTCGATATACCACACTATCTACATTTGATCCTTGCACCACTATGTTGTTTAACCCCCTCTATATTTCCCTAGTTATGTGGTTTGCAAGAACACTGATCCCAGCATGCTTCAGGTGTAGACCACTCAAATAGCACAGAGCACAATTTCCCCAGTACTGCTGCCCAATTACAAATTGGCCCAATTACAAATCCTTTTCCTTTTCATCCTCTTTAATGCAATTCTTGTGACTTCAGCAGACTTAGAGGCTTTTTTTCCTGCTGTATGGACTAAGATGCCCTTGGCCAATGTTTTGGAGCCTATGAAGGTCCCATGTGAGGTTGCCCCAGCTGGACCTGTGCAGGGGCAGACACAACCATTGGGACAGGGGGTAGCATGTGAGCTGCTGACCAAGGGAAGATCTGGGGGAATGGGGAGAGATTTTGGGTGGGGATGGGGATACTTACTGACTTTGAGTTATGTTCCCAAGGCCTTACTCAAGCTTTCCTCTAATGGTCCACCCAGACTTCCCTGATAATCAAGAATGAAGAACACATTGCCTTCCAGTGGGATGTTGAATCACCAGGGGGACACTTGTTTAAACTGGCAGACTGTGTGCAGGCCCATTGGTAAAGACCAGAATGCACTCCATTACCTATCTAATGGCTGTTCCATACTGGTGAACACTCTTGCCATCAAAGTCCATGACCATCTGTACAAAGATTTGAGTTATCATGGCATTCATTCTTGAGACAAATTCCTCTAATCACTCTCCAGTTGTGTGCAATACTTCTTGAAATGCTTACAGAGCCTCACACATATTCTGCTGGGCTAGCAACTGTCTTTATTGTTGACTCCCAGCACTCAGCATCCTGGTCCAGTAGAGCAGAGTTATCCTGTAACTTGTAACTGGGACTCTTCACAGCTATCCTTGTCCCCAGCTTGTGCTGACTTGCAGGGTGTGATTTACCATGTGAACAGTGGAGATTAAGGGGACAGACCTAGATAGAATCGATCAATTGGACCCATTTCCCCAGCAGAGAGGTTAATAACCATGGGGCTTAGTTATAAAGTTATTGGTCGAAGGATTAAAGCGAAATTGACTGTGGTGGTGTCTGACTGACTGCCTGAAACCAAAGAAAGGTCCAAGACTGTCATTAAAAATTACTTGAATACACACTGGAAGCATTATAACTTACATGGAATGGACCAGAGGCTGGATAGGGCCCCAGACTCTAGAGATCGTTTATGGCTGGCACAGACATGATGGGCTGAGTGAGCTCCTTCTGTATAGTAAATTTTCTATGTTCCTATTTTCCACTGGTGAATGGTTAAAATACAAACAATATCATGTTTCCCATTCACTTTTTTTTCTGAGGTGTTTCCAATTTCTGTAATTGTAATTCAAGCATTTTTTTCCTCAGGGTTCATTATTATATTTCTGTCGAAGAAACAGTCAACTGAAACATAAATTATTTCCCCTGTGAAAATACAGTTTACAAACTCTCCCAAGTGTCCACTCAGAATGATGTAGTATTATTGCTGTGCTAGCTGTTTATAATTTTGGACCGTGGGGTAATGCTGTAAAATGTTACTTAATGTTGCTTAATGGTAAGTTGTCACTTGAGATGTCACTTACTTTATGTTTAAGACTCTGTTGTAACTTTGAAAAGGAAACAAAGGATTCTGACTTAAGCAATGGGACTTGGCATCTGACTTGGAGATGACAGGCTGATTAAAATTCTATTACTACTCTGTTCACATTGGGAATGCAGGTTTCTGCATAACTCAGCAGTCTGATAAGATTGAAAATCTAAATTCAAAACAGACAGATCAATGCAGGAATATGATAGCGAAATGCTACTTATACGTCACAGCAAAAATGTTCTGTCAAGCATCTCAATAACTATAAAATCATCCAGCACTGAAGGAAGCCATTTGGCCCACTGGAAGAGCAATCCAATTAGTCTCATTCAATTGCTCTTCCACATAAGCCTACATTTCTTTCCTCTTCAAGTACTTACTTAATTCCCTTTGAAAGACACTATTGATTCTGCCTCCGCTGCCCTTTCAGGTAGTGCATTCCAGATTATAACAACTGGCTGCTTTAAAAAAAAATTGTCTTCATCTCAGCTCTTGCCACTTCCTTAAACTTGTGTCCCCTGGTTACTGACCCTCCTGCCAAACTCCTCATAAAGTTAAGCACCTTCTTAATTCTCTTGTTAACCTCCTCCACTCTGGGAAGTGCAACTGCAGTTTCTTTAGTCTCTCCACATTGATTGAAATCTGTATCCCTAATACCATGCTCATAAATCTCCTCTGTAATCACTCCAAAGCCTTGACATTCATCCTAAAGTGTGGTGCCCAGAATTAAACGCAAAATTCCAGTGGAGACCTATCCATTACAATGGATAGGTGTACAAAATGATCAGAGGTATAGATAGAGTAGACAGCCAGAGACTTTTTTCTAGGGTGGAGGTAGCTTTTACAAGGGGACATAGTTTTAAAGTGAAAGGAGGTAGATATTGGGGAGATGTCAGAGGTAGGTTCTTTACTCAGAGAGTGGTCGGGGCGTGGAATGCATTGCCAGAGAGGATAGTGGAGTCGGCCTCATTAGGGACATTTAAGCGGCTATTAGATAGGCATATGGATGATAGTATAAGGTAACGGTGGAGGTTAGATAGACCTTAGGTTTAGGATAAAACATCGTGGGCCGAAGGGCCTGTACTGTGCTGTACTGTTCTATGTTCTATGTTTAAAAGTTCGGCACAACATCGTGGACCGAAGGGCCTGTACTGTGCTGTACTGTTCTATGTTCTATGTTCTATTTATTAAATAGTAAGGTTTTAGCAAAACTCATTGCCTTTGTGCTTTATGCCTCTATTCATAAATCCAATGATCCCATTTGCTTTTATTACTGATTCCAAAATAAAACACATCAGTGTTTTGGCCATGAAGGATGTGAAAGAGACAGGATGAATAAAGTGACCTAAAAATTAACACAGATTTTTAAAGAAATATTCATTCACAAGTTGCGAGAATCTCAGACTATCATTTATTGTCCATTTATAAATATCCTGAGAAGGGTGCTTTTGATTGACAACAAACCTTGGGCTGCAGGGCATTCTGTTAGGAAGGGGGTCTCAGGGTTCTGATCCAACAATTGTGAAGGAATTTGTGCCAAGTCAGGATAATGTGTGGCTATGGAGAGGAGTTTGTAGCTGATGGTATTCCCATGTATCAACTACCCTTGTTCTTCTAGGTGGTAGAGGCCGCAGTTTTGAAAGGAGATGTTGAAAGAGCCTTGGTGAGTATCTGCAATGTATCTTGTAGATGGCGCAGACTGCTATCACTATGTATTTGTGGTGGAAGATTGAATATTGAATATGATGGACAGGGTGCCAATCATGTGGGTTGATTTGTCATGGATGGTGTTAAACCTCTTGACTGTTGTTGGACCTACACCTATCCAGGCAAGTTGAGAGTCTTCAAGCACACTCTGAACTTATACCTGGTAGATGATGGAAGTGGTAACTCTGCACAGAATTCCCAACTTCTGAACTTCTCTTTTAATCACAGCATGTATATGGCTGAGCTAGAATGCCCTGGAAGTATAAAAGCACATAGATAAAACCAGCAAGGAGAGTAATCACATATCAGATTTTATAATGTTCAGCACTGCATGCAAAAATAAAGTTTATCCCATGCAATAGTTAAGCTACATTGTTGCAAGAGGAAAATTGTTGAAAATAAAGACAGACTTACATTCATGTAGAATCCCTCACAACCTCCAGATGTCTCTGGATGCCAGGGAGGTACATTGGAATTTTAGTTGCTACTTCAAATTTGGAAATGCAGCAGCCAATTTGTACAAAGCACCCTCCATCAAACAGCAGTGAGATACATGACCAGATAATTGTTTTCTTTCTGATTATGTTAGTTAAGGTGTAACTATTGGCTAGTGCACTAAGGAAAGCTCTTCTTTCCTCTGCTTTTTTGCCCTGAGGTGGCAGGTGGGAACTTAAACATTTCCTGTCTCTATCAGGCAGAAGTCAGTCGGTTAGCTCAGTTGGCTGGACTGCCTGGTATATGTTGTACAGTAACAGTATCAGCTAAGGTCACCACATAAGCCCTGCCTTCTCAACCTTGCACCTCACCTGAGTTGTGGTAACCCTCAGGTTAATCTCACCATTTTTCTCTCTCCCTAATGAGATAGCAGACTGTAGTGATTTTCAGATTGGACAGAACTGCCACCAAAAAATGATCTAGGAGTGGCAATGTATATGTACCAGCTTTACTTAATAATGTTGCAATCCTGCATTGTTTGTTATTCAAGTCTTGGCTCTCTCTCAACATGTTTGTTGGGTCTTGTGTTTGTGGAGAAATTTGTTTCACATGCTCATCTGTTGGGAAGGAAAGTACAGAATTCCATTTCCTGCTTTCTGCCATCTGCCATTGATTGCATCATGATATTTTATGATTTTATGCAATGTCTAACCAAAATGTGGGTTACTGGCTGCACATATGGACTTTTTTAAGCAATTTGGGTGATTGCTAAACAAATAATGATGTGATCAACGCAGCTAAGGAGACACTTCCGCTGATCCGTTCATGTTCTGTCTGCTTCACTTTATTTTTCTAAGTTTAATACAATACTGTTATATCCGTACAAGTGAAAAGCAGTGTAGTATCTCTGACCTGTTATTGCTACAAGGAGAACTAAAAGCCAATCCAGAAGTCCTCACTGTAATTGAGCTCAATTACAGATTCTTTAAAAGAATGGCGAATTCGGATCAATTTGGACAATCTTGGATTCTGCACCACAATTTCGATCCAAGGTTTTCTTTCCATCTAGCATAAATCATGGGATTGTTACAGCACAGAAAGAGGTCATTCAACCCAATCTATCTGTGCCAGCTCTCTGAATAAGCAATGCATATGATACCATTCCCCCTGTCCTCCTCATAACCCTACACATTCTTCCTTTTCAAATAAAGATCCAACTTCCTCTTGGATGCGGTGATTGAACCTGCCCCTAACACATTCTCAGACAGGGCATTCTAATTTTCATAACGAAAATGTTTCTCCTCATGTTGCTTTTGCTTGTTTTGCCAAAATCCTAAATCTGTATTTGTCATAAATTTGGAATTGAGAATTATTAGCAGTACTACATGCAATAGTTTTAACAACACTTAGGTAGCCAGGATGAAACTAAGCTGGGTTATCCTCATACTTTAGTAGTAGGGGCTTCTACATTTTGTGCAGAACTTTCCCCATGGAGACAAGAAACAAGAGCTGGGACGTTTAGAGGTCTTGATGCTGCCTCTGATTGGGAACTAATTAAATTCAACGCTTTCATTCAAGAGAAACCTTCATTGCCAAAGGGAAAGATTCCCAGTCAAATGATGTGTAGATACTGTTGTAATTTAAGAAATGCAGCAGGTAATGTGTGTACAGGAGGATCCCACAATCAGCAGTGAGATAAATGACAGATAATCTGTTTGTTTACAGTGATGTTATTAGTCTCAGGACACTGGGGAGAACCTCCCCACTCTTCTTTAATATAGCAGCCTTGGGACCTTTTGTGTCCACCCCGGTACGTAGACACAACCACGTTTCAATGTCTCATCTAAAACATGAGGCCAACAGGGCAGTGCTCCTTCAGTAGTGCACTGGGGGTGTCAAGTGTAGATATTGTGCTCAAGTTTGTATAGTGGGACTGAGCCTACAGCCTCTAACACAGAGGCAAGAGTAATGTGCAATGAGCCACAGCTCATTTATGAACAAGCATCGCTGAATCTGAGTTCAGTTTATCCACTAAGGACAGAGTTCGTTATCTGACTGATGTCTGGTGTTCTTGTGGGAAATGAAGGAAGCTGTTTGATGTTTGAGGTAGCCTGGTAGCGACTTACAAATCCTGTCATGGTGTCATACCAAGCTACTTCTGCTACATCTTTAGAACTGTGGTCCATATCTTTTCTCTAATAAAGAAATAGAAAATTAAGGAGAAACCTCTACCCAGAGAGAGTGCTGAGAATGTGAAACTCCATACCACAGGGAGTGGTTGAGGTGAAGCGTAAAGATTTATTCAAGGGAAGCCAGACAGGGATATGGGGGAAAGAGAAAAAGAAGGATATGTTGATATGGTGACATGAAGTTCTTGGGAAGATGATTGGGTACAGCATAAATAGCAGCATAATGGACTGAGAGGACTAATTTATTTTGTAATAATTTATCCAGTTCTCCACTGCTGATGGCAAAAACTTCTGTTATCGTTGTCCTGCTTCCCATCATCGAAAGCCTCAATTAACATAATTCTCTGGACTTTCTTGACTGGCACCCCATCCACTATTTTAAGCATTCAATGTGTCCACAGCTGACACACTTTGGCAGCAATGTGTACCATCTACAGGATGAACTGCAACAATTCACCAAATCACCTTTAACAGCACCTTCCAAACCTACAGCTTCCATCATCCAGAAGGACAATGGCAGTTGATATATTAAAACACCCCCACCTGTAAGTTCTCCACCAAGGCATACACCATCCTGACTTGAAATTATGTTGCTGTTCCTTCACCGTCACTGGGCAAAATCCTGGATCACAGCATTCCCCACAGCATTATGAGTGTACCTATGATTCCATGGATTGCAGCAGTTGGAGAAGGCAGCTCACCACACCTTCACCCAGTCAGTTGGAGACAAGCAACAAATGTTGGGCTAGCTAGATAGGCCCATAGCCCATGAACAAATAATACCAATTGTATTGATTGTTCATCCATTGCCCTTCACTCTGTTCTCATCCTCTGCTTTGCGATGCAGCATGGAGTGTTCCGCTGTATTAAGCCATGTTATTGGCATTAGAGGAAGGAAGCAGTTACTGTGACATCTGCAATCGTTGCTGATCTAAGCAGGAACTATTCATTGTCCTGCCTGCTCACTCTGTGGTCCTGTTTTCTCTTTAGTAATCCATCAATTGTGAATGTCTGGTTTTCTTGTGATGATACCCGCACTGTTGTTATTTTTGGCTCGGCTCTGCAGCAGGTCTTGCAATACTGACAAAAGTTGGGGGCAATTAAGTACTTTATGTTGTTAACAATAACACTAACAATGGCCTGATGTAGCAGAAAGAGGTCACTGTGTCATTACTGGATTTTTGTGGAAAGCCTACAGGGATATTTCATAAATCATCTGAACACAATCAGAGCCAAGCTCTGATCCAATTTAAATGAAGGTTTTTAAAGTTATGTGGGCTTTTCAAGGATTTTGGTCTCAGTCTGTTTCTGCTGCAGTGTGGAACTCTTAGTGTGCACTCAGCACTTGAAGATGTGTCTCTATAGATTGCTCATAGTCTGGATAGTCTCATGGTCTGGTTTCCATCACTCGAGGATGGGGGCAGATCAGACAGGAATATTTCGATATGTTTCTTGTCTTATTAGTGCCTGTTTTCCAGGGATTATGTAGTTGATGGAGAGGGGGAGAGAGGGGGAAAGAATGGGGAGTGGTTAAGAAGCAAGTAGGGAGGAGAGGATAAGGTTAGAATATGAAGGAGAGGGAAGGGTTGGAGGGGAGAGGAGGGACAGAGAGGAGAGGGCAAGGAGAGATGAAGATGAAAATATTAAGGAGAGGTAAAGGTGGATGGAGAGGAAAGAGTGAAAAAGGGGAGTGGGGAGGAGAGTAGGTGGATAAACAGAGAAGAGAAGAGGGGAGAGCATGAATGAGGAAGAAGGATGAAGCAGGAATAGGGGAATGGAGAGGAGGAGAGGCTGAGGGAGGGGAGAGAGGGAATGTAGAGGAGAGGTATAATGGTGAGGAGAGGTGGAGGGTATAGGGGTAGAGAACAGTGGGACATGGCGCAAAAGGGGTGAGGAGAGGAGACAGAGAGAAGGATTTTCGAGTAAGAGAACCAAGGAGAGGTGAAGGGCAAGAAGGAAGAGAAATGTGGAAAGGAGAGGTAGGGAAAAGGAGACAGCAAGAGAAGATGGACTGGGGAATTGAGTAGGCGAGAGGAGAGCAATGGAGAGGCCAAGGAGAGGGGAGAACGGAATAAGAAGGAGGGAGGAAAGAGGTGAGGAGAAGAGAACAAGAGGGAGAGGAGGAGGGTAAAGTTGAGTATATTTGAAAAGTGGTGAGGAGAGGGCGAAGTAAAGAAGACAAATGGGGAAGGCAGGCAGGAGGCGCGAAGGGGATGAAACTGAGGGCAAGGATGAGGGTGGATCAAGAGTTTGGACTTTGGATCAGTTTGATAGACCAGCTGATCCTTTCCTGATGTTTGGACATTCCAAGAAAACATTTGATCTCGGCTTTGTTTTGAGATGAGAAGAAAGAATAGAGCCAGATGTCAGAAACCTTGGAAACCACAATAGCTTCAGGGCCTCTTAAATAAAAAGATGATGAGTAATGACTTTGGTATAAAAAATTTTATCAGAGCAGAACAGAAATTGAAAGTGGCAAATTTAACCACTAGTTTTAAAAGCTTGATCAGGACCAAATATTTCTTCTCTTTTTAAATGTGTATCAATTTGTTGAGCTTCTAGTATTTATTATTTTATTAACAATTCTTGTTTTTCTTCTGTGATACTTAATACCTGAAGATTTAGTAACACTGCAATTCCAAAACTTAAAGAAGATTCCTCATAATAATTGGACACCTTGGCCTAGTTTTGTTGCAATGCAGCATTGCGCAGCATTCATTAAATGTACCATTGCCCTGAAATCAGAGCCAGATTGCTCAGGGGTGGTGTCAGGAAGCATTTCTTCACACAAAGGGGAGTGGAACTCTGCAGTTCTCTCTCCCAGAAGCCTGTGGATGTGTAGGGAGCAAATGGATAGATGGAACGTCAGCTGTAGATTACCAGGATCTAATTGTTTGGCAATGCTGTCCTGCGTAGTTTCTCCTGGTTCTTATATAAGCCTGAGGCAGTGAGTTCCAGCAAGCTATTTGGATCTGGAAAGCCTCACAGCAGAGCTCAGTCCTGATGTCCACACTTTCTGTGAGATATCTGGGTGATAACCATCTACAGGGACCCTGGTAGATTTCTTCTTATCTACATTAGAACAGTGACTACACAACAAGACAGGCTTTGATAAAGTGTGTTAATGGGATGTGGGTGTCACTGTCAAGGCCAGCATTTATTGCTTATCCCTAATTGCCCTGAGGGACAATTAAGAGTCAACCACATTGCTATGGGTCTTCTTCATCCGTAGGCCAGACCAGATTATGATGGTAGTTTCCTGTCCTGAAGAATATTAATGAACCAGTTGGGTTGTTGCAACAATCAATAATGGTTATATGGTTAGACTAGCTTTTCATTTCAGATATTTTTTCTAACTGAACTAAAAGCTCACCACATGGTGGGATTTGAATCCATGTCCTCAGAATATTAGCCTAGGGTCCTGGATTGCTAGCCCAGTGACTCAGTGAATCAGGGCTCTGATGAAGAGTCACCGGACTTGAACCGTTAACTCTACTTTACCCCCACAGATGCTGCCTGACCTGCTGATTTTGACAGCAATTTCTGTTCTTGACATAGGGTTTGCCTGTTGTCTTTGTCATGCTGTGTAGCACCTCGGTGAAAGCAGAAAGAGACCCTTCACAGGCAATTATTTTGCCTGGATAAGCCCATGGGCTGGCGGGCTCTTCAATAGGAACTCATGTAGGCAGATGAGTAAGATGGTGTCTTTCGTTTTTCTGCTCGATTTTGTGCCCACCTACCTGCCAATTTGATCATGGTGGTCAGAGTGTGGAGGGTATAAAATGCCAGATCACGAATTGGATCTCTGTCCTTCTGGCTTCTCTGACACTGTGTTAGCTAGGACAGTGAAAAACTCATCAACTAGCCATCTTTTTGGATTAAATAATTTTTAATTCTCCCCTTGCATCAGAAAATACCTGTAAATACATTGAGATCTGTACAATCTGATGTTCTCCCAAAACAAGGACATCTGCAAAGAAAGGAACAAACTACCAACAGCCTATGGCAAAGCTGCAGCTGAGCAAGGACCACCAGAAATTCATCCTGTGCTCCCAATTCACAAAATACCAATATAGGCTGGGCAACATAAGATGGCAGTAGGTTTAATTTAAGGTACAGCTCCTCTGGAATGGCAAGCCTATTACCCAGCATGCACAGCAGCAGAGAAAGTGCTCCATCTCTGGGAATGACTGTTTGCACAGCTCTGTCCCAGAGGGACAGCTGTTTCTGTGCCGCCAGCAAATTAACTCTTGATTCCATTGAAGTGTCTTTTACAACATATAGAGGGATCACTTTGAAAATAAGGGTGCCTGCAAAAATAAGGGCAAACAAATAATTAACAAAAGTGTCTTTGATTTGCATGTTTCACTATATTCATGTCAATAACTGTGACTCTACAACTTCCTGAACACCAGTAATTAAATTCCACCCTGAGCCAGGATAACAGTGGGTGGTGACATCTCCCTCCACGGAAATCAGAGAACAGAGGTATTTCCATGAATTTGGAAAACCTCCTTGTTATACCAACAGGAAAAATGAACACAGATTCGCATGGATAACTTCTTAGTCCAGATATGTTACCTCAACTATTGAAGAATGCAACAATATTTTTGAAATGAGAAGGAGATACACTGTTTATAGTGTCGCACTGAAGATTGGAAACCAATCAATTCCTTAACCATGGCACCATCTCCACCCCACTGGATCAGCCAAAATCACAAAACTATCAGAACAGGTGGCATTGCAGTAGTTTCAGGCACAAACTTTCATTTACAAAGCAATCTGAACATAGTCAATCATCTCAGGGCACTTGACAGAAGCATAATCAGATAAAATGTTGTGACTAAGACACAAATTAGGACAGCTGATCCAAAGTTTAATCAAACAGAAAAGCTTTATGAGTGCCTCAAAGGGGTCAAGAGGGAAAAAGAGAGGAAAAGGAGATCAGGAAGGGAATTGCAAATCTTGGAATGAGGTAGCTATTAATGGAGAGGCAATAAAAATTGGGATTGCACAGGAGGCCACAACTGGAGGAGTACAGAGAACTTGTATGTTTGCAGGGCTGAGGGAGGTTGCAGAAACAGTATAGGATAAGGTTATGGACATATTTGAAGACAAGAGTGATTTTCTTTAAAATCATATCTTTTCTTGTTTGGGAGCTTACGTGGGTTATTGATTATGAGGACTGATGTATGAATGGCACTTGTTATGGTTGTGGATGAGAACAGCAGAGTTTGGATGAGCTTAAATTTATGGAAGCCATAAGGTGGGACTCCAACCAGGAAAGCACAGGAATAGTTGAGCTTGGAGGTACCAATGGTGTGGATGAGAGTTTCAAACACAGTTAAACTGAACCACAGGAGGAGATAGGAAGGTGCAGACATTTGATCCATCCAACTAATATGGAAAGAAGAGGCAGAAGACCAAAAATAAGAGAGACACAGTGTCACCTTGGTGATTTTCTAATAACTCTGAATCCCCTCTGTTGTCCAGAACTTGATTTGGTCTTTTTGTACATGCTTTATTGTTTCTTCCATGCTAAGGACAAAAAATATTTGTACTGAATGCTATATTTTTTATGAACATCTGCAGTCACAAACTGATGCAAGGTTTATTGTCCAGCTCATTGCGTGATAGGATTGCTACAATGTTTCCAATGTCACAACTGTGACTACACTTCTTTGGCTGGAAAGCACTTTGAGGTACTCTGAGATTGTTGAAGGCTCTATAGAAGTACAAGTCCTTTCTCTCTGTTTTAATGGACAAGCTATGATACAGGAAATAAAATATCCCATTAAAGGGAAGTGGATTTACTGTGATGGTAGCAGAACGGAGATGAGAACTATTGAGAAAGTTTGAATAGAGGATTTGGAGGAGACCTGATACAGGTCATAGAAAGTTGTGAATAGAAACTTGTTGCAGGATCAAAAATCTGGAACATGTTTGTATAACTACACCACATGATTCAAAAAGACAATCAGGGATGGGAAATAAGTGTTGACATAGCCAATGGTGCTAACATTGCATGAGAGAATAAAACTAACTTCTAGAAGAACCCCATACTATCGGACATGAATACGAGACAAGTCGTTGGTGAGGCCACACTTGGAGTGTTGTGTACAGTTTTGGTCACCTTGTTACAGGAAAGACATAGTTAAACTGCAAAGAAGATTTACGAAGACGTTGCCAGCTCTAGTAGGCCTGAGCTATAGGGAGAGGTTGGCCAGGATAGGACTTTATTCCTTGGAATGTAGGAGATTGAGGGGTGACCTTATTGAGGTGTATAAAATCATGAGGGATATAGACAGGATGATTGCATATAGTCTTTTTCCCAGGGATAAAGAATTGAAAACTAGAGGGCATACGTTTAAAGTGAGAGGGGAAAGATTTAAGAAGGAGCTGAGGAGCAACTTCTTCCCACAGAGAGTGGTGGGTATATGGAAAGGGCTGCCAGAGAAACTGGCTGAGGAAAGTACAATAGCAACATTTAAAAGACATTTGGATAGGTACATGGATGGGAAGGGTTTCGAGGGATATGGACCAAATGTGGGCAATTGGAACTAGCTGAGTGGGCATCATGGTCAGCATGGACCAGTTTGGGACAAAGGGCCTGTTTCCATTTTGTTTCTCTATGACTCTAAGATAGTTAATAAGTAACTGTTAAGAACAAAAAAATCAGGAGAACTTTATTTACTCCGAGTGTGGAACTGGTTGAAGTGAACAGATGCTTTCAAGAGGGATCTCGATGATTATGAGAGAGAAGGGTTGTTGAAGATTTGTTGAACGGCTGAGATGAAGTAGATGGAACAGGAGGCAAATCAGAGAGCAGTTGGTCTGAATGGTCTAGTTGCATGGTTTATAGTCAATGTAATACTATGTTTTGTTAAAGGACGTGGGGTAAAGGCAGGGTTGTGGCATCAAAGCAAGAACTTCAGTTAACAAACTAACACTGAGATTGAATGGGTTCCTTCTGTGCTGTAAGTCTTATAATTCTATGATTTCATTCTGTTACATTTGATGTATCAGTTAGTTCAGGTCAATGTTTTGGAAACTAATATGGAAAGAAGAGGCAAAAGGCCAAAAATAAGAGAGAGACACAGAGAGAGAAAGAGAGAGAGAAGTTTTCACTGCAATATACACAGCTGTCACTGTGATTTACTGGTCTGTTTCTCATCAGCATCTCTCTTGCCAGAGTAATCATATCCAGTAGCATTATGATTTTGCACTAATGCATAAAACATTTACCAACCCAAATTCCCCTTTCTGTTCAGTCAGGAAACACTGTGTGAGATTCATGAACGTTCCTTTTTCTATTTGCCTTTCACTGTGCATTGAACTTCTGACAGTTTCCATACTGAATCTAATCCTTCATTTATTTTCTTTATAATAAATCCAGAGTCCACTTCCTAGCTGATTTACAACAGCATCGACCGAACCTGAAACTTTTACTTGCATCTGCAATAAAAATAGCTTACAATATCGAAGGCATTCTCTATAATTTATTAGGGGACATTGAGGATAAGGGAAGAGTGATCAATGCCAAAAATCATGATTCAACAGTGGTCTGTTGTGACACTCTGATACTACTGCAACTCATTGGGTTAAAGCAGAGCATGAACAATGCCACAGAGATAAATTTGTGTACTTTTGTTGCTCCTCTGAAAGGGCTTCCAATTTAATTCCTGAAACTCCTGCAGTTTCAGAGATTATTCTTTTCTTCGGCTTTACTATGACTGTTCTGCTGGCAAGTGAGGAGATTTAAATATTGCTTTCATTTTTCACAAATGACACACACCTAACATAATAAGTGACACTTGAATTCACCATACATTTTGAATGACATTTCACATGCGATTTGGCTGGTATGTACATGATTTTGATCCATACTCCAATATGCTGGAGGTTGTGATTCCCAAAGCCAATAAATGCCATGCAACAAAATCAATGTACATGCACTAATTTAGAATTAGAATTAAGTCAGTATTAAGTTTAATGTCACATGCACTCAAGTACAGGGATACAGGAGTACAGTGAAAAGTGGACAAAGTCAACATTCTTGGCATCTTAGGTAAAGGTACCTAGGGACAAAATCTTACGTACAAAGTAGAAGAGTAAAGAAATAAGTTAAAAGTTAAACATTACAGTCCATCTTAGTATAAAGTAGAAAAAAAAAGAGTTACAGTCCTTCTTTAGCCATGGGTTAAGGATGTGAGAAAGTTCTGCATGATCCTGGGGTCCCAAGAGCTGCCAATTCTGGATGAACACATGCTCAGAGGTTTTGTCATGTGACCCTCTTTTCTACAACTTCCTCACCCCACCCTTCCCCACCTGAATCCTCCGTCCTCATGGCACCAACCTTTCCACAGCCAGTTGGGAAACAGCTCGAAACAGCCATTTTTTTTGGCAACACCATTATTTTTATCACTAATGAAAGAAAACTTTCAAAGTAAATGTGAATTCTTCTCTCTGTGCCAGGCTCCATCGCAAGGTTGGCTGCAATAAAATCCTGACCGAGGCCTGTGTTATAATATCTGGGTCAGGGATAGCTCTGCCTATAGAAATGAAGGTTCCTATGGGACATGAAGATTTCATACCAATCTCTCTCAATGTAGCATCCTCATTGTCAGAGGGTTGTTTGTCATAACTAATGCCATGGTTTCACTGTGGGGCAAAATGAGGAGACAGGCCATGACTGTTACCTTACCTTCAACCATGCTGTTGAAGTTATTTTGCAACATAAGCTATTTAGCCAAGTGAGCTAACTGATTACACCAATGTTCCTTGTGAAGTGGTATGTAGTATGTGCAGGTATCAGTAAAATGACAAGCATCACACTTTCAAAGGGTAACATTTTCATTGCTTTTTTTACGACTCCACATCTGTGTCTCTGTATCCTCCAGTCTTGGCGCACTCCCAGCCAGTATTCCACCTTGCACTTTTGGTTAACTTGCAATCATTATACACTCTGTTGCCCATACTTTAATTTGTGTCAAGTCCTGTTCACCCATCACCCCATGCCTGCTTTCTCTATGATAATAAGTTCCACATTCTCACCACCCTCTAGATAAAGAATTCTCCTGAATTTCCTATTGGATAAGTTATTGACTATGTTATACCTATGACCACAGATTTTGAACTCCCCACAATCATCCGCATCATCCCAGGATAAAAATGTCCTCTCCTAAATTCCTAGTAGTTTAACTGGTGTCCATCTTTACAGATAGACCATTGTTTTGGACTCCTTTCCATTTATGAACAAGCTAACAATCGGCTGATCAAAGAAACTGGCATCTTTGAGCCCTGGGCACTTCTCTTTCTGCCACTGTATACTCTCTTGAGTTTGCACAATGGTTTTCCTGCCGCAATTGTCTTCTGGGTGATAAATCAAAAGATCTCTTCATGGAACTATTGGCACAGCTCATGAAGCATTCTATAATGAGACATGTTACATTATCAAAAGAACAGTGAACTTGGCATGGTTAAAGGATGGTAACATTGGGGCATTAATGCATGAAAATATTCCAGCATTTATCTTGTCATTTCGTTTGGATCTGCAATGTATTGGTGTCCAGCTCCACTGGAGCTAGGAGATTCTAATGACCTATTATGTTGTCGTTTGTAATTCAGTTTGAAGTTCTGCTTTCCTTCTATTGCTACATCACACTCCAGAAGCCTTCTGCATGAGTATTGCTAAGGAGTTTTCCAGAAGGCTGAGATATTAGAAACCAGCTTTGCAGAAATGCCTTCAGGCACCCATTTTCATTTCCACTTCCATCTATGTCTGTGCCCCACCTCAACATCTCCTTCCCCATCGCCAGTGCTAACTGTAACTCTATCTTCGTCTTAACATCTATCAATACCACCACCAAATATTCAATTTCAAACTTAACCCCATCTCCTCCAACTCAGTCTCCAAAACCACCAGTCTCCAAGTCCACCATCTCTAACTGTGTCTCAACCCTCATCTTTGGCTGCAACATTCACTCCTCTTTAAGGGTAAGCTAACCCTAATTCTAACCCTAACCGTAACCCACCCTTTAGGAAAATCCATGAATTAACAATAATAATCTTGCAGAACTGTTTTCATGTATAGGTTTAAAATGCACAAGGAAATTATTACACTCACTAGGAGGTCAGAGTGTGAATCAGTAACCAAGACCAGCCCCATGTGTGGTTGTCGGAAAGACACATAATTTGGTCAGAACGAGAAACGGTGAACTAAATGTGCTGTTTCATTATGAGGCTTATTTCTATTTCTAACCAGATATGAATCAAAGTCTCTTTAAATGAATTGTTGCCTTAGAAACACAGGACAATATGCTGGAGTCAAGATGAAAATTGAGGTCAAGAATGCTATAATGTGATGTCTGGGAACTATGATTAAATCCCAGTGAAGACAAGAGATTTGATCACAATCTAGTAAATCCTACACAACACAAAAAAGAGGCATTTATGGGAGGTAAGAAACACAAGGGTCCTTCAATAGAGAGTAATCCTCAAGAGTTATGAGGATAATAGAAGATTATTTGACACACTGGAGCTGTTTGTCTTACCCTTACATTGAAATGTCAGATTTTTCCTTGTGTATGTTCATTCTATCTTCCATAGACTTTAGGGATTTGCTGATGCTCCAAGTTTGAATTATTTTTCCATCTTGCAATTTTTTAATGAAATTTTATGCAATGTTTGCAGTTTTGCTAGAACCCGAGGGTCAGACTCTTTTCTTTCTCTCTCTGAAACATATGAACTAGGACAAAGGCCACAGAGTTTGTGGCAGTTTCACATTTTGCATAATATTAGCTAGAACTAATAGCACGGAAACAGGTCATTGGCTCAAAGGTCAAGTGAAGCTGCCATCACTGTCTCATACAGTGCAGTCCAGGTCCTAACTGACTTTCATGTAAACAGGTTTTATCTCAAGTTACCATTGCTCCTTACAAACATACAAACCAACATACATAATAGGAGCAGAAGTAGACAAATTAATTCTGCCAATCTCCTTAAACCAGTGAACTTTGGTTCTTGACCCTTCTGCCAACAGGTCAGTTTCTCCGGGTGGAATTTAAAAGGCGTCTGAGTGACATAGACCATGGCAAGATTTGTGGCAGAATTGGATGAGAAGTTCAACATTGAGCACATCTTGATCCATCTTTTGTGCTTTTGACAAATGGTGTGGTGAGTTTCTCATGAGGGAGCAGCAAGTTGCCAATTAAATGTGATTACTGCTTTTTGTATAACATGTTAACAGCCTGAGTTCCTCAATAATATTCAGTTTCCTATCTTACCAAATGTGCCAAACAAGCAAGACATTGAGAAATTGTGACATGGATATCAGAGCGGGTGCCTGCTGAATTTAACTCACTGTTTGCTCTGAAGGACTTCCATGCTGAACACTACTTACCAACATCTCAGAATACCATAAGCACCGGTCTCTCACTTTATCGCGCACACGTACACACACACATGCATGCGCACACACACGCGCACACATACATGCACACGCATGTGCGTGCACATATGCACGCACACATGCACATGTATACACACACACATGCATGCACACATGCACACACACACAAATGCACACACACATGCGCACGCGCGCACACGCACACACATGCACACACATGCACGTGCACGTACACATGCACACGTGCACACACACACGCACACAGGTTCTCACGCGCACACACACACACATACATACACTCACACACACACACATGCACACACACACCATATTTACAGACATTGGCATTGAACAAGTGCCAACTTCTAAGAATCCTCATGGCACATCTCCAGTCCGCTTAAAGGATGCTTCTGCATATTGATACCATACCTCAGGCTACATCTGTGATTATCATTGTAATACTGCAGCAGGGACACTGCGTGCTCAGGGACTCACACGTAGCTGTAGACTGGTGCAGGCCGCATCTCTGGGAACTTCACTCACTACCATAGTGCTCACTTGCTCTGAGTTTACCTGGATACTCACAGCATCCCTGCTTTGCATTGCTCTGTCTTTTGTATTTTCCTGTTCTGCCAGAGATACCAGGCTCATAACTCTTCGCCTCCTTTGCCATTTAGTATACTCACAAAGCTGGTTGTCAGCAAATCTCAGTCAAGTCAAGGGGGATAGCCTCCATTCAGGGGCCCCTGGCACAGTTAATCAAGGGAAGCCTCCAATACATATCCAGGGGCATGGACATAGTCAGTCAGCCACTCAGTGTGGTCAGATTTAGATCCTTTCCATATATGTGGTGAGGAACTGAATGTTGGACAGCCCAGCACCCATCTTGGCTCTTTCTGCCTTACCTGGTGCTATGTTCCTTCTGGAATGAGAGAAAGGCAAATATTAAGGCAGATTAAGATGTGTAACACGGTTGTTGCTCTTGGTGCAGGTGAGCAGGCTCCTGAATGAGTGTGAAAGCAGTGCAGAAGGCAAGCAAGGTTACTGCTGTCAGATGATGGGGTGTTGAGAGTGAGTCTAGGAAGATGTTGCAGACAACAGTGAGAGTGGTAGAGCTTGAGCCTTGGTGGGAGGTGGTACAGTAGCAGAGATATAGTCAGTGTGAGATATCGAGGAGAAAATGAAGTCTCATATGCTGGCAGAGTGACAAACAACATTGATCTTATTCCAATGGTGATACGGTGGCACGGTGGCTCAGTGGTTAGTTCTGTTGCATCATAGTGCCGGGGACCCAGGTTCGATTCCAGCCTCGGGCAACTGTCTGTGTGGAGTTTGCACATTCCCCCTGTGTCTGTGTGAGTTTCCTTCGGGTGCTCCGGTTTCCTCCCACAGTTCAAAAATGTGCAGGATACGTGGATTGGCCATGGGAAATGCAGGGTTACAGGGATGGGGTAAGGGGTGTGGGTCTGGGTTGGATGCTCTTTGGTGGGGCAGTGTGGTCTCAATGGGCTGAATGGCCTGCTTCCACACTGTAGGGATTCTATGATTCTAGTACAGTGCTAGGCATTCCTCCAAAAGTGTCAGCCTGCTATAATCTGGGTGGCAACCTCAGACCAGATTGACATGGTCCATTGCCATAGCTTCCACTGTTGGTCCTGGGGAAAGAGGAAGTCCCATGTCTGTACCATCCCATTCAGCAGGATCCCTAGTTTCCTGTGGCAAAGTGTGGTGCAAATTTTCCCCTGTCTTCCATGTGCAGAGCAAATGTCAGGAACTGTGCAGGGCAGGTCCAAACTGATAGGGCTGTTCCGAATGTATCAGGTTTCATGGGTACAAAGAATGTCGGTAAATTCCGGGATATCTATTGAGTGGCAAGCAGTTCTGGGAGTAGGACATAGTAATCGGATTGTGATGGATGCTGTAATGGCAGGGTAGGTAGTTAATGAGGTCAGTTTAGAAAGATACAGCAAGAAAACTCACTAGACTTATCCCTTCAAAAACCTCAATGAAATTCAGACTTAGTCAAAGAAAATGTAAGATCCAGCCCTCTCTATTTCCTTTATCTAGACCCCTCATGGTATTGAGATCCTTTATCAAATCTCCTCTCAATCTTTTCTTCTCTAAGGAGAGAAATCCCAGCTTCTTCAATCTATCCCTATTAATGAGATCTTGCATCTTTTCCAAGTCCTAAACACTTTAATCAAATCCTCCATCTGGAGAATACAATCTTACTTCATGTAATCTCTCCTCATAATCTAAATCTTGGGCCCTCATAAACTGGGGATTGTTACATTCAGAGATGCATATGCATGCCAAACAGCATAAGCAGCAAATGATAGGCAGATCTAACCTGTCCCACAACTAATGGAGCAAATCTTTTTTTTTCTTCATTCTTTCGCAGGATGAGAACGTTGCTAGCTAGGTCAGCATTTATTGCCCATCCCTAATTGCCCAGAGGGCACTTATGAGTCAACCACATTGCTGTGGGTCTGGAGTCACATGTAGGCCAGACCAGGTAAGGATGGCAGTTTCCTTCCCTAAAGGACATCAGTGAACCAGATGGGGTTTTCCGACAATTGACAACGGATTCATGGTCATCATTAGAATCTTACTTCCAGATTTTTATTGAATTCAAATTCCACCATCTGCTGTGGCAGGATTCAAACCCAGGTCCCCAGAATATTACCTGGGTCTCCGGATTAACCGTCCAGCAATAATACCACTAGGCCATTGACCCCCCTAAGCTCTAAGCTCTGCAGTCCTGCCTCATCTAGTCAAGAATGGTGGTGGACAATTAAACAACTCACTGGAGGAGGACGCTCCACAAATATCCCCATCCTCAATGATGGAACAGCCCAGCACATCAGTGCAAAAGATAAGGCTGAAGGTTTTGCAGCAATCTTCAGCCAGAAGTGCCCTGTGGATGATTCATCTTGGCCTGCTTCAGTGGTCCCGAGCATTACAGATACCAGTCTTCAGCCAATTCGATTTACTCCACTTGATACTGGAGACACTGGATACTGCAAAGGTTACAGGCCCTGACGCCATTCCAGCAGTAGTACTGGAGACTTGTGCACCAGAACTTTCCACTCCCCTGGCCAAGCTGTTCCAGTACAGTTACAACACTGGTATCTACCCGATAATGTGGAAAATTGCCCAAGTATGTCTTGCACAAAAAAAGCAGGACAAATCCAGCCTGGTCAATTACTGCCCATCAGTCTCCTCTCGATCATCAGTAAAGTGATGGAACATGTCATCAACAGTGCTATCAAGCAGCACCTGCACAGTGATGCCCAGTTTGGGTTCTGCCAGGGCCACTCAGCTCCTGACCTCATTACAGCCTTGGTTCAAACATGGACAAAAGAGCTGAATTCCAGAGGTGAGATGGGAGTGACAGCCCTTGGCATTAATGCTGCATTCGACTGAGTGTGGCATCAAGCAGCCCTAACAAAACTGGAATCAATGGGTATCAGGGGGCAAACTCGCTTCTGTTTAGAGTCATACCTGGCACACAGGAAGATGAATCCAAGCGGCCAAGTCACAATTGATCCCATGCATCTTAATCTTCTGGATGAACCTACTATGAGAGATCTTATCGAAAGCCTTACTGAAATCCACGTACACAACAACTACTGCTCTACCCACGGTCACCTCCTCAAAACATTCAATCAAGTTAGTAAGACATGACCAGCTGAAACTTTGGATGCTTGAGTACACTAAAGGTGCTACATAATGCAATTAATTGTTTTTGTTGGTTGAATTAGGAGTTGGGATTTACAAGGAACATCCTCATGGATTCAAAGAACAGGTAGTATTTGCCACATGTCCTAAATTCACAATCAAATGCGAGGATGTTGCTATTATATCTGGAATGTAGAAATTTCACATGTACCTATCCAGCCATCATGCCATTCTGAATGACATAAGGTCGCCAGGTCTTTAGCTGAGATGAAATCACAGCATCTCTTTTCAGTTGATCGGAATCCAAAGTGAGAGATGCCATAGGGTGAGGTGGGTAGGTAAAATATGGCAAAGAAAACATGCCAGAACTTGTGGCTGGAATCCCTCCAAAATACTCAAAGCAACTTGAACTTAGCAAGAAAAGGTCACATTAAGCCCCATGTCAATTGAAAGGTGAATTGTTTAATGATCATTTTATGAGTAAGGCATGAAAGCTACACCATCAAAATCAAACGCAGCCACAATTTTGTTTTATTCTACCTCCTGTATTAGGCTTATGCATTGCTGAAAGTTTCATCAGTATAAAGTTGTTTGCTGAACAGCTGAACTCAGTCTCTGTTATGATTTAATACAGTACACAACCCAATCACAAAGAGTGTGGTTGGTGACTGGCCAAAGGAGGATGTTTGTCATCAAATCTATGAATATATAACAGAAATTGTGAACAATTTTTGTTTGAAGATTGGTGTTTGCTGTCCAGATTTTGAATTGTTATTCCAGCCAGATTTCCACATTGTACAATCCAGGAATTACATGCTAATATTCCTGTTTGACATTAAGAGTGAAGACTACAATGTACAAGAAATGGCCTTCCCTAGGTAACAGCATAAACAATGAGCCGTAAACTAGCTAATCTGACATCTCTTGAGGACAGCTAGTGCTTGGCAATGTTCATGGTTGTCCATTCATGTTGTCTGCACTGAGATGAAATTATGGAAATATCTGTTTATGTTAGAATTTCATACTTGACTATTCCAGTCTCTCCATATTCATCAGACAACAATTGATGTATTATTATATTTGTGGTTTGGCACTGATTTCCTGCACAACTGGTTTCTGACAATGAACTTTCCTTCCAGTCACACAATTTTCTAACTTTTTTGAATGAACGGTGTAGTCTCCTGTCACTAATCCACCCATCACCCTCAGCCAAATGAAAACTGAGAGGCTTGTACATTTATTCAAACTCACTTTCTTGAAAATAGGCCTGATAGATTATAACAGAAAACAGCAAAACCAGCAGAGTTTTTGTAAGATCCCCCTATAGCCCTGCAATCCTCCAAAATATCTGTGTTCCTTCACATCTGGCCTCTTGTGAATCTTCAACATTTTATTGCTCTGATACTGGTCAGCTGTGTAGGATCTAAAACCTTGAATAACCCTTCTTAAAAAGGTCAATGTCTCTCTCTCTCTCTCTCTCTCCCTCTCCCTCCCTCCCTTCTCTTCTCTAAGTTGTTTCTTAACCTACTTGCTTCCCCTTGCTGCTATCACCTTTTGGCCATGCTTTTAGTTACCTCTACTTTTTATGACTTTGGTCAAATTGAGTTTGTGATCACTCCTCTTAAGTAACTTGAATATTTTACTATGCTGAAGGCACAGAATAAATTCAAGTTGTTATATCTGGGAATGTGGAATGAATGATATGTGATATAACAGCTGAGTTTATTTAATGTTTTAAAGCAGTTAAACATACTCATTTGTAAAGATTATTATTATCTTTAAATTCTGAGGTAAGGAGGGGAATGCTGTAAAAGTATAAATTTGTATATTGCTAACTAAAAATTAGATGGTCCTGATGGAGTCAGCAGCAATTATACACAAAGTTCTTCTTCACTGATGAGTGTAATATCCTGAAAACATGTTTAAGAGTGTCTAAACTAAAGGAAGCCATAGTATGGTTGCTCAGTGGTTAGCACTGCTACCTCATAGCGCCAAGGACCCGGGTTTGATTCCACCCTCGGGTGACTGTCTATGTGGAGTTTACACATTCTCCCCATGTCTGAGTGGGTACCTGTGGATGCTCCGGTTTCCTCCCCTAGTCCAATGGTGCGCACCTTAGGTGGATTGCCCATGCTAAATTGCCAATAGTGTCCAGGGTTGTGCAGGCTTGGTGGATTACTCACAGGAAATGCAGGTATGGGGATAGGGGAGGGGGTGGGTCTGGGTGGGATGCTCTTCATAGGGTCGGTGTGTACCTGATGGGCTGAATGGCCTGCTCCCACATTGTAGGGATTCTATGAATACATTACTACACCATTGGAGTAGTTCAACTAACGTGGAGGAGTCTGTGAGGTGTTATGATGGAGCACAGCTTGGCGTATCTATGAAAACGGACACCATCTTCGGATGCTGCATCCAACAGTTGAGGAGGAAGCCAAGAATAAATCCTTGCATCGACTTCAGAGGTAACAGTGTGGGAAGCAGGAAGGGAAGCTATTAAATTTTCTGATCACAAATGGCTAAGGAAACCAAGTGAGTGCATTCTACCCAGCTGGACGACAACGGAGCATTCACAGGAGTTTGATGTGACCAACCTTTGTCCAAGGCTGCAGAATGGCCAAGAAGGATGAGGTGGGTTAGTTTATCTTTATTGCAGATACAGTAATCCATCATTTGTGACTTACATTACGGCCCTTTCCATGTTATGGATAGGTCTAAGCCTGATTGAAGGGATTCAAGTGTATAGGATTGTCAGAAAAATGGGCATAGATTTAGGAAGTGAAAACAGTTTTCATTGGTTTTGGAGAAGAATGGGCTTAGTCAAAGCCAGGCTTTTTGAGGACTAGGTTGATGATGGCTGTGTTGAAGAAGCAAGGATTTACATGGCAGTTTAGCTGGGGTCAGGGTAGGCAATTGGAATTCAGCAGTTTTTTGGGAATTGGAAGAAGTGAAGTGTCAAGAGAGTGGGAAGTAAATTAGGTGAATAGAAAAAGCAAAGGAAAACAGAATATTCACCAAATTTCCTTGGCCAACACAAGCCTAATCTTGAAAACCTCTGGGAAATGTTTGGAAATAATCATTTGGAAAAACAAAATCAACAACATTTCTAAAAGATTTTAAACAAAGTTCTTCTGCCAGATTGTGTAGTAGAAAACGTAATGAGGTGAAAGGTTGATAGAAGCAAGATGGTTTTATGTTAGAGTCCTGGTTAAATCCACCCAGTTCCATCAAATTCAGAGAAAATGTTAACCTAAGAGTCTGATCTGATGAAGGCAGATGTTAAAAACATCAGCCCAAACACAGCTTGAGGACTTGAAATAAAGAACCCACAGGACAGCAAAAACTAACATGGTCTAGGTAAATCGCAGCCATAATTCATAGCTCATAGAATTCTACAACACAGAATGAGGCTTCTTGATCTATTGTGCCTATCCTGTCTCTTTCTTTCCAAATTGCTGACAATTTTTCTCTTTCAATTATTTATTGAAATCACTTCAGAAAGCTATAATTGACTATGCTCCTTTCACACCTTCAGGCAGTATACTCGAAATCATGGCAACTTACAACTAAAAAAGACCTCCTTCCCACTAACCTCCTCCATGTGCCAATTCTTTTGACACTCACCTTAAACATCTGGAAACTAACTATTCCTATCACTGGAAACAATTTTCTCCTTATTATCAAAACTCGTCATGATTTTGAATACTTTTATAAAATTTCCACTTAATCTTCTCTGCTGTAAGGACAACAATCCCAGATTCACCAAACTCTGTATACAATTGAAGCCTCTTATTCCCGGTCCCATTCTGGTGCATCTGTTCTATACCCTCTCCAAGATCTGGACATTCTTCCTGAAGTGCGGTGCTCAGAGAAAACCACAATACTACAGCCGAGACCTAACCAGTGATTTATAAATTTTTAGCTTAATTCAATATGGTGCTTACATCAGCATAAATGACTTCTATTTTCAACTTTGGTATCAAAACTAGATAGGAAGCAGCCATTCACCACATGAAAAGGGAATTATGAAGGAGTGATGAATGGAAAATGTCTACCCCAACATCTGGATTGCTTTCTGAATTTCCTTTCTCAGAGATGTGTCACTTCAAATTTCTGTATAATCGAAAGTCAGAGTGAGGCATATTTCCAATATCACCATTGCACAACTGTGCCCGGAAAGAGATGTACGGATAATGTGAATATTAATTGGGTGGTGCCAAATACAACTAACTGTCAGCTGTGCTGATCTGTAGATGGTCAGTTTGCCCTGGCATGCAGCTGACATTTGAAAGTTAAAAAGGACTTGACTTGTCTTCCTAAGTCCTGTCCTCACAATGAATCAGTTGGTCAATGTTTAGGGACTAATAAAACTGCTTTCCAAGTCCAAAACTAAACTCCACATCAGCAAAAAGCATGAAGCAGTTCTTGTCAATCTCCTCAGCACCTATTCAGAACCTTGAAATCCTTCCTCAAGTGCGTGTCTAGGGTAGAGAAATATGAAATTTGAGTTGATTAGCCTATTTCCTGGAAAATAAACATGAATATGATTACATTCCATATGAATGATATTATAGGAAACTATCTGTTCTTATTGTTTGGAACAGCCTGACCTTCAATAATATACTGTATATTTTAAAGTGTTTTCCTCTGTGTGTGTCCAAGCAACGTAGCTTTTAGCAGAATCATGTTTTGGTTTTGCTTTCTGCTCTGATTTAAAATAAAATTCATTCACTGAATATGGGCATCGCTGGCAACAACAGCATTTATTGCACATTCTTCATTGTCTTTGAAAAGGTAGTGGTGAGCCACTTTCTTGAACTGCTGAAGTTACTGCAGTGCAAGTACACCCACAGAGCTATTAAGGAAGGAGTTTCAAGATTTTGACTCAGCAAAGGTGAAGGAATGGCAAAGTAGATACAAGTCAGTATTGTATATGGCTTGGAGGAAAACTTGGAGGATGGTGTTATACATGTATATTATCTCCTCTTACCCTTCTTGGTGGTCATAGTTATGGATTTGGGAAGTGCTGTTTAAAAAGCCTTGGCAAATTGCTATGGTATCCTGTGGCTGGTACACACTGCTGCTACTATGCACCAGTGGTGGAAGGAATGAATATGAAAGGTAGTGGATGGGCTGATTTGTCCTGGATGGTGAACATCTTAATTGATGTTCAAGCTGTGCTTATCTGGGTAAGTGTAGAGTATTCCAGTACACTTCTGACTTGTACCTTATATGTAGTGGAGAGGCTTTAGGGTGTTAGTTGCTGCAGAGTTCCCAGCCTCTGAGCTGCTCTTGTAACCACAGTATTTATGTGGTGGTCCAGTTCAGATAATCACAGGGTGTTGATGGCGAATGTTTTGATGATGGTAATGCCACTGAACATCAAGGGCTGATGGTTAGAATCTCTCTTGTTTCAATGTCTGGCATTTATTAGGGGTGAATGTTACTTGCCCCCTTTTAGCCCAAGCCTGAACGCTGTCCAGGTTTTGCTGCATGCAGGCATGGAATGCTTCGGTATTTGAAGAGTTTACACTTAGTACTGAGCACTATGCAATCTCCAGCAACTATCCCCAATTTTGACCTTATAATTTCTGGTCTTAAACTTGAATTGTAATCTTGTATGGTTTGTGTCAGAGCTATTTTCTTTCTGAGTTTATGATGGTCTCTTTAAAGTAAAAGTGTGTATTACTGGATCAGTCTCCTTGCTAAAGAGTTGCTCTTGCTCTCCATTCTCAAATGCTTGTTGTGTCAGCCAGAAGAACAGAGCACTGTGGGCAGAGAAGAATGAACTGAAGATCAATGATTAGGGTGCAAATCTTTTTATCCAGGAAGCATATGGTTTGCGGTGGGGAGTACGGTAGATAAAGCTTTAAACAATGTTAGTCAATAGCAACCCATGATTGATTCAATCTAAATATTTTGAGGTATAACATGAACTTTGAAGCAAGAATGTTACAAAATGTAAACTTTCCACTGGTTAAAACTGCCCTTAAGTAGAATGATGCTACCTTTATGTTTTTGCACCTAATTGGGTTTCACCAACCCAGTCAAGACAGGAGATAGGACCAGAGAACTATTTAAGCACCGAAAAAGACCATTTAATCCATCATATCTGTGCTGCCTGTATAAACTAGCCACCCTTTCTAATCTCACTTTCTGGAAGCTGGTTTTTTGGTTTACAAGATTTCAAGTGCTGACCTAGGTTCCTTTTAAATGAGTTGAGGGATTCAACCTCAAATGCCAAACTGGGCAACAGATTCCAGACACCCACCACCCTCTGGTTGGAAATGTCTTTCCTCATGTCCCCTTTAATGCTTCTATTAATCACTTTAAATCTGTCACCATTGACCACTGACCACTCCATGAGGTCTGCCCGATGTTAGTCCTGGCTCATGTCCCTGGCCCAGTCCCTGAGCCGAGCACAATAGCCCCCACCCCTGACTTGACTGGGGCTGCCAGTATTGGTTCCCAATGATGGGTCTTCCCCATTCACTTTATCCAAACTCCTTATTATTTTGTACACCTCAATCAAGTCACTCCTCAGCCTGCTCTGTGCTAAGAAAAATAAACCTAGTCTATTCAATCTCTCCCCAAAGCTGCAATTAACCCTGGCAACATTCTAATGAGTTGCCTTTGTACTCTCTCAAGCAAGTAATGCCCTTCCTGATATGTGTTACCAGAACTGTGCACAAAATTCAAGCTGTGGTCTAACCAGTATTTTATATAGTTCCAGAATTACATCCTGCTTTGTTTTCAATCCCTCATCCGTTGAAGGAAAAAAATGACACACCTTCTTTACCATCTTATCTTTATGATGATCTCTTTAAAGTAAAACATTTTGAAGTGTGTATTACTGGATTACTTGTCCTACCATCTTCAGGGACCTGTGGACATGAACACCAAGATCTTTCACTTCCTCTATCCTTCTCAATATCCTCCCATTTATTATGTACTCTTGTAGTTTATTTGCCTGTGCCCCTAAATACTCAAACTTGCACTTCTCTGGATTGAATTCATTTGCCAATTTTCACCGACTCAACCAAACTATTACGTAATAGAGTCATAGAAATGTACAACATGGAAACAGACCCTTTGGCTCAAATCACCCAATCTGGCCAGGTATCCTAAATTAATCTAGTCCCATTTGGACCATATCCCTCTAAACCTTTCCTATTCATCTTACCATCCAGATGCCTTTTAAATGTTGTAATTGTAGCTGGCTTCACCACCTCCTCTAGCAGCTCATTCCATACACGCATCACCCACTGCATTAAAAAGTTGTCCCTTAGGTCAATTTAAATTTTTTCTCCTCTCACCCTAAACCCATGCTGTCTAGATTTGGATTCCCCTACCATGGGGAAAAGACCTTGGTTATTCACCCTATCCATGCCCCTCATGATTTTATAAGCCTCTATAGTGTCACCCCTCAGCCTGCAATGCTCCAGGGAAAATAGCCCCAGCCTATTCAGCCTCTCCCTATAGCTCAACCCTGGCGCCATCCTTGTAAATCTTTTCTGAAATCTTTCAAGTTTCACACCATCACCCCTACAGCAGGGAGACCAGAATTGACAGCAGTATTCCAAAAGTGGCCTAACCAATATCCTGTACAGCTGCAATATGACCTCCCAATGCACTGACCAATAAAGACAAGCATACCAAATGCCATCTTCACTACCCTGTCAACCTGCGACTCTACTTTCAAGGAACAATGAACCTACACTCCAATCTCTTTGTTCAGCACCTCTCCCCAAGACTCTACCATTAAGTGCGTAAGTCCTGCCCTGATTTGCCTTTCCAAAATGCAACACCTCACATTTATCTAAATTAAACTCAATTTGCCACTCCTTGGCCCATTGGCCCATCTGATCAAGGTACCGTTGTACTCTGAGATAATCTACTTTGCTATCCACTACACCATCAATTTTGGTGTAATCTGCAAACATACTAACCATTCCTCCTATATTAACATCCAAATCATTTATATAAATGACAAAAAACAGTGGACCAAGTGCCGATCCTTGCAGCACACCGATGGTCACAGGCCTCCAGTCCGAAAAGCAACCCTCCACCACCACCCTCTATCTCCTACCTTCAAGCCAATTTTGTATCCAAATGGCTAGCTCTCCCTGGATTCCATGTGATCTAATCTTGCTAACCAGTCTAACATGCAGAAACTTGTCAAATATTGATATCATCCTGCAGTTGACAGCTTCACTATCAACTGAATGGCAAATTTTTGTGTTGTCTACAAATTCCCCAATCATGTCTCACAAATTTAACTCTAAATCATATACATTAACCACAGAGCAAAGGACCTAATACTGAGCCCTGTGGAAATATCACACGAAACAGTTTTCCATTCTCAAATACATTTATCAGCCATTATCCTATGTTTCCTGCCATTGTGCCAACTTTTGGTCCGACACACCACAGTGCGCAGTATCCCATAGGATTTCATTTCTCTGACCCATCTCCAGTGTGGAAAGCGCCAGTGAACTGGACACTTGCCATGGTGGTCATGAGGTGTTGTCAAATGCTGGGTGCCAATATCTGTGGATAAGAGATGTATGCAGCTGCTGCCTGTTCTCTACGTGCTGGTATACACTTTATTCAGACGCTGTATGGGGAATGTTCAGACCAAGTGGCGAGTTGAATCCACCAGGTACCTGCTATGAGTTTCAGAGCCAGTCTTCCCAGCATCCAGCTTGTTGATAAGTTTGCTACGATGGGAGGAGGCTAAATGTTAATGAGGGGAGTTGGACCATCAACAAGGCATTTAACAAGCAATAATCCCTCCTTAATTGGCAACTCACCACTGCCTAGTGAGGAACTCACCTCGCCATTTGCAAAGTGCTCCTGAGGTCAAGATGGGCCTCACTGAACCTGTCATCCGATGCTGCTACAAATCTCAACATAGCTGATGTTACTCAGCCTCCTAAAGATTCTGCCCTGAGTGTTTCCATTATATTAACCATAAAGAGAGAAAGTAATTCTCATCGTTGGCATCCTTCTGGCCATGTAACATGATGGACAGGCAGCGAGTCAAATCCCTTGGGAATGGGGCTGCTTCACAAGCTTGTGGCCCAAGAGACCAGTCTGTTCTGCCACAAGATCCACATTTGAAGTGGTTACAAAATGTAATTGTGGGTTGTTTGTTCTTCATGTTGTTTACTCTCGGTGGATGTAAAACATCTAGTTGTGAACAGTGGTAGACAATTAAACAACTCATTGGAGGAGGAGAGGCTCCACAGACATCCAGATTCGGAATGATGGGGAGCTCAACATACTAGTACAATAGATAAGGCTGAACTATTTGCATCCATCTTCAACCAGAGTCTTTTTCAGAGATCCCTAGCATCACTGATGCTAAACTTCAATCAATTTGGTTCACTTCATATGATAAGTAGAAATGGCTAAAGGCACTGGATGCTACAAAAGCTATGGACTCTGACAATATCCTAGCAATATGGCAGAAGACTGCTGCTCCAATAATTAGCCAGAACTATGCACAAAAAGTATGACAAATCCAACCCAGCCAATTGCCACACTGATTCACACCACTACCCCATCCCTCTACAGGCCCCAATAAGTCCATTATTGATCATTGGCAAAATAATGGAAGGACTCATTGACAGTACTGTGAAATGGCACTTGCAAAAGAATAATCTGCTCACAGATGCTCAGTTTTGGTTCTGCCAGAGCCACTCAGTTCCTGGCCCTATTACAGCCTTGGTCCTGACATGAACACAAAAGCTTGATTCCTAAGCTGAGATGGACAGGACATCAAGCCTGCATTTGATTGAATATGGTATCAAGGAGTCCTAGCAAAATGAAGTCTATGGAAATCAGGGGCAAAACTCTCCACAGGTTGGTGTCATACCAAACACAACGTTTGTAATTGCTGGATGTCAAAAATCTCAGTTCATGGACATCTCTGCAGGAGTCTGTTAAGGTACTGTCCTAGTTCTAAACAACTTCAGCTGCTTCATTGACAACCTCCACTCAGTCATAAGATCAGCAGTATGGGTGTTCACTGATGTTTGCACAATGTTCAGCATCATTTTTATCTCATCTGATACTACCCATAGAAGTCTTGGGCTACCTCCAGTGGCAAATACCATTATTGCTATACAATTGCCTGGCAATGACCATCTTCAACAAGAAAGAATCTAGCCATTGTCTTTTGACATTCAATGACATTATCATTGCTGAATTCCTCACTATCAAGATCCTGTGATTGATCATTGACCAGAAATTGAACTGGACTAGATATGTAAATACTGTGGCTGCAACTGCAGATTAGAAGCTAGGAATAATGCAGCAAATAATTTGCCTTCTCTCTTTCCAAAGCCTGACAACCATTTACAAGGCTCAAGTCAGGAGTATGATGGAGTATTCTCCACTTGGCTGGATGAGCACATCTCCAACAAAACTCAAGAAGCTCTACACCTGATTGGCATGCTATCCTCGACCTTCAATATTTATTTGCTTCACCACCAACATGCAGTAGCAGCAGTGTGTGAAATCTACCACAGGTACTGCATAACTCACCAAGGCCCTTTTGAAAGCATCTAGCAAACCCATTACCTCTACCACCCAGAAGGACAGGGTAGCAAATTTGTGGGAACACCACTACCAGCAGGTTCCCATCCACACACCACCCTCACTTGCCACTCTTTCAGTGTTGTCAGACATAACTAGTTGTTCTGTCATTTCCTTGAACAATGTGGTAAGCAGGAGATGCGAGGGCAAATCATCTTGGAATTCAAACAAGTATCCAAATGGCCAGTCATATTGTTGATCTGCTCAGCTCTTAAGGATGACAACTTTGTGCCACTGCTTGAACACCAGAACTTCCCTCTCTTTACAAAACATGAAACCAGCAATAACAGTACATACTGCTGTAGTCTTAACAACTGTGCGCTATTATGCCCCAGAATGTTCACTCATCCTTTTGGAAATTGGAAATTGCCTTTAGTTGCTCCCTAGCCCATTAACAAGTTTAACAGATGTCGTATGAGCTAATGTTCCTGAAAATGGTATCATTAAAGTTGCATTCGCTCGACCCAATTTGATGATGTTGCACGCAGTCTTTGGATGGAGGCGAGGAGTTATGTATTAGTCTTCGCAGGGAACAGATCTATTTTGCATAGCTCCTATCAGTCCGTAATATTATGCCTGACAAGTCATGTAAACTGGGCTTAGTGCGATCATGCAATAATCTTGTTAACTGAGACCTGATCTTCTTTTGTTTAGGCTAAAAAGTGGTCAATCCTTTACCAAAGATAAAATTAGATTGGAGTATTTGTTGCCATGCAGGTGTCAGAGTGTTGGTTTTAAAAATGGCTGCCGCTATCTGTCCTCACATGCATAATTGTACCTTTTGTCAGGTCACATCATTAGCAAGAGGTAGGTTTTGATCCATATTCTACATCATTCATTTGTTGTAGTAAATATCTAATTGCTTTATCTCTAAACAACCAAAGATGGTGGGATTGTATTAACAGCTGCTAAAGGTTTTCCTTTGTAGCCAGAAAGTGAAATGATAAAGTTTAGGCTGCATTGTTACTCACTTTGCAATGTTGAATACTTCCTTTGTCCAGACATTAGAAATTTTAATCGAATCAGTTTCTCATCAACCTTAATTCGTGGATTATGTGCTTATAAATCACTGTGTGTTGATTTCTCAATTAATGGGGCAAGATGTATTGGAAGGGAAATGTTAGGGATAGTTAGATAGTATCAAACACACAGCCAAGCCTCAATGGTATGATGATCAAAGATCTCAAAAAACGTTGATAATCTCATAACTTATTGTGAAATCTGAGATTATAGAGGACAGTCAGGTGTGGAAAACATTCCTGTCATAACTGACAAAAGATCTGAAGAAACAAATACTGAGAACAAGAATGAGCAGTACAACCCACTTGAGCTTCTTCACAAATCTTTAGCTGATGCTGGTCAGACAGCAGAACAGTTGGTGAACGCATTGTCACTGGCATTGGCAATTCTGCTGTATCAAAAATAATAGTGAGCAGCAACCTTACAGTAATACGACTGAGTGTGAAAATGTCGACTTCACCAAAGGATGACTAAAGACATCCTACATGGTCGAACGAGTGAGGGAGATAAACTGCATATGATTCAATGTGAGCCAGACCCGTACCCACAGATACAGGTCATGGTAAAGACGAAGAAATTGGCCAGTCTTAAGCATCTAGGATAATTAAAAAAAGAGAATACCTCTTCCAATCAGACAGATATTGTCTGGTCCATAAATCCTGGATACTGGAAGGAAGACAGTACTTGTTACAATACAGCAGCTGTCTTCTGTGATGGAAATTCAAGAGTTTAAAGGTAACTTGGATGATATTGTGAGGCAACCATCTGAGTTGGCAGGGAAGCATTCAGAAGATTATGTCTCCCAGAAATGCAAATAGATGAACAACAGGGGTTTGCATGGAATGTCATCCTCCAAAAGGATATCCAAGAGATGAAAGATCCTCCAGCGGAGAAATGATTCATGGATCAGAACCAAGATTAACAGTCATCAACTGAAAGACTGACCATTTTCCCGAGTCTGAAGAGTGTACATTCTGGATAATTGTGAAATGGCTACATTTGTAAAGGCAGTGACTTGGGAGATAGGGGTGAGTAAGATTTGTTGTAAAAGTATTATAGTTAAATACCTGTTTGTATAACAAATTACTATGGGAATAAAAGCTTAGGGGAGATTTTTTACTATGCAATGGCTCTCAAAGAGTTAATGTTATAACTGCATTAGCTCTACTCAATTGATAATGTCAAACACATTCTGTGGGTAGAAACAAGGAATTCTACACCAGCCTTCTTAGGGAACAGACATATTCTGCACAGCTCCTGAGAGTCAGTAGTAATTATCTCTCGTAATGTGAACTGTACCTGTTACTATCATGCAATAAACTGTCTTGTTATCTAAGACAAGTGTCTCTCCTGATAAGATTCAGCAGTGTCCTACCAATTCCTATCATTGATAACCACAGTCCCTGGAGTTTTGATTGTGCAGTGGTAGTATTCCTACCTCTGAGCCAGGATACCTTGATTGGAGTCCTGCCTATTCCATAGGTGTGTCATAACGTGTCTGAAGAGGTTAGTTTAATAAGAAAGACTAATATCATTTGTTCTTCAGGCAGTTTGAAAATCTGGAATGGACTTGCACAATTCTGTAGTAGAATGATGGAAGCAAAATCCTTAGAATCAATTAAGACAAATAAAATCAGACAGCCCCTACACGAAGGGGAGACAAGGGCAGATTGTGGCAGTGAAACAATCCTTACTTTGAAGCAGATACCGGCAGAGGTATCAGATTTGAGGAGATGCCCATAGTGGCAATCAGGCTAATACCACAAAAGGAGTAAATTGCAGTTGAACAGGTTGCTGGTCATCTCTCCATCTTTATCCCCACTTTGAAAATTGCAGCACGTTCTACAAGCAGCATCGTCAAAACATGCCCACACAAATGTCATCACTAATGGTGATAGAAAGTTGAGCCGTGGGAAAGTCAGCATGGATTTTATGCTCAAATCTTGGAAACCAGGACTTGAACCCACAGCTTTTCAACTCAGATGCAAGAGATTACCTACTGAGGCTCTGCAACACATCAGACATAAATATTAAAGGTTACAAATATTGTTGGAAGATGAAATGGTTATGCGCTTTGCCACACACAAATGTAACCTGCAATTTATGGAAAACCATGATAAAAATCCCTCAAGCCATAAAACAAACAGAAACCATTGGGGTTTCATTGGGTTAGGAAATTTTACTTTTTTTAAATAGCCCCTCCATGGACTCTGGTAATTTTTTTTTTATCAGCTATTCACATAGTTAGTGAGCATGTAACACAAATTACTGGTTATATTGATATCCAAACCAACTGCAAATATATCCCATGAGGAATCATTTGAATATGGAACAGATGAAGAGTGTAGAAGATTTCTTTGACTTATTGCCAACAAGACACCATTAGATGACCTCACTTTACTTTACATCAAAGGTGAATTGGAAACTTTGCACTGCACATGTTTATGATAAACTGCCCATGGTCACCGTGCTTGACAATTGAATTGAAAAGTAGCAAGGGGATAGTGTTTGGGGCAACTGTGCTGAGGCATAAAGAATGTACGATTTCTATCCCTGTGGCATTGTAAATTCAGTAAGTACAATGAGTCTAGGATATGGAGTTCAGGGTTACATATGAAACACATTCCTTAAGCAATATGTTTTCTGTTTGTGATGCATTCATTGTGTAGTAAAGTTATTTTAATAATCTACAATGTGTTAGCTAAACAAATACTGTATATGTTTGGGGATTGCAGTGTAATGCATAGTGAATGTTTTCTCTCAATATCGTGTGCTTTGGTGAAAGAAAGACTCAGATTTATGTTGCACCTTTCATGACCTCTGGACATCCTAAAATGCTTTACGATCAATAAAGTAGTTTTGGAGACATATTTACTGTTGTAACGCAGTAAAAGTGGCGGTCAATTTTCAAATTCCCACAAACAGCAATGTGATGACAACTGCATCATCCAGTTCTTTTAGTGATGTTGGTGAGGGATAAATGTTGCAGTTCAGGGTTAGTTGGCTGGGCTGTGATGCAGAATGAAACCAATAGAACAGGTTCAATTCCTGTAAGGTCACTATGAAGGCCCTGCCTTTTCAAACCAGACTCCTTGTTTGAAATATGGTGATCCTCAGCTTCAGCTCTTATGAGAGAGCTATCCATGGTGACATCCACTTCAAAAATATTGCAGAAACCAACCAGAATACCTTCTGCTCTTTTTTGAAAATAGTGATGATAAGATATTTTCCTTCCATTTGAGAGTGCAAACAAATGCTGTCCGCTAGTGCACTGATTTTCTGGCCAACTCCCCATAGGGTGAGATTATGCACTAACTACATCACAGGAGACTTGTGATGGGTGGATCAAGGCTCATGTGGAGCATAAACACCAGCATGTATCAGTTGACCTGTTTCAGTGTTGTACACTTCATGGGGAAAGAAATAGCAACAGTCCTCACAAGTTCGATAATTATGCGCTCAATTAAGCAAGTGGGCGTTCGATGTTCTGAGGTCACATGTGTGTTCTGATCCAGTGCTAACTTCAAAGGCAGTAGAACTCCGACACTGAAAGGAAACATCCTGCTTAGAATCCCAAGAATTATTGATTGGATACAATTCAATAAATGGGACATTGTCCTTACATTTCCAAGATTGAATCATGAAGATAAGAAATTCAATCATATCTTTCAAAAGGGAATAGGCTACTGAAGAAAGTAGGTGGCTATACAACGCAAAGTCCTGCATAAAATTGGGTAGCATGCCAGCACATTAGCATTCAATGCCCCAGTATGTAATGATCTGGATAGCGACAAGTTGCGCTGTTAATTCAGTTCCTATAGTTTCGCACTCTGGTTTGAGGCTACAGTTGTAGGCACAGCATGGAGACATTCACCATTGTGGAACATACATTGAATATTGTTCATTGGTGAATTTAAACTGGGAATACTGCTCCATGAAAAATGTGCTGGAGGAATAAATTGACTGATGTAGAATCTATATGGGCAGAGGTAAGGAATAACAAGGGAATGAGACACTGATGGATGTAATCTATAGGCCCCCTAACAGTAGCTGTAGGACAGAGAATAAATCAAGAGATAATGAAGGCATATGAAAAGGCAGTAGATTAATCATGGGTGACTTTAAAGACAAAGATAGCCAAGAGGAACAATACATAGAGTGTATTGGGGACAGTTTCCTGGAACAATATGTTTTGGATCTAACCAGGCATCAGGCTGTTTTGGATTTAGTAATATATGAGGCAGGATTAATAACTGATCTCAGAATAATATGTCCCCTAAGGAACAGTGGCCATAAAGTAGAAGTTAGCCTTCAACTTGAAAGCAAGAAACTTGAGTTTGAAACACCTCTGCTAGCTTAAATGAAGGTAATGACATAGGGATGAGGGCTGAGCTGGCTGCATTGGACTGGGAAAGGAGTTTAGCAGAAAAGAAAGTTGAGGAACAATGGCAATTGTTTAAGAAGATAGTTCATGAATCACAGCAAATAAATATCTGAGCGAGGAGAAACTCTCGGAAGGGACAAACTAACCATAGCTTACTGAGAAGGTTAAGGATAGTATCAAATTAAAAGAAATAAACATGCAATGTGGAGATAGCAAGAAGTGCAGATGCTGGATGTCAGAGTAAATACAGTGTGGAGCTGGAGGAACACAGCAGGCCAGGCAGCATCAGAGGAGCAGGAAAGTCGGCATTTCGGGTCATCAGAACTGAGGAGGGGCAAGGGAGCTCCGAAATAAATAGAGGGAGATGAAGTTGGGGTGGTGATAGGTGGATGCAGGTAGGGGTTGTGGAGATTGGTCAATGGGAAGGGTGGGCGAATAGGTGAGAAGGAAGATGGACAGGTTGTGTCGGGTGAAGGAGGCAGGAATAAGAGGGAGAGCTGGACATGGGATGAGGCCGGGGGGTGGGGAGATTTTGGACTAAGTGAATTCTATGTTGAGGCCATTGGGCTGTAAGCTCCTGAGATGGAATATATGGTGTTGTTCCTCCAACTTTCATGTGGCCTCATTGTGACATTGGAGGAGGCCCAGAATGGACATGTAGCCAAGTGAGTGGGAGGGGGAGTTGAAATGGCCGGAAAGCAGAAGGTGGTGTTGATTGGAGCGTACAGAGCACAGATGCTCTGCAAATCTAGTGCAACGCTGAAAATTGTCCAACAGTAAAATTGCACTAATTCACACCTTACGGTGTATTGCTGTTTCAACACAGGAGGGTGGCTGATTTTAAGAACAATAAGCATTATTCAGGCACTATTATTTCTTCCACAAATTCTGGCCTAATTGTGAAGCTTTTGAGACTTTGCATGTCAATAAAAATCAATCAATGTGATATCTAATTGCACAGTTAATGCTCAATCCAATGCACTGCATAACCTATTTTCTTCCAATCTTCCCCACTTTTCCATATTTTTATAAGTAGATGTGTAATAAACAAGAGATAAGATCAGCAGGGCCTAAATAGCAGGTTGACAGTTTAATATAAATGCAGAAGTACTGTTTCCAGAAAATGCTTCCAAAGCTAATTCTTTCTGTTGCTTTAATAAAACATTTGCATTATGTCACTACGCCACTTTTGTATCTGCCTCTGCTGCTTCACCAAAATAGGTTTGTTTCGATTAAAAATACTTTGGTTCCATGGGAGTTGCAACTGAGCACAGTGCATTAATTGGAAGTTTTCATGATTTTATTTTGGCTGGTTTTCAATACAATTTAGAACATATCTCCGAGTATTCATTTTCAGGTTATGAATGTTAACTGTTTGGGAACTGCAGCAGGGAATTTTAAAAATCGTGAAGCATTGAGTATGATTGCAACTTTTCTCCTTGTTGACATTAAGGGAGTAACTTTTGCTGAATACAATGGGGTTGATTTAGCGCAACATGCCATCATCATGAACCCAGTTGATGTAAATAGAGCACAAGTCAGATCCCAGAGTGAAACCTGGCCTGATAGACCATCAGCTTTAATTTTGCTACTTGGTTATCTTGATGGTCAGCCTTTGAACATATTGATAGGAGGTTGCCAGTGTGCTTTTAGCAAAAGAACATCAAAGTTCATTTAACACAAAAGATTAAAATCACAAACTATTTGTACAATACAAAAGCCAGTTGAAATGTTCTTATTGCAAACATCAAAAATAAAGATTCAAACGTTTTACCTTCAACAATGACCTTACAGATTCTCAAAGCTCAGTGAAGGGGGTCACCCTATTTTCACTCTCTTCAGTTGCCAAGCTGTACTTAGTTTCTTTCTGACCAGCCTCTGCATTCACTTGATGCCATTCTCTTTAGTTAATGTCTTTTCATGAGACCCTTAAACAAACTACAAACACAGCGTTTTAATTGTGAACATGGATTCCTTAAACTTCTTTTTCACAGCCTTCTGTTTCAGCCTTTCTGTTATTAACAGTAAACCATGCAGGACTTTGTTTGTATTGCCTTGACTGTTCCCGCTCACATAAAGCTGCACACTCACTGACCTTCTGGATCATGTCTCCATCTCCCTGTGTCCTGGACCACCTTGTTGTGATGCAATGGCAACATTTTATTTTCTTTCTACTATCCTTGTTTTTCTCGAGCATTGGACTATTCACCTCAAGGATTCCATTTTTTAAAAGACCTCATTTAAATGCATATAAATAATTCCCAAGCCAACACGAAACATTTAAATAGAACTTAAAAATGAAAATAACTTGCACAATATCAAAACATAAATCAAACTTGAAGCTATACTTTGCTCTGTTCACTTTAGAACCTGAATTTCCAAATAATAAGAATACCATCATGAACCTTTATAACATCATCTTGGTAAAGGTGTTGAAACTATTACTTAGAATGGCCCTCTGAAGACTTGCTAACCAACTGACTGCCATTTAAAATACTTGATATCATTTATTGACGAGGCTTTCTGGGATTTATTGATTAGCATTTCAACCATTTCCCTCTCCCTATTGTGATTAACTTTTTAGGAGTTTTTGCACTGAATTCACGTGGCTCTTAAATGGGTACACATCATTGAAAGGGATACATGCCATTGCATCCACATCACTACTGGAGCTGAAATGATGAAAATCTCCAGGAGACCTTCTGAGACATTTTGGCAAAATTTCATCACTTGAGAAACATTTTAACTGGTAATTCTCTGAGCAAATCACTGAAAAAAGAATTGTGATCTGCAACTCTGCACTCTTAGACTCCTTATGGAAGTCAGACGTGAAAGTGCTTAGTCACGGACATCTTTCTAAGAGTCCCCGTTGGTTTGGATGAGGAATGGAAGGAGAACATGAGGTCCTAATACTAGTAATATACATGAATACTAGTTGCTGACAGAGAGGAACATGAGGACAATGAGACATCTCCTCTCCCCTTACCCAACTTCACTGTATCTACTGACATCCCTCATCCTCTGGATCTCTGTCACTGGGACTTCCACTGCCACATCCGAGGACTTGTGCAACTTTTCCCTTGCTCCATGAACCAGTTTACAATGTGCTACTTCATGACAGTCAGAGTATTCCACACCTTCAATGGAAATGGGTGCAAGGATCATATAAATACTGCCCCATCAAAGTTGTGTCTAATCAGCAATTGAGTGTAAACCTGCAGCTTATGGTTTAGCAGCTCCATGAAAAAACAAATTATTGGAGTAAGCAATTAGGACCAAAATCGAGAGTGAAGTCCAGACTTCAAAACATGAATGTTTTAGTCTAGCATATTTGGATCCCCTATAACCTTTTTCCAAAATAATATCCAAAGAACATTTAAAGCAATCTAAAAATTGCCATTAAAAAAAGGCTTGTATTTATTAACAACTTCAGGCCATCCCAAAGCTCTTTCCAACTTTTGAAATACTTCACAGATGTGGTCACCATTGTCATGTAGCAAACACAGTAAACTTGTGCACAGCAAAATCCTATAAAAAGCAATGAGAAAACGATCAGAAAATCTCTTCTTGGTGATATTGGTTGTAAGTGCTATCAATAAAGATAATTTTGGAATACCATGTCATGTTAAAACTGAATGATAGAGGAAAAGGAGCGCAAGAAATAAATGCAAATTGGTCTGATATCAGAAATTCCTTGATTGCAGGAAACATGATCAGTACATGGTCTCTTGGGTCTCTGTTAGGCACTCAGGTGGAAATGCCTGAATCATTTCAGAACCAGCTAGATATTGCGATGGATGCTAATAGAGTTTCCTCTGCATTGATTAGATAAGGTTAGCCCAACAACATCATCAGTACTCACCATATCCTTCTAGTTAGACTCCCAACTTCCACAAACTTAGGTCTATCCAAAAATAGAACTCTGCCACTTGGATCTAAGTTCCTGTGCACACAGATCTATATTGGTTCTCAGTCCAAGACCTTGATGTTAAAATTCTGATCCTTATCTTCAAATCCTTCCAATGCCTCACCCTTCACTATCTCTATAACCTCTTCTATCTTTTCTGCCGTTACTGCTGCTTCTACTTATTGCTGCCAGGAAATCTGCTTTCACAGTACACCATGCTCATCTGTCTTGTACCGTCCTCATGCATCCACTGAGGCTTGTCTGCAACTGCACTGTAATATTTATCATCCGTCTATGTCAAGGTTTATGCCTCTTTCTGCAGCCCTCTACCTGGCTGCCTGGAGGAGATCTCTATAGCGTTCCAACTCTATCCTTACAACCATCCAAAATTGCACCGTTTCAATCCTGTTGTCCTAAGCATCCTTGATGTCTATTACTCCAGTATTGGCAGTCTAGCCTTCAGCTGCCAAGGTCCTTATGGTACCCTCGCAAAACCTCTCAGCTTCTCCAATTATCCTTCCAGATGTTCTCTAAAGCCTAAACCTGACTAACGTTTTGGTCTTAACATCTCCTTACGTTGTTCAGTCTCAATTTATTTAAACACACTTCTGTGATGTGCCTTGGGATACTTATCTATATTAAAGGCTGTAGATACAAAATGTATTTGCTTTAGACCTACTCGGCACCTGGAACCAGGGTAGAAGGGAAGACTGGGGCAATTGTAGGTTCCACAAACCATCCAAATTGAAGAAATTGTTAGTTGTTTTGATTTGAAGAATTTATTTTGCATGAGAAGTGTGTGTGCTGACCTGCCAAGAACATGCAGTGCTCCAAGTAATAGTGGGTCATACATAACATGCAGCTGAAATCCTTTCAATTCTCCTTATGCTCATGTAGCAAGACATTTTCTTAAGCAATCTAATAATTTATAATGAAAGCAATATGAAACAGCCATTTTACAGATTCAACACAATTATTCATTTAAATATGTGATCTCATTCAGAGTATTTTGCAAGAATACATCCTTATGAGTTGACAGTGTTATTTTAGGGGAATGAGTGGCATTAATTCACATACGGTTCCCATTTTATGACATTTTTGGCTGTAAGAAAGGTCTATTTCTTGATTAATTGAAAAAATGTTCAGTAAATTCAAATAGTAGGCCCTAAACGCATATTCTCATTTAACAAGAAAAGACTTGCTTTTATACAGCACTTTTCATAACTGCAGGAATCTCAAAGAGCTTTACAGGTAAGCAAGTACTTTTCAATTGCAGTTACTGCGGCCATATAGGAAAAGAAGCAACCAAGTTGTGCACAAGAGGCTCTAACAAACAGTAAACTGGTATTGAGCAGATGCTCTTTTTTTCTTAACAATATTAATTGAGGGACAAATGTTGTCCAGGACAGCTAAGAGTCCTTTCCTGTTTATCTTCAAGATAGCACAGTGCAAGAGTCTGCCTAGATTTTGGCATGTAAGTCTTTTGAACAGGACTTAAATCCACACCTTCTGACTTAGATGGGAGCGCACTACCTGCTAATCCACAGCTGGCCCCTAAAGACAGTGAACCCAAAAGACATGAATTTTCCCCAGAGATAGTAAGAACTGCTGATGCTGGAGTCAGAGACAACACTGTGTAGAGCTGGAGGAGCACAGCAGGCCAGGCAGCGTCAGAGGAACAGGGAAGTTGATGTTCCAGGTTGGGACCCTTCTTCAGAATCTCATCCGCTCTCTGTGATGCACGCTGACAGCAGAGAAGATGCCTTACAACAGACCCAAAGAACGTTAGGCCATAATCATGTTGCTTGCTAACCTTGCTGAAAGAATGGAACGATGTGCATTTTCTGGGTAGACATGTCAATGTGGGTGTTGAAGGGATGTTTCCCCTGATGACAGAATCTAGAACTAGACAGCACAGTTTCAAAAACCAGGGGTCTCACAATTAAGACAGAGATGAGGATAAATTACTTCTCTCTGACTGTTGTTCGTGTTTAAACGTCTCTTCCCCAGACAGCCGTGAAGGTTGGATTATTCAATATATTCAAGGCTGAGTTAGACAGATTTTTGATAGACAAGGGAGCCAGAAAGATGGAGTTAAGCCCACAGTCAGATCAGTCATGACCTTAATGATGGGCATACCAGGCTCAAGGGGCCGAAAGACCTACTCCTATTCCAATTCTTATTTTATTATGTAGTATTGTTTCACAACCCAATTTATCCCAATTAGTTCACAGCCAATGAGGTACTCATCGAGGTACTCATCTCTTATGGTCTAAGAAATAGAAGCAAGAATAGGTCACCTGCCCCCTCAAGCTTGCTTTGCTACTCAATAAGGTCCTGACTGATCTTCCATCTGAACTACACTTCTCCATCTGATTGTTGTATCCCAGGGTTCTCATTAATGCACTCATCCAAGTTCCATAAACAGCACTGACCAGATTTCCATTCTTTTCTATTCATTTTGTGGGATGTGGGCGTCGCTGGCTGGCCAGCATTTCTTGCCCATCCCTATATCTTTCACAGTGACGTTAGTAGACAGATAAATATTGGTGAGAACACTGGAGCGAACTCCCTTGCTTTTGCCCAAAATAGTGGTTATTGAATATTTAATAGAAGGGTAGATGGCGGTCTCAAATTATCATCTCAACCAAGCATTGAGAATTGTATCAGAGGTAGTAGGAACTGCAGATGCTGGAGAATCCGAGACAACAAGGTGCAGGGCTGGATGAACACAGCAGGCCAAGCAGCATCATAGGAGCAGAGAGGCTGACGTTTCGGGCCTAGACCCTTCATCAGAAAAGGGGGAGGGGAAGGGGGTTCTGAAATAAATAGGGAGAGAGGGGGAGGCGGATAGAAGATGGATAGAGGAGAGGATAGGTGGAGAGGAAACAAACAGGTCGAAGAGGCGGGGATGGAGCCAGTAAAGGTGAGTGTAGGTGGGGAGTTA